>NC_080672.1:177936796-178301821 GCF_030247195.1 Topomyia yanbarensis
ATATATATATATATATATATATATATATATATATATATATATATATATATATATATATATATATATATATATATATATATATATATATATATATATATATATATATATATATATATATATATATATATATATAATATATATATATATATATATATATATATATATATATATATATATATATATATATATATATATATATATATATATATATATATATATATATATATATATATATATATATATATATATATATATATATATATATATATATATATATATATATATATATATATATATATATATATATATATATATATATATATATATATATATATATATATATATATATATATATATATATATATATATATATATATATATATATATATATATATATATATATATATATATATATATATATATATATATATATATATATATATATATATATATATATATATATATATATATATATATATATATATATATATATATATATATATATATATATATATATATATATATATATATATATATATATATATATATATATATATATATATATATATATATATATATATATATATATATATATATATATATATATATATATATATATATATATATATATATATATATATATATATATATATATATATATATATATATATATATATATATATATATATATATATATATATATATATATATATATATATATATATATATATATATATATATATATATATATATATATATATATATATATATATATATATATATATATATATATATATATATATATATATATATATATATATATATATATATATATATATATATATATATATATATATATATATATATATATATATATATATATATATATATATATATATATATATATATATATATATATATATATATATATATATATATATATAAGTTAATGTTTGTATGTATATGATTTATGGACTCCCAAACGGCTTAACCGATTGCCGTAAAAATTTATACATAGTAGGCCTTTGTTATGGAGCGTGTTTGTGTGCTATTGGTTGGGGATTATCTGCCCGCCAGATGGCGCTTCGAAACAAATTGTGTTTTCCGCCTATTTCGTTGAAAGTCGCAGCAACGCGCAATGGGTATTAGCTAGTTTGTTATACAATTGAAATCTGAAGTACTTTAAGAAAATTTGCATTGAGAACTTGGTTCTCTTCACAGGTTCCCTTCACCGCTTGTCTTTGCTCGCTGACCATGTTAATGAATTTGAAAACCTAATTCTCATGCATAAGTTATTTTATTTAAAATCATTATCAATCAATCGAAGGTCCAGAAAATAGCTTATGCTAAAAAGAAAGCGATATCAAAGAGGGTCGTAATTAAATTTAAAATTAATAGCATTTCAATAATATGCTACGAAAATTTTAAAGAAGGCAAATCGATTTCATTGTAGTTATTGTATTTGAATCAATGAAGTTCCAAAATTATTTCCATTGATTTTTTATTGTTCTAAAGAAGGCTAATTCACATAGAAATTTTTAATACGAAGTGATATTTAAAATAACTGAAGGCGTTTTCAATGCACTGTTACTGTAAACAAATATTAGTGAGAATAAAAATCAATGAAAGTCCAAGAGTATTTTCAGAGAAACTTCATATAGATTGAAATAACATTCTACACAAAATTCCAAAGAAAAATGCATATTTATAAGAAGGCGGCATCTCAGACAAATACATTAACAATTTAAAAAATTTCAAAGGTTCCAGGAATATTTACGACTAAATTTTAGGAAATGTTATTTTTTCATTACTTTTTACCTAATCTTCGTGAAAATCAATCAACGTATTCAGGGCATTTTTAGAGTACTGTGATTGGTTATCATAAAAATGTTGCCAACGGTGTGGAAAACACTTTTCAATTTCAAAGACGGCCGCATTTCGAGGCGTTCTAAATTGATCGTTACGAATTTACACTATCTCCTGTAATGTTTGACCTAGTGTCAAAAACTAAAGTTTTTTTCGATTCCTTAGAACGATAGCAAATTACTTACGTAGGATTTTTTCGCCATTTAAATTTTACGCGAAACGCTGACAATATTATTAGAATCAGCACCTCATCATTTATAGAATATCTACCCGTCTTTCAATTTCATTGCTTTGGTTTCTCTTAGTCTTAAATTTGCTGAAAATGGCCAAGAAAATCGATACAGACATCATTTATTAACTAAAATCCTTCGTACGTCGCTGGAGAAAATAATTTAGAATATGCTGTAAACATTTCAAAGCTCGTGGTTTGAAGTGGATTTGAAAAAAAACGCCTTTGAAGTTTTAGTACGCTTGGAGTTTACCTAAAAACGATATGACAGAATTAATAATATATACAATAAGGTATTCTGTTCGCCTTCCATTTTCTATTGTATCATTTTATTTCAATAACAAAATTTCCAAATCTTAAAAATTTTACAGTGGTGTATTATGCTTTTCACCGAAGATTACCACGCGAAGGAATCGATTCGAAATAGTAAAATAATTGAAAATATACCATTTTAACTGAATCCGCAAAATTTGGAACAAATATGAGGCAAAATATAGGGCCTGTTAGTCAGGAATTGGACGGTCATGAATTTATGAAATTTATTCACCCCTTCACTACATGCGGTGGGAAAATTGGAAAGTATTTTGTTTCTATTTTGGTACCCATTTAATTCATTGATATCCTATACATTTGGATGCTTTTTATTCCCCACTCAATTTTTTAAAATCCTTCCAAATTTTTTTGGTTCAAAACCAAAAGTCGTTCGTAAGCTGTTCATATAATTATCAATTTGAATAAATTTTCCTAACATCGCGGAATCGAAAAGATTAAATCTTTAGAATGACAGTTTTGCAATCTTGTTGCTATCTTGTTTTTTACCACAATAACCACTCAAGATAAAAAAAATATTTTCAAACAACTTTTCATGTTCTGAAGTAGGTAAAATGTCCTAAAACACAATTAGCTGCATAGCAGGTCTTCTAAAAAATAAGTTTGGTCGGCGAGGTACGAGTTTTTTTTATTTTCCGGGAAATGGAATTCCGCGAAATGGTTTTTTCCGGGAAATAGTTTTCCGGGAAATGGTACATTCCGGGAAACGATATTCCGGGATATGGTACATTCCGGGAAATAGTTTTCCGGGAAGTGGTATTCCGGGGAACGGTATACCGGGAAATGACGTACAATCGTTCAATGTATAAAATTTACAGCAAAAGAAACGAGAGGCGCTATCGATGCATAAATAAATTTCTGCGTGAAGGGTTAGTATTTGTATTTGTTTATTAACAACTTTACGATAACCTGCCGACATATGCCTTAACTCAGGTCAAGGAAGCAGAATAACTTTGTTCAGTTACTACTTTTGTACCTTCCCCCTTTTTTTTTTTATTATTGCAAAATAAGTAATTTATAATTCCAAAAAAAAAAAATTCCCATTTTTCTTCCTTTTAAAAGTTTTAAAAATGTATGATGATGCCATGAACCAATCCACTTATGATAGACTCATCATAGGTTGGAGAAGCGCATGAACTACACTAACAAAATAAGATTGCAGCTGCTGTTTTGAAATTTTCAATATTTCAAGACATACGCATACCATACAAAGAAAATAAAATGCAGGTACCCAGGTTTAGATGGTACAGATGTGCAATTTCAGAGCAGAAAGAAAACAGACAGTTGACTAGTGTGAACGTACCGTATGATGCAGAAATGAGTGCAAAGCAATCAAACTCGAACACCACTAGAAAGCAACACAGAAATCCGAAAAATCCGTCATTCTCGTGTACTAACTGCAATGTTTCCGAGACAAATCTAATTTGTACTTACCAAAATTTCGACTAGGGACGGGAACTGCTTCGGTATGCCCGAAAAAGATTGAAAGAGATGAGATTTGGAATAATAAACTATTCATTTTCACTTTTTGTGCACCATTTGTTCGGTTCAATCATTGTACCTAGACTTAGTATCTACTAGCCTCAGTATAACAGCAACACACCGTTCATTTTCTTCATATACGAACGATAAGAGGACAAATTTTAGCAACATACATTGTTTTTTTTTTAGAAAATTTTCACCTCAATTACAAACAACTTAATACGTTTAACAGTTCAAACACTAGCATTTTTTGACCGCAGGCTGTAGAACGACTCCGTTGGATTTCTACAAAGAAAAATTAGCGAAAGTAACTGTGGGAACAAAAAATTAATGTCACCGTCTGTCAATATCATCAGAAAGTCAGCTGCCATAAAAATGCGCAGGAATACAAGAATAGAGTTACTATCGTTACTATATTCAGAGTTAGGCGGACACAAAAGCCGGAAAACTGGCAGCTCTTATTTTAGGAAGAAACCCAGTTAAGCTCAGCCGGAAATGAACTGGAATTCTGGCTGGTTCCAGTTCGCATATCGGCTCAAGTGACACCTACCCTCTAAGAACGGTTGGTTTCAAAATCGTCCAATGAAGGACGTTCGTTGGACCAATTTGGACAACGTCCAAATAACCGTTCAACGAACGTCCATCGTTGGACCCGTGTTGAACGATTTTGAAACAATTTTTGGACGTCTCAGTGGGGACCGTTTTTCATCTGCCAATGTTCATGTGCCTCTCTACAGCAGCCGTAAATTGAAAATACAATGCTGTAAAGCCCGTCATTTCCACCCTCGCGCGCGCTGTTGAGAAATTATTTTCGAGATGAACAAATACGAAAGAATTTTATATTTTTGAATACCAAATCGAAAACATGAATGTTTTACTAAGTATGTTTTATTTCAAATATGATATTGAAAAAATATTGTTTCTCCATTTTCAGAAGCTGCGGATGTTAGAAAGCGCTTTGGAGGGACGCCTGTGTTCGGTACCAACAGCTATTTGATTCGAGGAGGTAGTAACCTATCAATGTCTAGTTTTCAAGAGATTCCTCTCGACATGTCGATGAACAGGTATGAAACATTCAACACCACCAATACCGAATCTCTGACGTTGGTATTGACTGTAATACATGATGGTGGTATCCTTATTCATAAGAGCAATCTCATTTTGCCAAATGATCGTGGGGCATTGAGCCCTGTGGTCAGTGATCGGCACGAAGTGAAAATAATGGAAGTGCGTGGTTTAGTCTTTCGAGATAGAAACGAAACGTTGTCAACAAATCGACGATTATTGTTATCCCCTGATTACTCGACACGCAGTCAACTGATTCACATTATGGAAAATGCAGCATCGGGTTCTCAACTATGGTTTCGTTTATCTCCTCGACAAAAGGCTGTTGGACGATCACGCAATGCATTGTATTAGTGATAATTCGTTTCGTTGTCCGCTTTTCCACCTTTGGTTTCACGATCACAACTACTCCAGATATTAGAAGTGGAAATATTGGTGAGAAGGCTAATAAGAAATCCAGAAAAGAACCCATTTACAAAAACTCACGAATCAGAGAGCGACAATGAATATGAAGACGAGGAAAAAGACGACAGCACTATGAATGAGTTTACGCTATTCGGACATTTCGAATAGTATCGTAACGAGTCTGTTGTTGATCACACAGTAACAAGGAAAACACAATCATGTTATAATTGCTATAAATTGACTATAATGATAAAAAAAAATTATAAATATTGCACTATTCATCTTGTCTCTTTTAATATTTCTGTTGTTTCGCTGATACTCTCCTCTAAAAATATTACTAGATTTGTATCTAGCCATTGAAACTAACAAAGAACGCGGTCTTGCTTACATTCGGGCAGATGGTACTAAAGTTCCAGCTAGTGCCATTTAATGTCCATGCCACTGCTCGAAACTTGAATGTACAGAGAAATTTGATGATGAATTGAAACTAAATTTCAAGTTTTCTTAGACAGTCTCTCAGCAATCATATCGATATGACATTTGCGTCGTACCATAGAGAAAGCAAATACAAATATTGTATTTGGAGAAAGTATAGGTAAAACAGTAAATCTTGGCTAAAGTATATTCTGAATTTCAAAGTGTGCTTTATACTACAGTCGTGATTCGCTCGTTGGGCCACAGCCTCTGTTCGACCAACAAATTTGATTCGTTAGTTGGACCGCAGATACATCTATTGAATGAAGATGCTTTTTAGTTTTATAATGGTCCAACTAATAAGCGGCCCCGTTAAAATGTGACCAACCAGCGAATCACGACTGTCTATCTAGGTCAATTTCTCAGAAGTGCGTTGCAGCAAAATGTAAGAAAAAGCTGGTTTTAAGCTTATTATTTAAGCTTATGCATACAATTATCGTTTAACCCATTATAACCCAGGGGTTTCAAAAAGTGAGCCAAATGCAGTGATATCTTCAATTCCACCAAAAAATGTATCAAAGATTATGGGAAAAATAAAATCACCGCTTAAAATGGTTTTGAGAATGAAAATATCTCGCGCAAAGAATTTCGTACGCTTGAATAAAAACAACAAATTTTAAGTTGTTTGACATATTTCTTCGGATTTTCTGATAGACAACACTTCTTTTACACCTGTATGAACGTTTTGTCACATAATGGAATTATTAGCACGAATTCCAGCAATAAAATTCAATTAAATGTTTTGCTTACTTTTCAGCCGCCATTTGCCCCAACTATACACGGTTCAAAAATGTAAACAAAATTATAGAAAATGGCAGTTGTTTTGTTTCACAATGAAATATGAGGTGTAATGATCCCATTAGTACAATAATAAAGCAGTTAGATGCCAAAACTATGCAGTAAATACGCGTTAAACAATTGATAGTTCTGCGTATGAAATTTCATACGCTAGGATATAATGGGTTAACATATAAATTATTATAGAATAAATCTTTAAAAGCGCTATACTAAGTTTGTTTCGCTCTATGTATCGCCGTTGTTATTCCTCCCGCCTGCCTAATGCATTGTACAGTGCATTTAATTACATGCACAGCTCCAACAAATTCCTTATTCATGCTTTTGCATTTCTAAGTAGAACGTGTTTGCAACATTTCCCTTTCCAAATTTCAGCCAAGATCCAGAAAAACCGTATTTGTTTTGGCTTTTAAATCAGGTTTCTAGCTTTTTGCGCCAAAAACTAAGAATTAAAAACGTTCCGAAAAATTTCAATGTTGAATTTCTCGAAACCATGAAGTTGTTGAAACGCCCTTTTGAAAAATTGACCTAGATTTGTTTCACAGGATTGTGATGTTCAGAATCCCAGTTAAGCTCAGCCGGAAATGAACCGGAATTCTGGCTGGTTCCAGTTAGTATTCAAGCTCCAGTGACACAACCGATTCTAGTTAGAATCGGTTGTGTCACTGGAGCCGGAATACGAACTCGAACCAGCCAGAATTCCAGTTCATTTCCGGCTGAACTTTACTGGGATGTCCCTATAGCCAACGTTAGTTCAGGGAGGTTTGAATCTTGGATAAATATCCCCTGCCCTATCGCAGACGTCTCATCTGGTATTAGGGTTGCCAGGATATATTGATCTAAGATTAATAGATTTTCCGGTTTTTTTCAAGATAAATTTAATCCGACTTGACCTGAAGAGTTGAAAACTGATGTTTGTTCTTTCTGCCCGTGACTATTGCAGGAGTAAGAAGTGCGCGTCGTGAACTAAGTTTGGAGGTTAATAGTGCCTCATATAGGTTGGGGATGAAAAGTTGAAAACGTGGTTCAATTATAAATATAATAGGAGATTAGATTTGGTAAAATATTTATATGTGTAAAATTATTTAAATGTTCCTTATTATAGTTCTTAAAGAAAATTATTGCTACAAGATAGTGGATTTAGATAGGGAAAAGTGATAAAAAATTGATAAAAGGTAAGAATAAAATTAAACAACAGATAGAAGGATAAAATATTAAATGACGGTATGTGTACTAATCCACTGCTCGACAGGTCCGTCGAGCGGGCCTTTTATTGTTTCCCGCTAGAAAATCCCGGAACGTGGCATCTACGTAACATCCACGCGGTTCGGAAGGCTAGGTTCGAGTGGTAAATTATAAGCCACGTTGGTTCCACCACAATCACAATCGCCTGGAAGGTACTAATCCGCATCCCCTTACGTCACTCGGGGTAGTGCGAGGAGAAAAACGGACATAAAATTAGATTTCCTGCTTCTGGGAGAGCGTCTATTGTGTTTTCGTTCCACACCATCAATACCCAGCAAGAAATCGGTGATTGAAGGAACCAGAATCACAGGTACCGCTCACCAGCCTTTTAACAGTTAAAACCACCCGAACCAACCCAGCGTCCGATGTACGTTCCACCGCCATTGTCATCGTTAAAACCACCAGCAAACACCCAACAAATCACAGGAGGTTTTCAATCAGAAATCGCCGTGTATCCAGATCGTCGCCCAGTGGGTTATCCCGCTGATCAATATTGTCATCGCCTGAAAGCATCGGATCCGTAAACGTAACGCTGCATCGATTGACCTCCGGCCGGAGGCACAGTTCCAGTATACATTAAACCCGCAAGTACAGATTGAACCGTCACAAATGTAGGCTAATATGTAGGGCAATAAATTGTTATAGATGATGCAAATTGTTAGAGTGATTGATTAGACATTAGACGTTACATTTGCTTCGTCAACCGATTAGTATTCGCATTCCGGATCCAAAAGGGATCACCAGCCCTCGCCTCCGATAGTCCACCTTGGAAGATCAAACATCCGTAGTAATTTGACGAATTTATAAAAAAGACCACTTGAATATCCTTTCACCTGTGTGAATCGTCTTGCGATAGTGATTAAACCCCCTGTTAACGTTCCCGTACTCTGAACAAGCGTTTTGGTTAGAACGACTGCGGTCAGAATAAACGACCCTGTGAGCATAATTTCCCCACCCACTGAGCATAGAAAGAGAGTAGCCGAGGGGGTAACAAATTGGCGCCCAACTAAAATTGCGAAACGCAGTCTGAATTTTTTCTCCCTCCCGCGAGGGGAAAGAAAAATGTTCCGATTTTTTCATTGCATTGTCGTCGTTCTTCTAACGAACGAGTTCATATTCGGTGATTACTTTCTGCACAATGGAGGTAGAATTTCAATTACAATATAGAAATCTGTTGGTCCATCATCTAGAGCGACCAGAAATAGAACATGAACTTCAAATCCGCGCTGTCCAATTCGAACAGACGGATAGCCGATCGGCCTTGCAGAGAAGGCTAAGGGATCGTCTCAGGGAAGAAAGGGAAAGACAGGTAGTGGATATAGATCTTTTGCGGTGTGATTGTGTGATTTGATTGTCGCGCTTATAACAAAATCTCACATTGCGGGCGTCTGAAAGGCGCATCAAATATAGCCGCAGTTGCTCGGCAAGCAGATTTCAGTGGAGCTTTATTTTTCTGCCAGCTGTGTGCTTTTCGAAAGCTTCAAGGAAAAAGCTGCCTATACATTTATATAGGCGGCTGTCACGCGCCTATCTCAATTGAGCTTCCATATAATCGCATATCGAGCGATTATCCTGCAAGGCACAATAAGTTTAGATGAAGAAATTAAGATTATTGATCAAAATTTAGAAACAATTCGGAATTATCTGGAAGGTCTGGTTCGATATGATGGCATAAAAGGTAGTCTCAAAACCCGGTTGATACATTATTTCTATAGGGCGAGACGAGCTCAGGAAATGGCAGATCGGGAGGAAGATCTGGTAGATTTGGATAAAATTTTGGGAATAGCAAGAAAGATGATGAACAATCACTTTTCACCATTTTCCCAGGTAGCTAAAATTTGAGAGGAAGTAGTGCAGCAAATAGCCCACACTTTGTCAAATTTAAATGTTAACCCTCAAAATTCAGAGGTTAAAAGCAAAAATGGCAATATGAGGGAACAATCTCAGGATAATAATGATCCAGACAGTGAATTGCAGGAATCAGAAGATGATGAACAGTTTTCAAGAGTTTCAGAACCGGTTAGTCGTCGAAAACTTAAATCGGTGCGCGAACGCAATGTTGCAAGAAAACCATACGAACATTTCACGGGGTGGTCCCCGTACGCGTTCCCAATGTATCCTTACGGGTGGCTTCCGCAGGCACAAACCGCGAACGAACATTTGCCGCGAAAGGAAGCCATCTTTATGGAGGGCTCGCACCGAACTTCTAAAATTCACGACAATGGCGCAGAAAACGCTCTCATGAGGTAAGAAAATCTTTTAATATCACAAACAAATTGTGCGGTTATGGTGTGATTTGAAGAAAGGCTAAACTGTTTTGAATCCGAAAATAGTGAAGATAAATGTTGTAGTTTAATGTGAACGCTTGCCGACGGAAGGGCGGTTAAGCTTGAAATTGAAAAAGAAATATAAACGCTTGCCGACGGAAGGGCGGTTAAGCTTGAAGTAAAAAAATGCTTGCCGACGGAAGGGCGGTTAAGCTTGGAATTGAAAATGAATTATAAACGCTTGCTGACGGAAGGGGCAGTAAAGCTATGAATTTTAAAAAAAGAATAAATGCTTGCCGACGGAAGGGCGGTTTAGCTTGGAATAAAAAAAACGCTTGCCGGCGGAAGGGCGGTAATGCTAAGAATTATTTAAAAAAAAGTATCGCTTGCCGACGGAAGGGCGGTTTAGCATAAAAAAAACTTGGAAGCTATGGAATTAAAAAATAAACGCTTGCCGACAGAAGAGCGGTAAAGCTTGGAATTTAAGAAAAAAATAGCCTGCGCTTGCTTTGAACTGACAAAAAATATTTGGTGACGGAAGCGCTTTTTTTCTTTGAATTTGAAAATGATGTAAAACACATAACGACGACTTTGAGTTATAAAAAATGACGAATTCAAAATGATTTGATTGATAGATTTGTTTCTTTGAAATGAAATAGACGGAAATGAATAAAAGTGAATTCACTGGTTTGCCGGCGATTTAACAATATAGAATTTTTTCTACGCAGAGGAAATGAAGAAGTTTACTTGCAAAAATCAAACGAATCTTAAACACTTGTCAATGGAAGGCCGGTTTAATGTTTTGAAAGGCCTCTAGACAAAAGGGTGTGGAGTTTAAATGAAAAATATGACAAATTCTAATGCTTGTCGACGGAAGGGCAATAGAGAAGATGAATTGAAAAAATAAATAAAATGAGTTCAAAGCATGCCATAAGATGGGCGGTTTAGAATCGTTGGTGTAGTGATTTTAATGCTTCTTGATAGAGAACTTTAATTGTAAAATACGAGTTCTAATGCTTGTCGATGATAGGACCAGAGAAAATTCAGAAAGATAAAACGAATTCAAATGCTTACTAACGAAAGGGCGGTTTAGTTCAAAAGATAAATAATACTAATATTTGGAATGACAATTGTGGAATTGAATTGGAAATCTAATAAAACGAGATTTACTTTCCGAATAGCACGAATCCAAACGCTCACCGATGGAGAGATGGTTTGGATATTTTAATGCTATTTGACGAAAGGGCGATTAAAAAGTTTTGATGAACGACTTCGAATTCTTGTCATGCTCCGAAATGAGTACAACTATCAAGCAATGCTCATGAAATTATTATTTTTTAACAATAACAATGAATTCGACCATACAACTGTTTTTAATTTCATCTGATGAAACGGAAGGGAAATTTTCAAATTAATAAAAATCCAATTAAATGTGATTTTTTTGTAATCAAAAACAATTTTTATTGAAGAAATAATCTACGACTGAAAAAAACGGTGGATCAAGTCAACTGAATATGAAACATTCAACTTAATCTCAGAATTAAAAAATTCTTCCGAATCTTAATATTATTTTTGAATTTCTATCGAATGTTTTCATATCAAATGAAACAGCGCGACTTTATTCATTAACTCTGTGCTGCATTTCCGTAAAACTATGTTTACTCTGTTGAACTAGAATGAGTATCGTCATAATTTTACTGGTACTATTAGAAAATCAATTAACGATGGTGAGGCCTGTTAACATGCACACAGATTATGCTTGAACAATTTAGCACATTAGTAGCAGATTAGTGATCACTACTCTATTACAACATCATTAAAAACATTCGATTCAATGATAAAATCATACACGTTATTTTTGTTAGGAGTAGAGAAGGGGAAGAATGTGGGGAATAAGCCTAGATATATTAGTCGTACCCAAAAAACGATAAGTGTTCGTGAGATTTTATTAAATTCATGCTTGGTGAATATCGGCATTGCGTGTCTCTTCTGTATTTGTATTTGTCCTCTGGCTATATTCAATTATTGAATAAATCTCTCTGTTAACTGACCATACGAAGAAGTGAATGGATAAGCGAATAGAAAATTATACGTTCAAAGTTTCTGTATTAATGGTTTCCCTATATGCCGAATATTTTGTCGCTCACTTTTCTACCTGTCTATATAGAATGTAGGTGTTGGTAACAAGAATAAAATAAATCGAACGAGCACGAAGATGTCCGCAGCTTGCTTCGAATCTGTAGTCCAACCAATTTCCTACCTACGAGTGCTGCATCGCAGTTGATCGAGCGAGAGAACACGAATGAGTGGGAACAACTGCAAGCGCCCGAAGCTTGAATCGGTAGTGACGTACCCATGTATGTGTGGAAGGCTGGTCAATATGTACGGATCGATGAGCGAACAATTTTGGATCGTGCTTCAGACACTTGATTACATTTGCCGCGAAAGGAAGCCATCTTTATGGAGGGCTCGCACCGAACTTCTAAAATTCACGACAGCGAAGAAAAAATAATTCGAAAATTTTCATTAGAATCGAAGAAAGGGCGTAAACCGGTACCACAATTAGAATCGTCAGATACAGTAACTAATGACGAGTTACGTCAATCAGAGTCGGAGTCCAACCAATCGATTTTAAGATCTCATCCAAGAACACGCCGACGCCATTACCAAAGACGTAGGCCTATTTCAGAATGGAATTTGAAATACGATGGGAGAGACAACGGCCAAGGACTCATGAGATTTATTAGGGAAGTTGATTTCTTCGCGAAATCAGAGAATGTCTCCGATAAAGAACTATTTCGTTCCGCGATCTATCTTTTCAAGGATCAAGCTAAAACTTGGTACATGTCAGGTGTCGATAACGAGGATTTCACGAATTGGAAGGAACTCGTTCATGAATTGAAACGAGTGTTCCTGAGCCCCGATCATGACCATGTGAACGAAATTCGTGCTATATCGCGAAAACAGGGTCCAAAAGAGCGTTTTCAGGACTATCTATCGGAAATGCAAAAAATCTTTAACGCGTTAACAAAACCAATTTCGGAAAGTAAAAAATTCGAGATCGTTTATAGAAATTTGCGGTCAGACTACAAAGGACATGCGGTTGCGTCCAACATCGATAATCTCGCGGATCTTAAGCGGTTCGGTCGGCAACTTGACGCGACTTTCTGGTATAAATACGCGAACAACCCCAGCGAACCAAATCAGTCACGTAATCGACCCCAAGTCAATGAGGTAACCGTCGGTCGTAACCACGAACAAAAATCTCTCGCGGAGGACTCAACTAAATCGTTCAAGTCCCGTCATTTCTATCGTTCTTCGAAAGCAGAAGCTTCCGACGAAGAACCGTCCGGCAAAAAAGCGCCGCGCGAACAAGTAAAACCCGGTCAGCATACAGAGGAAGTAGACGACAACGTCAAGGGAATGAAAATCGTTCTTGACAACTATGTTCCTCCCAAAGACGGCATCTGTTTCAATTGTCGTCTGAAGGGTCATCACCAATCCGAATGTAATAGGCCAAAACACAGATATTGTCACAGGTGCGGTTTCCATAATGTTGATAAGAAAACCTGTCCCTGGTGCGAAAAAAACGTTTGGGTGACAGCTTGAGGAGGCAAGTCTGTCCAGATGTCCAAAAGCCTCAGACAGATGATCAACTCCATAATTTATCCCAATATGGCTACCGTCAGTTCAAAACCTCGGAATATATTCAGCCAACCCACTCTCTCTTAGAAGAACTTTTTATACATTTGAATGAGGATGAACGTCCATTCGCAAAAATAACGGTGTTCGACATCCCAATAATTGGCTTGCTAGATAGCGGTGCTCATCGCAGCATTTTGGGGGTGGGGGCCAAAACGTTAATAGACCAATGTAAATTAAAGATTCACCCTACAGACGTTGATTTAAGTACCGCCAGTGGACAAAAACTGCACACAGTGGGGTATGTAGATTTACCTATGACCTTTAAGGGAACTACCAAATTGATTCCTACGTTAGTAGTTCCTGATCTTAAAAGACGTTTGATTTTAGGCACCGATTTTTGGAAATCATTCCATATTGTGCCTTCCATCCAACATTCGGTGGATGAATAAGAAATTGTTTCAGAGCTTGAAAAGCTTACTGAAGTACAGTTACAAGAACTCGAAAGAATTAAGACAGAATTCAAAGCGGCAGAAGAAAGAAGATTAGATATTACACATTTGATAAACCATCGTATAGAACTTACAGATGAAACCAAAAGGAATCCACCTGTACGCATCAACCCGTTCCCAACATCTCCCAAACGCTAAGAGCAGATTAATAAAGAACTCGATAATATGCTTGAATTGGGTGTTATCGAAAAATCTTATAGCGATTGGGCTCTCCGTCTGATCCCAGTCGACAAACCGGACGACACTGTTCGTTTGTGCCTAGATGCGCGCAAGCTAAACGAAAGGACAATCCGGGACTGTTATCCGTTGCCACACGCGGATCGTATACTCAGCCGTCTGGGACCATGCAAATACATTTCGACCATAGATTTATCCAAAGCATTTCTTCAAGTTCCCCTTCACCCCAAATCGAAAAAGTACACTGCATTTTCGGTTTTAGGTAGAGGTTTGTTCCAGTTCACCCGAATACCTTTCGGCTTGGTCAATAGTCCTGCGACCGTGTCTAGACTAATGGACCGGGTTCTGGGTGCAGGTGAACTGGAACCAAACTTTTTTGTTTATTTAGATGACATAATTGTCGTGAGTGATACTTTCGAGGAACATATAAACCTTCTTCGGGAAGTAGCTCTAAGATTACGGAATGCAAACTTGTCAATCAACTTGCAAAACTCTAAGTTTTGTGTCCAGGAAGTCCCTTATTTAGGATACATTCTAACCCGTACGGGTTTGCGCCCGAATCCAGATCGTGTAGAATCAATCGTTAACTTCGAACGTCCACATACCCTTCGAGCCTTACGCAGGTTTTTGAGTATGTGTAATTATTACCGGAGTTTCATTTCCAACTATAGTCAGTTGGTCCTGTCCCTAACAGAGTTACTGAAGGATAAACCGAAGAATGTGAAATGGAACGATCAATCGGAGAAGGCCTTCGCAAACATCAAAGAATTGTTGATTAGTGCGCCTATACTGACAAATCCTCACTTCAATAAACCTTTTGACATTCACTGTGACCGCTAGTGATACGGCCGTTGCAGGCGTTCTCACACAAAACTACGACGGAGTAGACAAACCCATTGCCTACTATTCGCAGAAGTTAAGCGGAGCACAACAGCGTTACTTCGCCACGGAAAAGGAAGCTTTGGCTGTCCTGAACTCAATACAAAAAATTCGGGGATATATTGAAGGCACTCCATTCACAATATATACCGATGCTTCCGCCCTCTTGTACATACTTCGTAGTAGCTGGCGAACATCTTCGAGACTATGTCGGTGGAGCATAGAACTGCAACGGCACGACATGCGGCCCTATTCTGCGCGGCGTGTGACGTGAGACGACTAATCTCACCTCACTCTAAGTGACTTTTCTCACCCAATTCAGAAGAGTCACTTCGAGTGACGTGAGACGCCCATTTAACCGCAACGGGGAATCTCACCTAACCCGAGTCGACTCTTAGAATCGAGCGAAAAAAGTCACGTAAAGTGAGGTGAGTTTAGTCACCTCACGTCACACGCCGCGCAGAATAAGGCCGATGGTAATACAACATCGTCGAGGGGTAGACAATGTGATACCGGATGCCTTGTCTCGAGCAGTTGAGGTCCTATCGCTACACACGAATAGTAACGAATGGTATGACACTATGCTCAAACGGGTTGAAGATAAACCAGAGAAATACAAAGATTTTCAAATCCATCAAGGAATCCTTAAGAAACTTATATCCACTCCCGGGGAAACCTTAGATTATCGGTTTGAATGGAAGACATGTGTTCCTTCTACCATTCACGAAAAACTTCTTATGGAAGAGCATGACGATGCGCTTCATTTGGGAGCAGAAAAAACTCTGGCCCGAATCAGAAAAAAAATATTTTTGGCCCAGAATGGCCGAGGATGTCCGTTCCTATGTTCGACGGTGCTCCATTTGTAAACAAAATAAGCAGTCCAACCGTTCGCAACATCCTCACCTTCATTCTTGTTTACGGCCGTATCCGTCATTCGTACGAACCAATACTTTCGAACGAGTTCGAAAATGGTATTCTTGTTTACGTTCGTATCCGCACACGAACGATACGAACGTAGTTCGTGTGCGAAAAAGTGTTGCCGCAACTGTCAAAAATTTCAACATGATGAAAAATTACAAAGGTGCCCACATTTTTCTGTATGAGTGAGGTCGAGATGTACAGGGGTTCACATTTTTTCTATGTGTGCGTCGGCAGCCAGTTTTTTCGACCAAAAAAAAAGAATAAAGTAGAAAAATAAGGCTCGTGGTCCAGAGATGCCAGATTTCTTCGATAACGCAGATATTTGCAGATTTTATAGTTTGGTTGCAGATATTTGCGGATTTTTTAGTTTGGTTGCAGCTATTTACAGATTTTTGAACGCAAAGGCTTTTGATTACACTAGCTTTCCTGACATTTTTGTTCTTCCCAGACTTTTAAAATTATTTTTGCAGACATTTGAAAAAAGCACCTGGCATCTCTGGTCGCTATTCGCAGAAAGGAAGTAAAACAAAATGGACGTTGTTGAACCAACAGGATCTTCCAATAATGGAAAAATAAGCGGAAGTTGATTAGTTCTGAATCTTGCCAATACCGGAATATTTTTAGCTGTGGAGGCCAATACGAAGGCTAATGACAGCATCTAGCGAAACCGTCAAGCTTTCGATTATTTCGATCGATTTCAGTAGAAAAAGCTAATGTTTCCACTAAATATTATGAGTTGGAACATACCAAGAAGTGGCTTTGGATTTGAAGAATCCACTATTCCACAACGGATGCTATGTTTGTTTCTGTCAATGTAATCAAAGAGGATATTGGCAAACCAAAGGAATGCGATTAAAATAATCATCATGGCACTTAAGACCTTTTAAATTGAAAGGGCATATGCGTGAAAATTTCAAAACATCTGCAATTGTTCATAGGCGCCTTGCAAAAACGATGCAAGATTCATTTAATTCTCCGTTTTTCTCACCGCACATAGGTACTAAAAACATCCTAAGCATCAAAATAAAACAAATAATTTTCTTCTGTTCATGCGACTTATTTTCAAAGTTGAATTTAGAAACTAAAATAATTTGAATTATAATTGCAAACCTCTTTTATTCTGATGTAATATGTCATTCGTTGATTTTAACCACTTCCAGCAAATGGTTGGTTAATATGAACTAAAGTTTCCCGCATTTTTTTTCTTCAAGACTTCTTTTAAATCCAGTGCAACTATTTAATATAGCAATAGAGAACATTCGTAGTCCGGTGCTCATTTTGTAGAAAACCTTGAACACTGATAAAAATCCAAACGTTAATTCTATTTGGTTCAAACCACTTAAAATCCATATGAAGAAGAAATGGTACTGTTATCACGGGCTCATACCTCCCCACCGAGCACCGGAAGATGGAAGCGAAGAAAGCAATTTTAATAGGCGGCATAGCTTGGCAAGAGGAATTATTGAACGGACAATCGGAGTGCTGAAAAACCGTTTTCGGTGCATACTGGGCGCCCGGCAATTGCATTATTCTCCAGCCAAGTCATCGAAAATCATAAATGTTTGCTGCGCACTGCACAATATATGTTTAACATACAATAACACTTTTATTCTTGTATAAAATTATAATGCATGTTTCAATGAGGTGAAAGCACAGATATTTCATTTATTGAAAGATATCCCAACCAACAGAGTAGCATACATAATGCTCATAGATTATTAGTTAACAGAGCAATACAAACTAGATCAACAGACGTGAAGCATGAAAACATTTTTAAATAAAAATACAAAAATATGTATAACGGAATCACGTTTAAAGCAAATTTTTGTATAGGAAAAGTTAAGTTAAGAGCCATTCTCACTGTCACCTCACCTAGTTGGATGAGATAAGGGGCCCTATTCTCACAGTCACGTCAGCTACCTAGTGATTGGAAGAAAATTTCCTTCTAGTCACTAAGTGACGTGACTGTGAGAATAGAGTCCAAGAGCGAAAAAATCGATCACCGGAGTCACTTTGGTGACTATAGTCACTTATTGTGACAGAACTCACCTGGAAGAGCGATTCCAAGAGCACAGGGGAACAACTTCGACAAGTATGCACACTTCTTCCAAATTTCCAATTCCAATTACTAAATTATCCTATATTTTCGAAAAACTTTATGGCATCGCAGGTTCCTTTTGGTTTATAAATACTACAATGCAACATTTATCATTAATTGCAGTCAATATTTATTAATTTTCCTACAAATCATGTTCTCTCAAAAAATGCTCTCCACCTCATTTTTCTACATATTCACATTGTTCATCTTCCTAAGCAAATTACACAGACCATTCCGGCAACCCATCGAATATTGCGGATGCGCAGTTAGATTAGTCTGCCGAATCCGGGCACTTTACCGGTATTCGATAGCGGGCCAGAACGCATACATAGCCACGACAATTTGTATCTTCTGAATGCAGCAATTCACTGCACCGAATGACACTAACCATGTAGGTTTTCGCCACAAAATAAATCTGAGCAGTTTTACTTGCTGTAATCGGAATCGACTACAGCCCGGGATCCAAATCTACACGGTTTGACGTCGAGTCTTGACACTGGCTTGTTTGCCCTAGAAGGTTTTTGAATAATTTTATCAGTTTTATCATTCTAATAAAGAATTAAAAACACTTACATCACGCAGAGTATTTTATCCATTGCAATAATTTTTCAAAACAAAACTTCTGTGTTGGTTATTTTAGTTTTTCTTGTACTTTCGTTTTTAACCATTGAAAAAGGTTTTATTGTATCAGACTTATCATAAAAACTTATGAACTTGCGAACTTTCAATCAAACGACCAGTTGATTCGTCACCCTTGACTTGCGAATCACCAACGTTAAAAATAAGCGATACGACGTAAACAAGAATGACTCTGTTCGTTCGAACGAATGATGTTCGAAAGAACGAATGGAGCGAATTGGTTCGAACGTAAACGGGAATAGGAATGTGAGATACTTTCGAATCGTATCAATACGGCCGTAAACAAGAATGAGGGTGATGAACTTGCGAACTTTCAATCAAACGAACAGTTGATTCGTCACCCTTGACTTGCGAATCACCAACATTAAAAATAAGCGATACGACGTAAACAAGAATGACTCTGTTCGTTCGAACGAATGATGTTCGAAAGAACGAATGGATCGAATTGGTTCGAACGTAAACGGGAATAGGAATGTGAAATACTTTCGAATCGTATCAATACGGCCGTAAACCAGAATGAGGGTGCCTGAAATGGGTCTACAACGGATAACAAATAAACCGTTTCAAATAGTGGCTTTGGACTTTATAGTCTCTTCTCCGAAGCAAACAGGGAAACTCTCACTTGCTCGTAATAATGCGTTTATTTTCCAAATACTCACCCTTATTCTTGATTACGACGTTTCGAATCGTTTCGATCGAATCGATTAATTTGTATTATCGGTTTCGATCGAATGAATCCGTTTTTCGAACATCGACTTTTTGTTTGTCTACAGATCCGTGATTTTATTGTTGCGGATTTCAAATGTAAGTATTAATTATTTTCACAATTGAAAGAACTGAATTATGCATTAATAGTCTACTATGATGTTTTTTTCAGGCAATCACCAGAAGCAAAGAGCATGTCAAAACGTTCACTCGAAGGATTATACTTTTGATAAAAAGGCCGAATGTGACCAAGATTCTTGAAAGGAAAAATATGTTTTTTCTTGAGGTCTCCAGTAAATAAGCAAAATGGCTTGGAACTTGCTATGAAAAATCAACGGACTGGAAAATTCGAGTAAAAATACATTGAAGTGCATTGGTTTTCCGTTTAAAGAAACTGTAATTTTCAATCCACATGTAAAATTATAATAAAATGCGTTGAAGAAAGCACGACAAGTCGTGTGTATTTGTGGTTGAACTTAATTTTACATTTATATTCATGCTCCAAATATGTGCATGAAAATAAACTTAAAATTACAAAATATTTTTTTCTGTGTGGGCTGGAGATTCGGTTGCAGATTAGAATCCAGCTTCTGGGCAGTTTTATTCATTACCGCTTCCGATTTACTCAATATTTCAATTTGGGTCCTGTTCTCACAGTCACGACACCTAGCGACGGAGGTGAAAGAAAGTTTCTTCTAGTCACTAGGTGACCTCACTGTGAGACAAGAGCCGCTGTTCTCCGTTCGGCGTCTTATATTCGATTATTTATTGATAATAGATGGATTGATGCAGTGGATAAGCTGTGGTCCACTGGGAGGTTGATGACGGTCCAGACAAAACCAGCATAGAGGCCTTGTGGCGTCCGGTGGGTTGAATTATCTCAGCCGACAATTGGTTAGAGGCGACTGAAAACAGGAGTCATCAAGGTTTTTCTCCGTGCCGAGGACTGAATGGCTGGCAGGACTAAAATATGCCTTCGCTATATCAAGGGAATCTTTGAAAATCGTGGGATTCAAATGATGGTTATATCCCAAATACCTATTCCGGGGTTCACTATAGGCGTTTATAGGAAAGGAAGGAAAAGCTTGCATAGCTTTGGTTCATGAAAAGTATTAAGAAAAATGTTATGCTGGAAAGCTAATTAAACCCGTCAACAAAAATGGCATGGAAAATCTACATTCAATGCCTCGTGCATGTATACTGCTATTGACGCATGTTTTATATACAACAAGCGATATTTGTGCTGGTAACAATCATTTTGATGAGCTTAAGTAGATTGCCCGTAGTTGCACTTCGTGATTGACCGAGTGAGTGAAAATGCGCAATGAGCCAAAAAAATAGGCTTGGGAGCAAATCATACTTACAGTGCATGTTTCATTAAACCAACATTTTCATAAAATGGCCAATAACGACGCCAGCCACATCCAATGTTGATCTACAGGGCAAGGAAAGGAATGTTAGTTCGAAACTCCGAAGTGTTGCTTCTTATTTCTACATCAACGATCATTTTCAGATATTTAACTTTGATATTTTAGTATTACTTTTTAGTTTTCACTTAGCTTGAGCTTGTGTGACCTCCCCTACTAACAAAAGGAAAAGAACATTATAATCGTGAAAAATTTAATGAAAGGTCGTAAACGAAATAAAGCTATGACGGGAAACTACCGAATTTATTCATGAAAAGATAATGAAAAAAAATTGAGAGGCCTAATATAAGCAAAAAGAAAATACACTAGCAGCTCACGCACGTGTCGTTTGTTCCCCTTCCCTGTCAGCATACGACTACAGATCCCACAGGATCGTCACTAACCGTTATGTGTCCAACAAAAAAACACCTTTAGCAGGCCGACGAGGGTACCCGGGTACCCACAAATTGAAATGCTCATAACTATGGCTTTCTTTAACTGATTTGGACACTTTTTGATGTTTTAGATTTTGGAACTCGTCCACTTTTTGGTTCTGTTAAATTGAACCGTATGAATGGATTTGGTTCTTAGAAATTCGGATTTTCCGGAGTAGTGTTCTAGTAGTAGGATATAATTTGTAAATTTTAATACTGTCCTAGCAATAAGAGTATCAAAACTCTTCGAATTGTTTCGGAAGTCTGTTATTTATTTTTACGAGACCATATGAAAATTTGACCTCGGAATGGCCACTCACGGTCAACGGGAACCTGAAAATCATCAATTGGTTCCAAAACTACGAGATACAGCCTACTGAAGCAATTCCAAGAATTTGGATATCCATATTGCTAGTATTCCATTGAAGCTCGCAAATAGTATTCCAACACTGGAACATGTTTCCGGAAACCTGGATTCCCGGGCACCAAATTTAGTAACCCGATTCACTTTAATCAAGTCTAAAAGTGGATGAGTTCCTGAATCCAAAACATTCAAAAGTATCTAAATCGGGTAGAAATTGCCTTAGTTATGGCATTTCAGTTTTGTGGGTACCCGGGTACCTTCGTCAGCCTGATACGCAGTTAAAAAATTCAGGAGCCCCTACTCACTACCCCTTACTTATATCAACAATATTATTAACCTAAAAGGTTGACTTTGTGAAGTTCTAAGATGTCAGAAAGTTTCAATTTCCTGCTATGGATAAAACCAGAGTTAAAAATAATCGAAGCTCTTTTTTGACGGCTGAAAATGAACCTGATGCGACTCGTGGTGAATAGAAAAAATATTCATTCAAATATCCATGTTATTCATTCAGTTGAATATCGTACAATATATTCATTTCACTAATTAGGGTGATGAGCCTATTTGCGCCATGTTTCTATTATCACCCTACCCATTTGAAGCCGTTGGTTAGAGCAGTGTCTGCCATCTTTGTTCAACGCATTGAGTCAAATGGTAGCGCAACAATTAGGGCACTCTATTCGAGTTTTCATTGTGCTCAAACACGAGAATTTTACTGTTTTCAACGCATTTTTGTTATTATATTGGTTCTTAACAACGAAGCAAAGCGGTTGATGTTAATTTTTACGCATTCCATTGATTGTAAGGCAAGAAATTACCGAATTAGTGAGGCACCTTGCTTAGTATGGTGAAAATAGGCTCATCAGCATATATAGGAAAATATTTTCAAGTGCCAGTAAAGCATATGAAACAACAATCATCATCACTTACATTGTGCCAGGACCTACTTTGATGCGTTTGATTCGTTGCTGCATGGCCGCTTCGTGTAATAATCGGAGACGAATGAAAATCTGCATGGATGAATGGGCGGTTTGTTCGTTTGACGTTTTCAGCTGCGTCACTGAATATTGAAAATGAATGCGGCTGAATATGATCAATTTTCATTCAATGAATTTAAACAGTTTTAACTCTGGACAAAACATTGGAAATTCATTAATCGAAACCTGAAAAGGTACCTGGTAGGTAGGGTAGGGTCCAAGCTACCGCACAGGGTGCACTGGGGGCGTGTCGGGCTCGAATGGTGACGCTGCTGTGTGAACTAGGCAGCCATTTGCAGGGAATCACCCAACACGCAGCGACTATCACATACACGACTTACCTCCAACAAGGTTGACTGCTTTATGCTGCCACAAATACGACACGACAAGAATAGCCCCGAACGATGCATCGAGAGAGAGAGGAACTCATAATGGACCGAGCAGCTGGCCGACGGGCGAGAGCTGGGTGGACGCTATGCAGTCACTCACGTATTAGACTGATACGTGTTGCACAATAGGGTGGTGCATACCACACATCTCCCCTCTTCTCCCAGGAAAAACTGAAAAAAAAGTAGTAAAAAAAAAGACAAAACTATGCCTTAAACAATCTTTCTTTTTACATATTTTTTTTTTTTAATTTAATGACAAATTATCATAGAATTTACAAAACAAACACTGCTTACATAGATTTGAATTTCAACCAATGGACATAGTCAGATAGATATGATGGAGCTTTAGATGTCCTTGCCGCTCGCTTAGGTGTTTCAGCATGCACCTGTTTCTCAGCGCTTATTTGCGAACTGTCCTTCCATGTGTGAACTTTTTTTGTTTGCGAAATATGACGTTTTACAGTATTTCCTTCATCGTCGGCAAGAAGTAAGCTGCCACTCTTCTCCTGTAATACTGTAAAACGTTTCACATGAAATCTAGTATCACCTTTCTCCTTTGAATGACGCTCTATTATTACGGTATCTCCAGGTTTGACAGCGCTTCTCTTAGCACCGCGTCGGTGATCTTCGTGTGCTTTTCCCTGCAGTTTTGTATTACGATCTCTTGCGTCAATCAGTTCATCATTGTAGTTGCACTTTCCATGATCTAGTAATGGTAAGCCGCGTTTAATTTTTCGACCCATCATTACTTCCTCTGGTGGAACTTTTATAACCGAATGAACTCCAGCGTTATATGCATGAACGGCATTCTGCAGCTCGTCTCCGTAATTGGTTCCACTAGAAACTGCTGTAGACATCGCTTTGTTTACCACCTTCATGAAACTTTCTACTAGCCCGTTTTGCTGAGGGAAGAACGGTGTCGAAAAAATTGTCTGGATTCCGCGATCTGAACAGTATTGTCTATATTCTTCGCCGTTGAAGGGGGGTCCGTTATCAGTTTTTATTGACTTTGGGAATCCTTCCCTTCCAAAAACGTCGTCCAGCACCTTCTTAGTGTACTCAAAAGCAGTGGATTTCACTGGTCGAGCGATTGCATACCGGGATCTCAAGTCAATAATTACTAATATGGACAATCCTCCGAATTTCACGTAGGGACCATTGAAGTCCAGAGCTATGGTTTCCCATACCACTTTCGGGGCAAACATGCGTTCCATGGGAGTTCGAGATTCTGGTCTACCGTTTACAGCGCAATGGATACAAGCTTTTACCCATCGTTCAGCATCGCCAGTTATTCCAGGCCACCAAACTCGCTTACGCAAGATACTTTTAAATTTCGCTGTTAACGGATGCCCTGCATGTGCTATCGCTAAGGTTTTTTCTCTAAGTTCGCTGGGAATAACTGCACAACCGCTTTTGACAAGAATTCCCTCTCTACTATGTAATTCATTGGAAATTGCCTTAAACTTTTGCAACTCCTTTGGCCAATTTCCCAATTCTAATGAATCCAATACGCGTTGGAGAGTAGTGTCACGAGCGGTAGCCTCTCTAATATCCGTTTCAGTTAAGAACTGTACCGCGTTTGCTTCAAGATGTGCCACTTCCCATGGGCTGATTTCCTCGTCGAAAGAATCGTCATTCCCGTTATAAAGACGAGAAGATGGATCAGCAATGTTTTCAGAGCCGCGTACAAACTCTACATCGTAACTGTAAGGGCTAAGCCTTAACGCCCAACCGTCGGCTCTTGTCAAAGCTCGCTTAGCGGTTTCTCTAGTTCGATTCAGAATAAAGGTTATGCCTCGCGCATCAGTGCGCAGTGTGAAATGCCTTCCTAGTAAATAGTACGCAAAATGCTCGACTGCCCACACTGCAGCCAAAGCTTCACGTTGGTTTTGGGCGTATTTCTTTTCGGTGGTTGTCAAAGCCTTAGACGCAAAGCTAATTATTCGAGGAGTTTCCTTACCATTTTCCTGCACTAATACTGCTCCTAAAGCGTTTGGAGAGGCATCTGTATACAGAACAGTTTTGTCATCCTCCGAGAAGTACCCTAACGAAACTGCACAATGTACTATGCGGTCTTTGACTAATTCAAATGCTTGCTCTTGTTCGTGTCCCCAGATCCAGGATTTTGAAGATATTGCGGTCCACAAAGGCGACGAAATGTCCGCAAAATGCTGTATGTATGGACTAACAAATGAAGCTAACCCTAAGAAGCTTCGAAGCTCGGATGTGGTACTCGGATGACGGAACTTCCTTATGTCCTTGACTTTCGACTCTTCGATGTTAAATCCAGACTCATCAAGCTCATGCCCCACGAATTTGATTCGAGTTTGATCAAACTCGCATTTGGACATGTTGAGTGAAAGATTGTTTCTGTTCAAAATTCTTAATACATGTGCCACAGTCCGATGTAGCTCTTCTAGCGTTTCTGCAAACAAAAGTATATCGTCGATGTATACAATTTTGTTTTTCACTTCGTCCAAAATTCGAGACATCTCCCGTTGAAAAATTTCGGGAGCGCAGTTCACCCCAAACATAAGTCGGGTAAACCGATACATCCCATCTTCTGCCAAGAAGGTTGTTAAGTCTCGTGACTCACTACTCAACTCAAGGTGATAGTAGGCGTTGGATAGGTCAAGCATGGAAAAATATTTTGCTCCATGTAACTTCACTTTCATTTCTTCAAGCAGAGGCAGTCTGAAATACTGACGCTTGATTGCCTTATTGGGTGCGCGCATGCTGACCACTAGCCGAAAATCGTCCTTACCTTTTGGTACAGCAGACATGCCGCTGATCCACTCCGGTGCAGTAATTACTCGCTCGATAATTCCGCGCGTCTCCATTTGCTTGAGCCGAAGTCTTGCAGCCTCACGATATACCGCTGGAACGTTATAATACGCGTTTTTCTCTGGAGGAATCGTTTTGTCCACGCAAAACTTTACCTTCACACCGGGCATCCTTGGGAATACTTCGGTCTGTTCATCATGCTTACAACTATTAATATCCGCCCCTACTCTCAACAACTCCATATCACTAGCAGTATTCCTTCCAAGCAACGAACAACGACCTTGTTCCACTACCAAGAAGTCGGCAGTGACAACAGGCTTTTTGGATCCAATTACCTGAATTTTGGCTCTGAAAGAATGCTCAACTAACATCGGTTTATCTGCGGCATAGCCACGCAACCCCCTGTTTTCTGGAATTTCGAGGGGTACAAGTATCGCTGTCCCATGTTGCGCTTGCGACTTAAGATTGCGCCAATCGTCTCCACCAATAACATTGGTATCTGCCCCTGAGTCAATGAGAAATCTGATTGGATTCGATGAACCAACGGTACAATCGACCAACACGTCTCCAAGCGAAAGTGCGTTGATTTGCTGAAAATGTAAATAATGCCACATATAATAAAAATGCATAAATTCCGTTTGCATGTACGTTTTATTTATCCTCATTAAAATTCGCTAGCTTTACCTGTGGTCTAAAAGCTTCAACAGGAGAATTTGACTCTACACACATGTTAACACGTTTCCTACGGCATGTAGCAGAAAAATGGCCACGGCGTCCGCATGAGTTGCAATTTTTGTCCAACGCTGGGCACCGTTGACCACCGTGAGCTGCCCGATTACACCTCGAACACCGCTCATAACGCTGCAAAGATGGCCTACCATCTCCTCGAAAGTGCTTTGGTCTGAACCCAATACCTCTCTCATCTGGCTTACTGAGTTGACGCTTCATTCCCACGTCACGAGAGAAACTGCGGGATACAGCCAAGATGGATGTCGGACCCTCAAGTGACGGGGGCTCTGGCTGCAAAGCTTCATCCCGCGTCGCTGATTGTACAACAAAGTTTGTGTCATGTCCATACGTTCTTGCCGCTTTAGCTAGCTCGCGATTCCTTAACCCTTTAAGGAGCTGTGTTCGGACAAACCGGTCTTGGTCGGATGGGCTGTATCCACATAACCAAACTTTCTCCATTAATCTCGCGTGAAAATTAACTGCTGATTCGCCTTTCTCTTGCTGCATGGATGAAAAGGCGTCATGCTCGGCCGAGGTGTCAGTTAATGCCTTCAAGTATTCCTCAATGTTCTTAACGAACACTCCATAGCAGTTGGCGTCAATCGAATCAGGTCGCAACTTTGCTGCACGCACGATTCCTTGAAGCTCATCTCCAATCGATAAATATAGCAGATGGAACCGCTTTACTGGATCGTATGCATTCGATAGAGAAGCTGCGATTTCAAAATTTTCAAAAAATTTTGTCCATGCCTCCCACAACTTGTTAGCAGGAACACCCTTCGGGAATGGCTTAATATTGTCCCAACGGATGTTTTGAGCACCATTGTCGAGTGACATCACGGTTGGTGGCGAGGTTGGTACAAATGCTGGTGTTACAGGGTTGCTTTCTCGATTACGGTCATCCCCGCAACTGCGCATGCCAGCGATTTCAGCAATACTTTTCTCCAATTCAAGTACCCTTTCCCGAAGCTCCCGGTTTTCTTGATCTGGATCCACAGTAGTTTTATAGGCGGCGTAAACATCAATACTGTCTCCATCAGAATGAAGCGTACGGACATATCTTCCGGGACTGTTGACTTGACTGTCGTCGAATTCATTTTCACTTTCCAAGTCGCTTTCGTAAACCGGAGCGCGAACGTATTTTCCCGCGTTTGACATTATGGCTTTCTTAGCTTCAATTTCTTCCGCAAATCGATAAAATCTTTTCTGAAATATAAGTGGAGAACAGCATGATTGTTAGCGTCAAATATGCGTCAATTCATAAACATAATTCTCAAAGTCTTCCACTCGCTGTCGTAAATTTCGTAATTGTCTCTTGTATCCTATGTCTGTATGTGTATATCCAATCAATACTACTCATAAAAAAATTTCACAAAGGTTTATGCCTGCTCGTCCCGAGCTAATTTGTTCACACAATTTTATCAATGCTCGTCCCGAGCTATCAATTTAATATTGCCAATGCTCGTCCCGAGCTAGTAAAAATTTTTATCGGTGCTCGTCCCGAGCTAATATTACAATTTCATCATTGCTCGTCCCGAGCTACCAAACTAATCTTACCAACGCTCGTCCCGAGCTAGTAAAACAAATAAATCATTTCTCGTCCCAAGCTGCTGTTCTTCATAAAAACACTTCCTTAATAGAACGTATTAATTTTATTGTTACCACCATGGCTCATCCCGAGCTATTACCATTACCACACAGTATAACAATTCACTAATAGGACAATGGCGTCCTAGCACTCCGGTTTTTTTCACACGCGGCGGTTACCTAAAAATTCGCTCTTTTCCTCATTCCATAGTTTTCTTTTCGGATATTTCACTTTTTAAAGCCACATGTTAGGTGATTCCCATTTGCCATTTTTTTTCCTTTATTTGTTACTAATAAACAATTAGTAAACCTGTCACGGACGCCAATGTGTGAACTAGGCAGCCATTTGCAGGGAATCACCCAACACGCAGCGACTATCACATACACGACTTACCTCCAACAAGGTTGACTGCTTTATGCTGCCACAAATACGACACGACAAGAATAGCCCCGAACGATGCATCGAGAGAGAGAGAGGAACTCATAATGGACCGAGCAGCTGGCCGACGGGCGAGAGCTGGGTGGACGCTATGCAGTCACTCACGTATTAGACTGATACGTGTTGCACAATAGGGTGGTGCATACCACACAGCTGCCATTAATACCGATTAAACTCTATTGGGCTCCGCCATCGTTCCTCCCAGGAACTACCTCTCGGTATTACTTCTGGGGGGATGGCTGTACTTAATGTACT
The DNA here is from genome assembly GCF_030247195.1 of Topomyia yanbarensis. Taxonomy (NCBI): domain Eukaryota; kingdom Metazoa; phylum Arthropoda; class Insecta; order Diptera; family Culicidae; genus Topomyia; species Topomyia yanbarensis. Next base: position 177,965,889 of record NC_080672.1, read on the forward strand.
CATTCCCTCTCACTCACGCGTTCATACGTCCTGTATGAGGCTTACTTGGGTGCTCTCTCTATTGCACCTTAATTCACTCTCAAACACTCCACATGAGGCTGACTTTTGTGCTCACTCATTCCTTGCTGGGCTTACTTTTGTGCTAGCCTCTACCATACCATGTGAGGCTGACTTTTGTGCTCACCCTTAACATGCCGTGTGAGACTGACTTGGATGCTCACCCTTTCACTGCTCTGCCACGCCATGAGGCATCGATAGCTAAGTCCCAACATACTACGCTACGACCCTCCCGTCTTGGCATGAGGCAGTCCACTTATACACCTATACACTCACTCTTCTGTCTTGCTTCGGGGTGGCTGGGTTTACCCCTTACGCGGTTGCCAGTCGCTGCGCCAAACCTGCCTCAGCATGAACAGACCATTCACTCCCTTTTTTGTACACCGCACTCCCTTTTTTGTACACCGCACTAGATTGTGCGCCTCGCTTTAGCACCAGAAGCATTTCTCCCGTGTTGGTGCGTCTCACGCTACGCACATCTTGTCCAAGGGCCGAGAGGCTTTCGGCCGCCTTCATCGACTTTGGGACGTCGTCGTATTTGTCCTTGTCGGTTTTTAACCACAAGGCCTCGCCTCTGTCCTTGGCCTTCTTCGCGGGCCGCGGTACCTCCGGTGTCGGTGCCGGCTTCTTCTTGGTGACCAGCGTCCAGGGGTTTACGCCCCCCTGCCCCGGGTTGCTGGTACCATCGCTCTGCCCAGCGAGGTCACTCTCGCCCTCGCTTACCTCGGCCAAACGGCGTTTGGCCTTAACGGTTGCACGCCGTGTGGTGCCGGTTTTTGCACCCTCGCCTGGCGACTTACTAGAGCGCTTCGCGTTCGACGCCGTCTTGCGATTGCCCTTGCCATTGTCCTTCGAGGGGAACACGGCCGCCGCTTCGAGCGACATGGCTGCTCCATAGAAGGTGAAGGCCACTGTCTGAGTACCTGTATCGGCCTTCTCTCTTCCCTCCCTCTTGGAGGCCACTGTCTGGGTTTCTCTGTCGGACTTCTCCCGACATTCCACCCTCTTGGCGTAAGCCTGCTGTTCGTGTCGCAAGACACGAGCACCAGGAGGCTCTGCTTCAACTCCTTGCTTATGTTTTGCTTTGCGCTAGTGAACTCGATTATTAAATCGAGCTGCTCCACCACTTTGCGCATCGCGGATAGTGGCCCGTCCAGTGCGTTAGGAGGGCTATTTCCTACCACTGCTGGGGATGCAGATGCAGCACTCGTCGCTCCACTACTCTCCCCACGGGGGGAGACCTCGCCAAACCACCTCTAGCAAAAGGGTTTGGCACCTCCGTTTGTTTATGTTTTGTTTTTGTTCTCCATGTTTGTATCCACGAGTAGCGCGAGAATAAATGTCCGCCACGCCAGAGCTCCGCAGTAACGTGGTAAGGGACGCTTACTGTGGGGGTTGCCCAGATACCCCACAGGCTCCGTTAACGATCGAGCATCTTTTTCACCCCCTCGATCACTCATCCCTCGGCACGGGTCGCTTCACTCCTTGGAATTGGGGTTATGACCTATCTTGCTTTACGTGGTGACCGCGGCCCAGATCATCACAACCATCCTCCTTTACCAGGGCTGTGGACCTGTAGCTCTGGTTCTCAATAGTTCCAGGTACGTATATTATTACAGACCTGCTACTATTGAGATCCGTCATTCGCTAGCGGAGTTTTCTACCTACGCGAACAAACAATGAGTGGCAATACAAACCACTGTGTTGCTGTTGACTTCTCGAAATGTCCGGTAAGACCATCGATTCTCGAAGTGGAGCAACTGTTGAAGGTGAACATGAAGCTCAACGTAGCAGAAGTTAATGCGGTGCAACTCCACCATTTACGTCATGTGGTACTGATTATGTTCAAGAACATTAGTCAAGCAGAATCATTCGCTTCCCAGAACAACATGAAACACGTCGTCGAATGTAATGACATTTTCTACAATGTCCCAGGGTACATAGATGTTGGTAGTATTGAATTAAAGATACATGACCCAGCACCACGTACTAGTTCCTCCGTTATCAAAAAATCATGTCAAGCAAACGGAGAAGTGAGTAGTATTACGGAAGATACGCAGACTTTTTTTCAATAGGTCCAATCTGCAAAAGAGAGCCTCTCTTTGTTTACTTGCTCTTCCGCGAATTACTCGGTCACCTTTCTGATTTCCCGTCTACTGTATGCATAATAAGCTAGTAAAAACCATGGTCTTTCGAAACATACTGATAAATGTTTAAAAAGTTTAATGGTTTCGCGTTAATAATCGAAAGCGAAAAAAGAGGGCTCTCATTTGCAGATTGAACCTAATGAAAAAAAAGTCTTCATACTTCTTCCCAGGACTCCGCAATGGCGTTCGAGTGGTGAGAATGCGTCCGACAAAACCTATTCCTTCTTACTTGAGCTTCTCAAATGCCCTCAAGGTATTACACATTCTCAACGAACACTAGTCACGTATCCAGGGCAGATTCCTACGTGCCAATATTGCGATCGGCCGCTACACCACGGAAAACCTTGCGCAGAGACTGCTAAGGAAATTCCACGTGATACGACCAAAGCCGGTATACGGTCTTCGTATGCTAAACCACAACCAGTTGGTAAATCAACGACTGCGGACCGGGCATGCACAAACACCAGCTCAACAACGATCGAGCCCAGTACCACTAAACCAACTGCAATTACCAACATCGAAGTAACAACAATTACAGCAAATGTTTCCAAACCAACACCACCAATAAGGAATCAAATACCGATGAAGAAGGATTTACAATAGCGACCCGTAAGCATAAACAACAAATAAGAACATCCGACTGTGAACAACATTAATGCAATACCGATGACGACATGGACATAACGCGAAAGAAGACGGACCGAATGACCCCCAAGGTGTGGAAAAAACGCACCAAATATTTCACCACCTAGGAAAAGGATCTAGGTGGTGAAATATTAGGTGCAGTAACGCAGTAGTAAGATGCGTCAACAAGACCCGACGAATAGGCTGTAACGATAATTTCTTCCTATTTTTACAAATTGTAAAAATACGAAAGATCCACGGCTCAGTTGTGCTAACGCATTAAGCCGTATGAATAAAAACTAGCATTTGCTCAGCTTCTTGAGATTCGAGCAGTCGAGCAGCTGCGTTGAGCATTTACTCAAGTTGGTATGAATAAAACTTTGCTTTGACAGTTGCAATCTAAATTTGAGTGTTTGCTTTTCGAACATCTCATTTCGTATGAATAAAGCTATAAATCTTGAGTAAATGCTCAGCGAAAGTTGAGCAAAAGGTAAAAACTGTTGAGCATGCTCGTTAGCATGCTTAAGTTTTTTTTCAATGGTTGTTTTACATATTTTTTTAAAAAAAAGTATCCAGAGTATTAGGAGGCAAACGAAAATAATAAAATTATTGCATATTATGTAATTTAATAAAAATGATCGAATAAGAAATAATTGCCTCTGTGGACTATGAAAAGTGTTCTTTGCAGCGATGCGCACGGGTAACGAGTTGCTGAAACCAGTCAAGTCACTTGTGATTCTAAAGCTGAAATGCAATCTATGTGGATTATTTTCTTCGGGACACGAATTAGCATTGTCAAGAGAAAAATATGCAATGTAGTGCAAAATTTGTTACAAAGGATTCGACAGCAGAAAAAAATCTCGAGACTCCGCGATTCATTACAGGCAAGATGCCGTACTAATGAAATAAGTGCCAACTTCGGTTCCTATACAAAGTTCCACCAATATCAAACATGAATTACAAGCAAACATCACTGGCATGGACGTAGTTATCGATGTCATTTCTTCCTAGAGGAATCTTATGGAACGACAATTCTGGAAGTGCACATCAATAATGTTCACTCTTTAGATGACTATCCATACGTATCTCCATCCCTGAAAAAAATGCTTGATCGGTATTGCGCAGTCCATCCGGAAACGGTTTGGAATCCTGAATGGATTCAGTATGGATTCCAGCTCAAATGCAACAACAGATTTCGAAACCAATTGAGTCGGAATCGGTTGTTCCATTTGAACTGGAATCCGTATTGAATCCATTCAGATTTCCCAACTGGATCCGGAATCGGATTGATATAGCTATATCCCAGTTGAAACCAGACGAGATTTGGTTTGGAACTGTGCCAAAATTTCGGCGTAAATGCAATAACCGTTTCCGGTTTCTGGTATATTTAAACGGATCATTACTATATTGAATAATAAATAACATGCTATAATTTTTAAGGCATACCAAATAGACACTTGGTGTCTTTAGCTAAAATGTTTGCAATAGAAAGAGCTATAAATTTGCTCAAGACATCATCTCAATATAACCACATCAAAGAAATTTTATGAAAATATCTCACTTATAGGGGGATTAATCTGTGAAAACGCAATATCAAAAGAAAAGGTATATTACATCCAATAAACTCTCCGAAGATGCTATTGACCTTAACTTAGCCGTTTTTACGTTAATCGATGATTGCATGTTTTTGGTCTTATTTCTAGATACATACACACACATAGATATAGTCCCAAATCGAAGAGCTGAGTCGATTGGTATAAAGGACGCGACCCTTCGGGCCTCGGAGACAGATATTGAAAGTTTGAGCGGATTCCAATTATTTATTTTATAAGAAATGTAACACTTCAAAGAATAACCCTATGTGGTTGCACGAAGTATTGACGTAGGGCTACACTATTAAGGGTCTTATTCTGCATTAGGACGGATCGTAGATCGAGTATGGTACGAAGTTGTCGAAGAATTCAAATATTTTGGGACACATATGATAGCGATATTAGTTACATGTTGCGGCTGCGAATAAGACTTTCTCTAGTTAGTGTAGTCACAGAGAACAGACATATAAGCTAGAACAAACTTTCCCGAAAAACCTGTGTAAAAATTTAAATGAAAATGCGTTGAAAATCACCATCGTATACAGGTTTGCGTGAGTCACAGTTGTATCCAAGTTTGCATACAAATCCCGTATAGCGATTGCTGGCCGATCGAAGCGCCGACCGGTGGCAAGTTGCTACTTGCTGTTGTCATTTCAAAGCGACAGTTTAATTTCTTACACAAGTTGAAAACTCTACTTGTATGTCAGTTCTCAGTGGTGTAGTTAACTAAATAATCGTTAACTGCGTGCAATCGAGAAAGAAGTGCGTGTGGTGGACGTTCGATGTGCATGGAGTATTACAAACCAAGAACGAGTGAACTGGAAATCTACAAAAAATGATTCAGAGCACCCGGATCGTTCGGTCACGATAATGCAATTTGTCTCTCTTGCAATAGCATCACAGATAAACAGAAAAACAAACATGGCCACATATAGAAACACATTCACGCAGGTTTCCTTATTTTTTGTAAACTGCCCATAATCGCAAGTCAGTCCCATGCTCTATGGGATTCCATATCTACATGGGACTGACTTGCGATTATAGGCAGTAAAGCTCTCACCCAAAACCTAGTTAGTGTTCCGGCTTCAGTGACACAACCGATTCTAACTAACTAGAACCAGCCAGAATTCCGGCTGAACTTTACTGGGATAGACTCTAGTGTCTATTATTTTATCTTAAGCCAAAATATAAAAAGTAGGGCAGAACCTCGTTAAGTGTGTGGTTGACAGTTATACATATTGACCAATAAAACTTAACCCTTTATAAGGCCGTGAAAATTAGGCTACATATACTATGATAATATTCAAAATTTACATAATTTAACACACATGCGAATTTTTTTTCGCAAAATTAGGGGCCGTTCATATACCACGTGGACAGAAAATCCTTCTTTTCAAACCCCCTCCCGCTTCCGTGGACAAGCGTGGACAATTCCTGTACCCCTACCCCCTCCTTACGATGTCCACGTGGACTTTCCAAATTTTTTTTCAAACAATTTCATAAAAATTGGTTTTCAGAAAAATTTTCTGTGTTAAACTACTTTGGCGAAGAAGGACTTAATGAAAATCGTTCTAACTTCAACCACCGAATATCATACACTTCTTTAGTCTTTTGTGAAATTTCCATGGAAATATCTCTCCTTTCTGGACGACATTGACGACATTAGTGATATTTACGTTTTAAAGATTCATCATTACAACATAAAATTGAAGTAACCTATGGATTCTTGAATTGGCCCATAATTTCAAAGCTTTCAAATCCAAAATTAGTGAGATTTGACTATGATACAGAAGATTGAATCAAGTGATTCAGATAGAAAAATTATTCTCGGATTTTTTCGCACGATTTCCTCTGATTTGTTTTGATGATTATTACCATCACACACTATGCTGTTATAAGTGCTTTGACTATATCAAAATCTTGAAAAAAATTGAAGGTAAGCATTCACATCAATGACGATACAAATTTATTTCCTTTTCTATAAAAGACAAAAATATAATGAAAAGTCCACGTAGACATTGCCAATACCTCCACCCAGCTCCCCATGGACAAGCGTGGACTTTCGCGTGACCCCTACCCTCCCCTAAATTGGCCACGTGGTATATGGATGGACCCTTATATTAATTAATCTTGGTGGCAATAAAGTTAAAGAGGTCCAAAACGTTGGTAGCAATATAATTGCCACTACCTTAGAGGCACTAACCATTGGTGGTAACTTATTTGCAACTGCCTTACAGGCACGAAAAAAGTTTGGCGTATTAGCGACCACAAATAAAACATGTATTTTTTAAATATTACAGACAACTTCATGTTTTAAAGTGCACAATCTGATCCTAACAAACGCAATAATCTTAATATATTTGAAATACTGTAAATTTTCATCAAAACTCAGCTTATTTTCCCTCACCTTTGAAAAATTCCCATTTTGGGCCCCATAAACTCAAATTGTTAGTTTGCATTTGTTGAGGTCCAAAAAGTGCCCAGTACTTTCAATAGTCACGTGTTTATTATGAACAAAAAACTATTTGTTACTATTATTTTATTGATACATACATACGTTACATAGTGGTACTTTCCGAGCCCCAGCTTAACCAGAATGACATTTGCTGCGCTTTTTGTTTACTTGGCTGATCAGCTATTCACAAGTTTTCTAAAGAACAGCTGATCAGCCAAGCAAACAAAGAGCGCATCAAATATCATTCCGATCAAGCTGGGGCTCGAAAAGTACTGCCATTTAACACCGTATTTTGCTTGATAGTCTAATTCACCACCGGTTGAAAACCATTGGTATTATTGAATGTGGGAAATGCCTGGGGATTACATTGAATAGTTCACTATGTTTATACGTATTATACTATACTATACGAGAAAATTTTATTGCATGATAAATACCAGGCACAAAACCCTTACATGGCACAAACTATACGGCTTGGTATACTGCAAAATTGTGGAATGAAGACTACACTGAAGTTTTTTTTATACGGGGGATACGCACCGCATAAAAAAATCCGCATAAAAAAAACCGCATAACTTTGAAAATCCGCATAAAAAAACCGCATAACTTTGAAAATCCGCATAAAAAAAGTCACATAAAAAACGCATAAAAAAGACTTCAGTGTATTCAATAGGTCTGATCAAAAGAGAGCCTCTCTTTTTTTACTTTCTCTGCTGGGAATTACTGGGTCAATTTTACATTTGCGTTTCCATACATTGCATAATTAGCTAGTTGAAACCATCATTTTTCGATATATACTGAATAAAGTTTTCAAAGTTTACTAGTAACGCCGTAAAAAGCGAAAGAGCAAGCAAACAAAGAACGGCCCTTATTATTAGATGGAACCAAAATACAATTCCTAGCTCCAAACATAGCCAGCATTGTGATAAGAGATTATAATTACTAGAGGGCGCATGCCACTGGTTGCACTGATGGTTTATCACATCGCTCCTTCATATAATAAGCCTATTAGTTTTACATTTATTGCGCCGGCTAGACCTGTCAAAGTAATGAGATGCAACGTGATGGAGCGACATCACAAGTTTTAGTCTGTAAATATATGGAGACATCAGCGATTTGCTCCCTCTACTAGTTATAATTCTTTTTGTTGTGATGCTTATTCGGGCTTTCTCGTCAATTATCGATTACTACTGTCACTTGGTAGCTGTTAGGTTTGCCGTCGTTGTAGTTATGGCTCCTGATTTCCACTATATTGGAACTGACGGTTTCACAGATGTCGTTACGCGACGATGGCAAACGTTTTTCTTTGCTGGCCGAAGCTTCCATTATATTTAGGTATAGAAGACGTAACTATTTACGAAAATGTCAATGACAGCTTCTCAACCTTCTGTATATTTTCGTATAGCAATACCTTAACAGGTTGATCCTAAAATTAGTATTTTTGCGATATATTATTTAAAAATAAATATTTCGACAAATGTTACCAGTTATTCCAGCCATGTACCATTGTAGTTGGTTGGTATCGTACACCTGCTTAGGTACATGCTCGTCAACTCGACACTGAAAATGCCTTTCATTGATCTGTCGTTGTTTCTCGAAGCACATTCAATGAAAATCGCGCTGGCCAAACTCAAATGACAACACCCAGGCACTTTTCCTCGTATGGGATAGCCAAACGATAAGGCACAAAGGAATCGAATCCAGAGACGACTACGTTAACGTCAAATTTCTTCACTTGGATGAAAACCGGTTTTCGTTGAAAACCGGTTTTCGGCTAAGTGGTCACCAGAAACCTGAAAACTGGTTTTCAGCGAAAACCGGTTTTCATCCAGTGAAGAAATTGGCCGTAAGTGGTTAACATCAGTGCATTTTTCTGGAAATTGACAGTGGCTGGAATTAACCTGAATAGGGTAAGAAAGCGAATTTAGTACAGTATTTTGATTTTTATGAAAGGAGTTTGGACCTACTACAGGTCGCATGCCGCTATTAACACTGGTGGTTTATTATCTTGATCTTACATATTCTAGGCCCATTAGTTTGACACATATTGCCCCGGGTACACACATGGCAAAGTAATGGGATGAAATATGCTAGAGCGAGACCCCATGCTTCAGTGCGTGAATGCATGGAGACAGTAGCGCTTTGCTCCCTCTAGTAGTTATTATCTCTTTTTTTAAGCCTCAGATAAGCGCAAATTAAATTTATTGTTTAATATCTTATATAGGAATGAATTGTAATCCTAAGCAAACATAATTTTGTTTTCATTATTTGTTTGTGTTTAGTAAAAACTAGAATAACAAAGAAGTACTATGTCCATTTCCAATACTGAATGGCTATTGGCTGTAAATAAATTGGTATAATTCTAAGCTATAAACGTTTACAATTAAAAATGGAACATGGTAGCTCTTTATTGCTCTAGTCACTTAAGTTTTCATACCTCTTTCCATTGGTTCACTTTTTGCGGTTCTGTAAGCTGCCTAGGTTTGCCTTCCATTCATTGTTCAGAGATTCTTTGCATCATTTTCGGAACTGGCAAAAACTCATTTCCCGACGACAGCGTTCGTTTGAAGGACAGTGCTGTATATATGGGAACATCAGCAACACGATATACGAACCCGCCTGCTAAATAACGGTTACATCCAACGAACCACTTCTTGTATAAAATCTGGATTCTTAGAAAAAACTAATTTGCGTTACTTCCTGCAGAAAAAATAGTTCCTCCACGATATTTTCAAAATTTGGTGATTTAGTTACATTGCTGTGAACTCGACGCTGTGCATTCCGTTTTGCTGTTTGAATATTTGGTGTAGCTTTTGCAGCCGTATCATCATTGGCTGGAGCTAATCAGAACAGGAGAACAAAATAATGTTTTTCAATTATCTTTGTTTGTAGTAATACTAATGAAACTAATGACGGGTTTCTTTTTTGAATCCGGGTCAGGATATGTTCGCTCGAAACTGTCATTTTCGTAAGGAATTTGTAAACAGTGGAGTGAACCTACTGTGACCTGGATCCAAAAAAAGAAATCAGCATGAAATAATAAAGACGTGACATGTTCATGTAGAGATCAAATTCCGCAGCAAATGTTTACAACTGCATTGGAATTGGAACAAATTGTCACTTTAGTCTGTATATATTATTCTTCTTCAAAATTTTCTGGATGGCGTTTTCCTGACTCGTGAGCTGCTTCCACTTACCTTTCTCCTCTTGCTAATAGATCTTTTTCCTCAAAACTGTTTTGAATATAAATGTTTATCTTCCTTGACGAGTTGAGTTGAACCTCAACATCTTTCATAAGGGTATTTTCCTATTCGAGACAGTTATATTCCACGAAGCACCGCAAACGAAATCCGCATTAACGTGTTGTAAATACGGAACGGATGTACGAACGGGTCCATCATACGGCAGCTAAAGTTTAACCTTGTTACCCTCATTTGATTCGTGTCCATCGTAGAACTCAACAGAAATCAGAAGCCTAAGAAAAATGATTGTATGAGTATAGTTTATATAATTTTTAATAAAAATATGTACATCTCACCATTTCAATTGCACTGCGACTGTATTTCTGTATTTGAGCCACCAGTTTGACAGATTAATGACGGAGTAAATGCTTTGTTCGAATTTCGAACTTGCTACAGTCCAAACTGAGTAAAGTAAGCTTTTATTCATATCAAGTTGAGCAAATGCTACAAGAGTTTACTTTGCTCAAAATCGAGTAGAGTAAACTTGTTCGGAGCAAATGCTACTTTTTATTCATACGGCTTATTGTCCTAAAAGGAAACAAACTAAAAAATGTTTTTTTCAATAGTTTCGGGCCAAAAAATTTAAAAAGACCTGAGATATTAACTCACGGTACTAATCTGCATCAGAATATGCCTTAACACGCACACCCCTAAAGATCCCTATTGGTAAATATCCCTTCAATTTAGATGATTCCTTAAATTCCAACGTATTAATCATATTGGCGCCTTTTTGACCAAAAACGTACTGTATACGAAACACTTCGGCAAACAGGGGTAGGTACGGTGTTGCTTCACACGACCAAACTTCCGCTAACTGGAGCTGGATGTGTTCAAAGATTGGTTCTTACTGTACTTGCGGATACAGTCAGGATATACCAACGGAAACACGAAGCGGAGATGAATATCGCCCGGTTCACGGTCGAAGTTACGATCCAATTTATCAGACCCGGTTTATTTGCTGGATTTTATTAATGACAGTTCCAATAAATTAAACAAACCAAAACATTTTTGTGTTGACGTATTAAGGTATTTTACGTTTCAAATACACACACTGAGATTTCGCATTTTTATACCACCGCTCTCCCCTCAAACCCAGAAGCGGTTTGTTTGCCTCCCAATGCAAACGTCAAAACTGGGCAATACCAACGCAGTTCGATGGGTCTATGCTAGTTGCGAGGTTCGAATGTTGTTTTATCTGGTAACACTATTCTCGAGTTAAGTCGATCGAATCGCGCGGCTCGAACGAAACTAGTTGGAATTTCGAACTCGTTCGAAAACATGCGTTCGATCGAATTTCAATAACGTCGTTATCAAGAATAAGGGTGACTGTCTCTTGGTTCCCCTGCGCAAAATTTTTGCTCCACAAGTCATTCAAATTTTGGAAGAAAATTGGTTCAGAAGGTATTCCACCCCAGTATACATCGGCCCTTATTACCGTTCTCACTTACACGTTCACTTTCACTTCACTTACACGTCACTTCACTTGTTTTTACCTATTACCGTTGTCACCTACAGTGAAGTGATTAAAATGAACACCGTGAAGTGAGAGTGACAGTGAGGTGATGTTCGGAATAACCTTAGTCGAAAAAATTACACATTCGGTGTATTTTTTCCGCCATCATCAAAGGTGAATTTCAGTCACGTAAAATAAAAACATTTCTGAATTGGATTTTTTTTAATATTTTCACACAGCTTAGCACGAAAAAGACGAACAAGAGAGAATTAGCCTGCCTTGTCGATTCTATGATGAAGAAGCGCGAAGTTTTTCTCCATTTTTATTAACGACCTTTTGAGTCAATTTTGCAACTGTTGTAACGGTACTTAATTAGCAAGGGACTCGAAGATGAAGTATATTTTTCCATATTAAGAGCCATATAGTACTTATTGGAGAGTAAGGAGTTGAAGGAAGAAAGTTTAGAAAAGCGTGGAATAGGGTCATATGAGCAAGTTTAGAGTTTCCCGGCGACTTAACCTTTTGTCTGCCACCGCAGGAGTCAAGATATTTTGGCATTAGAGCGTAAAGTAACTTTGTACTTCATGTAGTCGGAACCGAATCTCCTGCGGTAGCAGACAAGTCAATGGGAAACTCTAAGCTTGCTCATATGACTCTATCCCACGCTTTTCTAAACTTTCTTCCATCCACTCCTTGCTCTCTTTTGAGTACTATGTCTCTTAATATTGAAAAATATACTTCATCTTCCATCCCCTTACTAATTAAAGCCCGAAATAGCTAGGGAAAGCAGGTTTGATTAAAATTTCCAGGTGGTGGCTTGAACGTTGCGTTAAGGTCAATCCATAATAAACATAATCGATTACATTCGACACAACTTTGTGATGGTCGAATTCGCTTAATTTGTTGATGCATCATGATGTAAAGTTTTTGTTATTAACCAACATGTTCAAAACAACACAATTCTTCAATTCGCAGTCCTTTATTTTCGCTTTTTCAAATACATCTAAAGATCGATTTATGCCATGCCGAGTCTGACTAATGTAGATAGTTTCTAGCAGAACGAGTAGAACAATCTGAACTATCTTTTGAGAAATCGAGGGGCTCTGAATTATCCCCACGATCTTAATAACCCCTAGTTCCCCTATTGTATGGCATTGGTTAAGAATGTTTGCACAAAACTAACCAATATCTGCATCACCTCGAATAAAGTCCCAACTTGTCCTTGTTTCTGCGCATCGAATTAATGGGTTTTCCTACCGAACTAAGAAACATTGCAAAGCTCATTGAGTTCATCGACCGGTCCCACATTTTTACATTTTTTTGGTTGAAAACAATTCCATTTGCTTTTGCCGTTTACAGTACATGAGCAGTAGAAAGGCTATTGACAGATTGAGTCGGACCGGTCTGACTCCGCGCATCGAAACGTCACCCTTATTCTTGTTTACGACGAATGCGAGATTCGTTCGAAAGCGATTCGAACGAATAGTAAGCGCATTTGATTTTGCTGTCGTAAACGGGAATACAAACCACTTTCGAACGAATCTCGCATTCGTCGTAAACAAGAATAAGGGTGCGTATGAATTCCGCACGTCCAAAAACATCTGCTTTCGATTCCCGGAACCTGCCGCAAATCTTGGTGATCCACACGCAATTTACCGCAGTTTGTTATGTGGATACCGTTGTTGAACAGCTGCTCTCAACATATCTAGGCACATGTCGCTGTACTTCCGGCTGCATTATGGACTCGATGGAACTCACCCGGCAGGCCAACAGCCATGTTCACGTCGAGCGCGTTTCTTAAACCGCGGACAGTAAACGCTTACGCTTGTCAATTTATCGACCGATAATACATGACAGAACTAAAAAGACAACAAAAAAAACAATAAAAGAGGATATTTGTATGCATCGATTAGAATCTTCGATCCTTGCAAATACATGCGAGGAGGAAACAATACAACCAAAACAGTTGAACCTACCTATTGCCAGGTTGCAACGGCACGGGTGCGAGGACCCAAGTTGTTTAATGAATCCGTAATAGTTCACCAAAGGGAAGGTATCAATTCCGTCGAAATTATATACTAGCTTCCTCTAGCTAGTTCGGGATTGTTGACAAAATCAACAAGTCAGCCAAATTGTCGCTTGTTCGGCTTTTTCTTGCGAAGCACTTCATAGATTTACAATAATAATAAAAAAGCATTAAAAAATTCAAACTTTAGACTTATTCCACTCTACGTGACTGGTTTTCACCTTTAAAAATGTTGGTGGAAAAAATACACGCGAAGTGTCATTTTTTTCGACAAAGTGATCGTGACGTGACGTTCATAATAACACCGAGTTCATTCAAGTTGTCACTTCGAATGAACTCTACACATTTTATCACGAAGGTGACACCCGGAATAGGGTGTTGATCACTTCACTTCGTTTACACCGTGAAGTGATACCCGTAATAAGGGCCATCATCACCGACAATGCCACTTCTTTCCTTTCAAATAATTTCAAAAAATTCCTGGAAAAATACCGAGTGCAACATTGGACTAACTCCCGTCATCACTCCCAGGCAAATCCCGTAGAGCGACTGAACCGTACCATAAATTCATGTATACGAACATATGTCCGTCGGGACCACAAAATGTGGGACACTCGAGTATCAGAAATTGAATTCGTTTTAAATAATTCTCCCCACAGTGCTACCCACTTTAGCCCCTACAGGATACTGTTCGGACATGAGATAGTAGAAAAAGGGGATGAACACAGAATGGATAAGGATGAAGAGGTGGTTTCAGAAGAGGAGAGGTGGGGTAGGAAACTGGAAATCGACAGAACAATTTATAACATCGTATCCAAAAATTTACAGAAAGATTACGAAAAAAAATAAAAAGTACTACGATTTACGGGCTACGGGGAAGACTCCAACGTATACGGTCGGACAAAAGGTCCTGAAAAGGAATTACCGCCTATCGTCGGCCCCAAATAACTACAACGCCAAACTGGGTCCATTATATGTGCCATGTACGGTACGTGCCCGAGTCGGCACGAGCTCTTATGAGCTGGCTGACGATACTGGCAAATCACTTGGAATTTTCTCCGCAATTGACATGAAACCTGACAACCTAAAATAAAAGAAAAAGGTAACATTAAATAAAGCATACTTACCGAAGAGATAAAATTTAATTGATCTTCTGAATTATTCCGCAGCCGATTAACGATAACTCATGAGTGATATTAAATCTGATGAATAATAACTTCCAAAATCAGCTAGTTTTGCGTGCACCAAAACGAATCTTTCAGAAAATTGATGAAAATTAAAAATTTCTTCTAATACTTTGGGCCTCTTTGCGAGCGACAGATTAGGTTTGTTCCAGTACAAGGAGAAACTGGAAGTACTCCGGAGCAAATAGGGAGAAAAACGTTCCTGTATTATCTTCTTCCCTTTTTCTTCTTTTGGTAGCAAACCGGAGTGATAAGGAGCAAGAATTTCCGTGTAACTTCCGTGTACTGGAACAAACCTACCCAGTAAAGTTCAGCCGGAACTGAACTGGAATTCCGGCTAGTTCCAGTTCGTATTCCGGCTCCAGTGACACAACCGATTCTAACTAGAATCGGTTGTGTCACTGGAGCCGGAATGCGAACTGGAACCAGCCGGAATTCCAGTTCATTTCCGGCTGAGCTTAACTGGGTATTGTAAAAACAGAGCAGAATGGATTTGACAGTTAGGTACCTAGACATTGTATTGAATAAAAGTAGAGACCGGCGGGAACCACTCAGCGTGGTTGGTCGAGGTCAGGATCTCACATTTTCATGAAAAGGAGATGATGAGAAATTGAAATTAATGTTTTGTTTCGGAACTCTCACCTTTTTGATTAATGCAAAATTGTGGACAGGTAATTAGATTTTCCGGAAATGTACAAGAATTTACTCTTTCTAAAGTTGGTCAGTGGGGTATTGTAACCGCTGGTTCCAAGTAAAGATGCTTGTGCCTCACCACAAGCTGGTTTGTTACCCGATAATACTCAGGAACTCATTTTGTGTTTTGTTGCGGGCATGTTCTGACGTATGTTGAGGAAAATATTTGTTTCACAGGATTGTGATGTTCAGAATGTTCTTATAGCCAGCGTTAGTTCAGGGAGGTTTGAATCTTGGATATATATCCCCTGCCCTATCGCAGACGTCTCATCTGGTATTATGGTTGCCAGGATATATTGATCTAAGATTAATAGATTTTCCGGTTTTTTTTCAAGATAAATTTAATCCGACTTGACCTGAAGAGTTGAAAACTGATGTTTGTTCTTTCTGTCCGTGACTATTGCAGGAGTAAGAAGTGCGCGTCGTGAACTAAGTTTGGAGGTTAATAGTGCCTCATATAGGTTGAGGAAGAAAAGTTGAAAACGTGGTTGAATTAAAAATATAATAGGAGATTAGATTTGGTAAAATATTTATATGTGTATATATGTGTAAAATTATTTAAATATTCCTTATTATAGTTCTTAAAGATAATTATTGCTACAAGATAGTGGATTTAGATAGGGAAAAGTGATAAAAAATTGATAAAAGGTAAGAATAAAATTAAACAAAAGATAGAAGGATAAAATATTAAATGACGGTATGTGTACTAATCCACTGCTCGACAGGTCCGTCGAGCGGGCCTTTTATTGTTTCCCGCTAGAAAATCCCGGAACGTGGCATCTACGTAACATCCACGCGGTTCGGAAGGCTAGGTTCGAGTGGTAAATTATAAGCCACGTTGGTTCCACCACAATCGCCTGGAAGGTACTAATCCGCATCCCCTTGCGTCACTCGGGGTAGTGCGAGGAGAAAAACGGACAGAAAATTAGATTCCTGCTTCTGGGAGAGCGTCTATTGTGTTTTCGTTTCACACCATCAATACCCAGCAAGAAATCGGTGATTGAAGGAACCAGAATCACAGGTACCGCTCACCAGCCTTTCAACAGTTAAAACCACCCGAACCAACCCAGCGTCCGATGTACGTTCCACCGCTATTGTCATCGTTAAAACCACCAGCAAACACCCAACAAATCACAGGAGGTTTTCAATCAGAAATCGCCGTGTATCCAGATCGTCGCCCAGTGGGTTATCCCGCTGATCAATATTGTTATCGCCTGAAAGCATCGGATCCGTAAACGTAACGCTGCATCGATTGACCTCCGACCGGAGGCACAGTTCTAGTATACATTAAAACCGCAAGTACAGATTGAACCGTCACAAATGTAGGCTAATATGTAGGGCAATAAATTGTTATAGATGATGAAAATTGTTAGAGTGATTGATTAGACATTAGACGTTACATTTGCTTCGTCAACCGATTAGTATTCGCATTCCGGATCCAAAAGGGATCACCAGCCCTCGCCTCCGATAGTCCACCTTGGAAGATCAAACATCCGTAGTAATTTGACGAATTTATAAAAAAGACCACTTGAATATCCTTTCACCTATGTGAATCGTCTTGCGATAGTGATTAAACCCCCTGTTAACGTTCCCGTACTCTGAACAAGCGTTTTGGTTAGAACGACTGCGGTCAGAATAAACGACCCTGTGAGCATAATTTCCCCACTCACTGAGCATAGAAAGAGAGTAGCCGAGGGGGTAACACATTGCATAACCTTTCTATATGGGAAAGGCAAAAATGCGCTAAAATCCAAAAAAGTGAATTTTCGTCAAATTCTGTGTTGCCACGTTCTTAAACCCGTAATTCCGGAACCAGAACTCCGATCTATACAAAATTCAATACCAGCCGATTGGAAGGTTGCACCTTTCATTTGAGACTAAGTTTGGGCAAATCGGTCCAGCCATCTCTGAGAAAAAATGAGTGACATTTTTTGACACATACATACATCGATTTTCCGATGGGATATGACACTCGGCCCTCCGGGCCGGGATCAGGTTGACGATTTTCAGAGTGATTGCATAACCTTTTTATATGAGAAAGGCAAAAAATATTTTCAAAACAATAATTTTGTTGGTTAATGTGATGAACAATAAATTATTGGATTCAATAACACATATTTTAGATTTGAATGGGCTAAATTTTCTTACGTGTGAGCTAAGCCTAAAGAACAAACTATCTAGTCTCGACAAACATGATTACGGCGTAAAACCCAACAGTCGAAATTCTCTTTAAAGGGAAATTCCGGACAAATCGTTACTGGCCGAACATGATTCACAACACTAAAGGCAAGAAAAACTTTTCTCTTTTGTTTGCTACCAGCATCTGTGATTAGCGAGTGACTGTCCATAATTTTCATTCGAAGTGAGTTTTGACAGTTGGTTTTTACGCCGTAGCACTTTGTTTGTCGAGAGCAGGGTGGCCAGATAGAATTCCTTAATATCGGTAGGGTCACTAAAAATTTATCGGTAGTTATCGGTAGGCCGGGTTGTTGTCCCAAAAACGTAGTATTGACATAGAATTGTAAAATACTGACAACATAGATCTCAGACCAAATGCAACCCAAAAAATGAATGATGAGTAGGATGTGTCCAAAATCAATAAAAATCGGTAGTTTTCGGTAGGAATAACAAAATATCGGTAGTTTTGCCTTGGTCGTCTGTGAATCGGTAGGGAAGACCAAAATCGGTAGGACTACCAATAAATCGGTAGGTCTGGCCACCCTGGTCGAGAGTTCATAAACAAATATTTAGACTGGCAATGCTATATCCCAGTCAAAAAGGGCAAGTTGCTGGCTAATGGGGGGCTATTTGCCAACTCGGATGCGCCAATTGCCCTTCAATTTGCCAGCAAATTGCTGGCAATTAGGGAACTATTTCAAATGCAACATTTGGGCGATTTGCCGCCGTCATTTTTTTGCTGCCCAACCCGCCCTTAAATCGCCCACGGAACGCGCCATTTAATCGCCCTTTATTGCCTAATATGAAAATTAAAAATAATACTTATTTTCGGATTCATTATCTACTCACTTATACTTACCAGTATACTAGGTAATCACAACCAACTTATAGGAAGAATCAAAGGTGAAATTGGTATTGCACACCAAAACTTATCACAATCTGACGTTCATTAAGACTTTAGGTCAAAGATCTTGTTCTACTATACTTACACAAGATTCCACAATTTTCTACATTCGTTGGCTAAGTGAAGTACACTAGACAAACAAAATACAAGTGAGAACACACCAATTGTTCAAAAAACAATTTTAAGCTTAAGCCAAACATGAATGTTTGAAGAAACGCAAAAAACAACCATTTCAGCCGCCAGAAAATTTGTCTAAGTATTGAAATTGCCTTTAAATCGCATTCGCAAATTGCATTTGTTCCGAGGGGCAATTAGCATAGGCGAGTTAAGTCAAACGTCAAACTTTTTAAATCACCTGACCATGTTCGTCCGCATTTTTTTGACAGGGATGCAGTTCCAATTTGGGCAACCCTCTAAGAACGGTTGGTTTCAAAATCGTCCAATGAAGGACGTTCGTTGGACCAATTTGGACAACGTCCAAATAACCGTTCAACGAACGTCCGTCGTTGGACCCGTGTTGAACGATTTTGAAACAATTTTTTGGACGTCTCAGTGGGAAGTTGTTGTGCTAGTACCCAGTCAAAAAAATGCCGACGAACATGGTCAGGTGATTTAAACAGTTTGACTCAACTCGCCTGTGCTAATTGTCCCTAGGAACAAATGCAATTAGCGAATGCGATTTAAAGGCAATTTCAATACTTATGTGGTTTTTGTTTGAGGCGAAACTGAGTCAGTTCCTAACCCCAACTGCTGTCAAAATGTATGAACTGACAGCGGTTGGGGTTAGAACCTGATTCAGTTTCAGGTTCAAGCGAAATCGCCATTAGACAAATTTTCTGGCGGCTGAGATGGACTTCGGACTTGGTTGTTTTTGCGTTTTTCAAACATGGCGGTTCATGTTTGGCTTAAGCTTAAATTTTTTTTTAAACAATTGGCGTGTTCTTGCTTGTACTTTGTTTGTCTAGTGTACTTCATTTAGCCAACGAATGTGGGAAATAGCGGAATCGTGTGTATATATGTTGATAGGAAGAAAACGCTTCAGAGGATTTAGATCAAAATTCTGAAAATGCTTTAGAAGTGTCCTCCCTGGTTTAGCACAAGCGAATTGCACAGACTCGCAAATATTAGAAATTATGGCGAACTGTATTATAAGAAATTTCCGACAAAAATCGTTGCGATAGCTAATTGCAACGCTTAGCTCTCTTTATAGTTTATAAGTTAGTTCACAAGATTTCTTTAGATTCTTATTCAAATTAAAGGTAGGCTTAAAACTTTCTACTGGAAAAATCACTTAACTGCTAAGACATATTACATCTTAATAATTATGTAAACAATAGGGTTGAAAAGTCACCGCTTGTAGCTGAACACCCAATTAGGCAATCCATGAGACGTTTCTGATCAGCTGATTATTTCTTGTTTACTTATTCTGACGTTACTCCGAGGGGTGCGACGTCCGACAATATCGTTGACTCGATCCAACATCAAACGAATCGGACTAACAAAATTATTTGTCGGACGAGTTTTTCTGTTCGCAGGAGTAGACTTGTTGACAGAACCCACCGCTGAATTGTCAAACAAACGTCTAATGGATTGCCTAATATAATGAATCAGAAATAAATGCAATTTAAACAATACTAGGGTTACCAAATAGACTGAGAGCAAATTAAGAACATCCCTGCCAAATGTTATGCCAGTGACTAATTTTCCAGCGATTGAACTGGGATGTTGAATTTCAATCGAGACGAATTAGAATGATGTAGTGCCAATACCAAACGAAGATACCACTTTGGCCAAACCTCATATTGAGCTATCCAACAAATTTTGGTTACTTCTGAGTAAAACAAATTTTGGTTGCCATGAGTCGCAGAGAGTATGCATTAACAAAAAAAAATCGCTGGAAGAAATTGAAATTGATTCTCTTGGAATACAGTTGATCTAAATAATTTAATACAGGGTGATTCGTCATGGCGTTTTTTTAATCTAGTAAAAAAATTGAAAAATTGAGTGAATCGCGAATTGTTTATTTGTCAATCGACAGAACATTTTTTTGCCATTTATTGTTTGAAAACAATTTCTTTTAAATGTTGACCATGTTGGCGCTTTAGATAGTCCATTCGACTGGTCTAATTTTTGATGACGGATTCGAGTATTTTAAGTGGTATCTGGCTAATTACTCGAGTAATGTTGGTTGGGGATGTCACCTCCGCTATGTTTTCTTCACTGCGTGCTAGATGCGATCGATTTGTTCGCTAATCATCCAATAACAAGAACAACAACGCTTACTTTTTGGATATATAGCGAATAGTTGAGTCAGTTGGCCGATGATGTCGACCATACTATGGTCGGAATTCACTAAACACATTTCCCACAGATCGCTGATTTTCGAAATATAGTTGAATAATTTGAAGATGGTGAGCCAGTGTAAGTCGTTCCATTATGAAATGGCAAACAATACTATACTACAATAGCATGACAGTTAGCAGTTAGTACCCGTTAACTACTAGAAAATGCCCTGTTAAAAAACTTCATGTTGAACCACCCTGTATATGCCAAGGTTTGAGACTAAGATTAAGGAAATTTGAAGTAAAATAAGGACGCTTTCCAAAAACCTCGGAAATGAGGACATGTCCTTTAAAATAAGGACGTTTGGTAACCCTAACAATACAATCAAATACAAAATAAAATAGAAACAAGAGCAACTCAGTAGTTTTTGTTCCGCCCACTCCCAAAGCTTTGCGAAAGAAACTATCCTTCGAGCGCACTCTGTAATTGGTTTTCATTGAATTCATTTAATTCGTTTTTATATTCGCAAAACGCAATAATTATTTGGAAAATCCTCCATTGTTTATTGAATAGTCAACAGTAACAACTTTTTGAATTTTTGAATGTCGCGCAACTACTTGGTCAAACCATTCGGAATTTGATTCGGAATCCTGAATGGAGTCATTATGGATAGCGATTGCTGGTCGATCGAAGCGCCGACCAGAGGCGAGTTGCTACTTGCTCTTGTCATTTCAAAGCGACAGTTTAATTTCTTACACAAGTTAAAAACTTTACTTGTAGGGTGATGTGCCTATTATGGCAGTAGAGCCTATTGTGACCCTATTTCGTACCCCTTGGTTTCGAACCAAGCATATGAGATAATGACACTATCGATTTGGCTAAAACAGGTGAGAAAAAATAAGCTCAAGTTATATGCTTTATTTGTTGTGCACATATGTATTTAGAACTATCCTCAAAATCCAACTTTTAATTAAAACAAAATCACCTTATTGAAATATCTACTAATCCGCCTCACTCACGTAGTGAACCGAAACTGGATGCAACGGCGCTTAACAAAATAAACACTTACGAGCCAGCATTTACCGCCTCATATCTCGTTATTCCGGCACAAATATACTAAACATTGCACTGATACATATCTTTATTTTAGCTGGAGAACCTTTTTACGATAATTTCACTTTAAAATCACTCGTCAAACACTAGAATAGGCCTAGTGTTATAATAGGATAAAACTAAATACGGGGGTTCCTATTATTGGCATGTTTTGCTGATACACTACCACAATCAAAACCAACTTTTTGCATCCATCATACAGAAAAGAATCACCAGTGCGGCCAAACCAAAACATGAAATTGTAAATATAATGTAATGCAATTTCAAGTATAAGTAATCAATTATTTCAAGTTATTCAACTAATTGTTGATTGCAGATATTTTATTTTAATCTGCACATACAATTCGGATCGGGAGAAAGCAATGTGTGATGTGAAACTTGTCATTCCAGTTGCTAACTTTCGAATGGTTTTTTTTCTGCGTGCGCAATTCTGGGCGCTCTTCTACTAACAGCTGATGAGTTTCATTGATGTGCGTGATGTTTACGTTTGTTTTGATCGGCTGAAAAAAGCAGAGTGATTCGTTTTACAAATCACACGTTGGCGTCCATGATCTGGATACCTAGTTAGAATTGACGCAAATGGAATATGAGGCATTGCGTTTCAACTAGATTGCTTTTCGATGAGGTGGAAATTGGCACACCCATGAGGCGATATTTGGATCGTTGAGGTGGGAATAGATTCACAGAATGGAACATTTATTTTTATTTATGCTGAAAATTGAGGCAATTCTGCTAAATAAGCATTATATAGATGTTTAAGAAACAGTACACTGATACTTTATTCTGAGAAAGGTTATAGATAATATGGCTTCTTTCAAAGTTGTTCAAAAAATAGTGCAACCCTCTCCCTAATGGTGCCAAAATAGGCTCATCACCCTATGTCAGTTCTCAGTGATAAAACTATCCGCAATGCGCTTAATCTATAAAAATGCAGCGAAAATATTCGTATATTTTTTCATCTTCATGAGCTTCGCGAAGTCATGCGACAAACATCCACGACTCACGAGGAAAAGCTGATATCAAAATTTGGCACTTTTGTTCCACAGCTTACTTCTTGAGCCCTTTGGTTCCATGTCTGGTGCTATTTTTTAAGCCCTTTAGTTCTCCTCTTGTGCCATTTAGCACTACTTGCTTGATAGGCTATTCAGCTCCCCGACTTGTTCGCGAACTACTTGGCCTAGTCCCCGACGATGGACTTGACCTACTCTGACAGCGAGTTTTCCGACGAGAGAAGTTATCCCTAAGCGTCGCGGTCTACTCAGTCTAGTCCCCAGCGCACAGTGGGATGGAATAAAAAAGCCTCACATTTATATTTGCGTCGAAATTATTAGCTATGGTACTTTTATGTCTTCGGAAAGGTTTCTTTATTTTTTAAGAAGTTTAATATAATATTAAAAAACTTTTAATTTAAGGGGGTATATACGCAGCTAAATTTATACATTTGTTGTTCAGCAAGAAATGCCCTATTGATACATATATAAATCATAGGGCGATCGAAAGGGCTCCTTGGAATCATCTGGGGTAAAATAGACTAGCATTTCAATAAATTAATTGTACCATGAAACATGAAAAATAAACCATTGTGCGAAATTAATTAACATTTTAAATATTATAGTCCATTCCATATATTCCAACATTCAAAGTTATTTTTTTTGCTCAAAAGTAATTAAACATGCTAAGTGTCCTGCCAATCAACTTCTTCGTGATTGGATGAACAAGGTATTAATACAACCGAGCATTCTAAGTCACGAAATACTTTTTTCATCCAATGACGAAGAAGATGATTGGCAGGACACTGATGACTACACTGAACTACTTAAAAAATAAAGAAATCTTTCCGAAGACATCAAAGTGCCACAACCAATAGCTTCGTCGCAAATATCAATGTCCGGCTTTGTTCGGGTTCCGTCTCACTGTGCAGCGGTGAATCTAGCTTACGCTGACGGAGAGTTCCCTGGCGAAAGAAGTTCTCCCAATACCAATTCTTATTTGGTTTTTGCTATATTTCTATCGGAATAATTGTTTGAGGGAACCTTTTCGTACATCAACAGCAAAGTATAAAACCTCCCGTTTTGGTATATCTACTTCTTTAAATTGGTTTGGGTTGTAGTACTAACAGTTACCATTATTGTTAATAAAAGCGGCGCATATATCGACGCCGTTCAATGTTGTGCAAATAGGTTGTTGATTCAATCAATCAACTGCCAACATGACAGTGAACCGTTTTCATCGAGGGGTCGCCCTTGAATGGTACATGGAAAATCCCTGACCACCTTATCTTGCGTTTATCTTTGTTTCGAAGACCCATATTCGGTGCTCTGTTGCAGTCTACTCGACTAGTCCTTGGCGGTGGATGTAGCTTATTTCTGCGGAGAGTTTCATGGCGGTGATTGCTCGATGTTCATCACGACGTTTCCGCTGTAAGACGGTCATGATCTACATCATAACTCTTTTAACTGCGTTCCACGTCTTTATGACGCTTGTCATTCTGTAGGCTACGTGTTGATGTCCGGTCCTCCCGTTTTAAGTAGTTCCCTGCATGTCGCTTCAAACCTCGGACATTCGAAGACCACATGCTCCAGTGCCTCATCGACGTTCTCACACTACGGGCACAATGGTGAGGTTGTGTACCCGAGCCGATGAAGATACTTTCTGAAGCAGCCGTGGCCCGACAGGAGCTTTCAGCTTTTCGCGGTTCCGCTTGTTTTTCAGCGCTGCCCCCTGGCAGGAATCCCATATCACTGTATCGACGACGAAACACTAGACAACAGACCTACTTTTCGCGGGTGTAATCAACGTGGTTGTTAAAGATCAACCGATCGTCGATTATCACTCCCAATTGCTCCAGTGCACGCTTCTCACTCATTACCGTTAGTGATAAGTAGTTCGCGAAATGAAAGATTTTCACTTACCCGGGCAGCCGCAGTGTTAAGACCACATCGTACATCGTTCCAGAGAGTTGAACCGAGCATGGAGCACTGAGGAACGCCCGCTGCGACTCGCATTGACTTCTGCCCTTCGTTCGTCTCGTACAACAGCACTCTAGTCTGGAAGTAGCTCTTCAGGACTCATTCTTCTGTGCAGCGCTGCGACATTGGCATATACGAGGCTGAATGGCCCGGTGACTTCCCTAACTTTAACAGCAACACCAGCTTCTGTACCTTCCACATTTCGGGAAAGTGCCATCATCTAAATACTTCTGCAGTAGCATCCTGTACATGTACGGATATGCCAGGATCGTAGCTTTCAGCGCCTCGTTTGGTATTCAATTCGAACCGGGGGATTTCTTTGATTTTAGTCGCATTGAAGCTTTTTTTAACTTGTCGTTAGTCGGTTGCAACTCTGCTGTTTGCTCCTTCTTCTTCGCCGTATGGTGTCGATGCTCAGGTAATTGGATCGTGCTTCGGGAAGAGACCCTCAACGATCTTTAGCTTACCCGGACATATTTCAGCTGGTGTCGACAGGCCCTAATCTTCGTCTTGACGACTCAGTACGCGTCCCCTAGGGATTGACGTCTACTTCTCAGCACAGCTACTTATGGCAAACTGGCTTGCTAAGCTTGATCTCCCGTTTTAAAGCATTTCTACCTTCTCGAAACGTCGCTTGCGCTCCTCTTTCACTATCCGATCTTTCTCTCTGAGCCCGCCTCCTGGCTCTAAGACAAGCAGCATGTAGCGTACTGAGCTACTCATTTAACCAGCAAGCTGCACGCCGTCTACTGCATGGCTCCAGTTTTCGTGTCATAGTACCGTTACAAGCCGTCACAATCCTTCTGGTTAGATAAGCCGCATCAACGTACTTGATTCCGCTGTTTACCGAAGTGACGGAACAAAGAGGTTTTTGTTAAAGACTTTCGTCTTCCACTTTAGCTTGGCGGTCTTCCTTCTCCGTGCTGCAGCAGGGTTGCATTGCCGATGCGGTAGCGAATCACCTGGTGGTCACTATAGGGATAATTCTCGCACACTCCCCTGTCCTTGTTTGCCCTCAGTCAAGGACTACATAATGTGGCGGAATTTCTCTCGATGCCGACGTCCGTTTCGTGAACCAATAAGCTCCCAGTTTTGTAACGATACCAGGAGCCATTTAGCTCCCCGCTTCGCCGCAATCTACTCGTTGAAGTCCTCAGCGGTAGACCTACCCCCCACGACGAGCCGACCGGTAGGTGTCGGGGTCTGCCGCCAATTTTCACTACAAGGAAATATTCTCGCAAGATAACTTTTGCAAATAAATTTTAAGAATTGCATTTAGATTATTAGGCATAATTTGGTAGACCATATTAATTTTTTTTAAATTTCTTCAAAATATTTCGCGGTGGGGGGGAGGTGCTGTCTCCAACCCCCCTCCCCCTCCGCTGCTATGCCACTGCTTCACCGTCAATTCGCAGATTTACCCATCTAGTGACCTACTGTACAGTTTTTGGACTTTTAGTGAGCAGAAAGTTTTGACTACTTTGTGATCCACAGTTAGCAACAGTCGCGCGAGTGAAAGTTCAAGCTACGTTCACAGGAAGTTCAAGTTCGTTCGAGCACAAAAGTTGTGGCCAACAGTCAGCAACTATCGCGCGAGTGAACCAATGCTCCCATGCTTGCATACAGCTCCTGTACTCGGTTCAGTTTTCATCCATCGTCAATGGGGGAAGGCAGCGGACGAAAACTAAATCCATTTTTGGGTCCCTAGCGCACGATCCCCTGCCATATTCTCATAAGAACTAGAATTTTTTTTACTAAATTGCAATATTATTACCGTGAGAACCTGATTTTTTAAAGGCCGTGGGCACATATAGGATTTTTCAATGCCTAAGCTCGACCCTCATTATCAGAAGGCAAAAATTAAGCCCGCATGATATTAAGCCTGTTCTAATGACCCTGCCACTTCTAGCTTTCCGATCTGTTTACTTCACATCCTTGCTCTCACTTGAGTACTATAGCTCTAAGTTTCATAACTTTCCCTACCCAGTAATCTCTAGCTAATTGAATGTCGTTAAAACGTAAAAAAGAAAATTTGACTAACATAGTCGAAATAAAAAAAGGAAAAAAAATGCCAAACAAGAAAAATCAATTTATGTTTTACCATGTTTCTATAACTATTTAAAATGTTGCGTATCAAACAAAGTATTAGTAGCAAGCATTGAACAGTTTCCACTAGATTTGTGAAAAACAATTAGTTGAACAAGTAGAATGTAATTAAGGTTCAAAGTGTACGTAACTGTCCGGTTTCTAAAATATTGAAATGTCACCCGTTATGGCGAAGAAAGACGTCAAAATGTATACCAAGGATACATGAAATTCATTCATTAACGGAGTAAACTACTTTCAGAATCAAGCATTCAGGTCAAATATCCGCAAATAAGTGTTTATTACATGTCTTACAAATGTTCATCGTTTTCACAAAAATTTCTCCGGAATAGACATTTTGTGAAGCAAGTGCTGGAGTTCCATATTTTGTTTCTTCAAAAACTCACACTCTTCATCTAAGGCTTTGCGCTCCTTTAATACCTAAAACTCTATACTGTTACAATGTGATAAAATTTATATCTGTTTCCTTACCTGCAAATAATGAGTTAAGTTATCCTCCATAATATCCCAAACCTTTACTCTGTTAGAAGAAAATATATTTTTGAACGATTCCCAATACTCTTTAACATCTTTGGTAGATAACTTTCTTGATAAATAAGTATAATTTGAAGGGCCTGGCCTAAAAGAATGCAAATATATGAATAGCTATACATTAAGCTGTCAGAAAATATACAATCAATGTA
The DNA here is from genome assembly GCF_030247195.1 of Topomyia yanbarensis. NCBI lineage: Eukaryota > Metazoa > Arthropoda > Insecta > Diptera > Culicidae > Topomyia > Topomyia yanbarensis. The sequence continues at coordinate 177,993,598 of NC_080672.1, forward strand.
CGAATAGTCATGATGATCAACCCTTGAATGAAAGATAGGTAAATTTGAAAAACTTAAAGAACAATTCAATTATCTAAAAACCGATTTAATGAGACATCTTTCACACATATCACTGTTTGATCATAAATTAGTTTGCAGAACTCGTTCGAAATATGCACCCATCAAAGGTCGATGAACAGCGTTTCGAGTCCTGCAGCAATTAAACCTCGAATAAGCTGATTATATTATAGAAATCAATAAAATACAAATGAAATTAAAATCATATTAATGCAAAAAGAAGAAAAAAGTTATCAGTTTCATAAAATGTGAAAAAGGATCATTATAAAACAAATTAAAGACATAAAAAATCAAATTAGTTCAGCTTATTAATTGTAAAATTAGACTATATAGGGGTCGTTCCACGTGATGTGGTAAAAAAGGCAAACTTGAAATCGACCCTCACGAATTTGAACCAAATTTCGAGGAATTGTTCATCTAGGGCCAATATATAAAAACCCAAATTTTCGTGTCAATCGAACCACCCCTCGGACTATGGGAGCACCCCTTGTTTTGACAAATTGTCAAAACCCATCTTCAATTAACTGGATTTTTATATAGAAAAGTATATCGAAATCAAGAAAAATTAGTAGTATTTTTTCTTGGTTTTGAAATTCTTCTCAATATAAAAAATCAGGTAACAATTTTTCTATTGCGATTAGAACTATGTTCACCTGTTAAAACATGTTAAGATATGTCTAAGGAACAACATTTGATGATATGTGGGCATGTAGGGCCTATTGAATCAGAGTGTAAGTGACCTTACTACGGAAACATAGCAACAACACGATTTTTGATTGGAGACACCTCTAAATAATGTCCAAATTAAGTCATTTTTGGCGAAACTTCTTAAATTCACACGTAGAACAAAAATCTGGGCTGACCCATGCATATCTCAAAATTTTTTTAAATTGTGGAGAGGTGTAATGTACATTGTCTGCTTCTTGAAATCATTATATGAAATTATTGACCTGTATTCAATGCGGAAAACTCGGTAATAAAATTGTTTTGCTGAATATCAGGAATCAGAATATATTGGCTCAAATGGCACGTTCCCCGTACATAGTCGGGGATTTGCGCCTTGCCGTGTGTTTTCATCATTTCCTGAGCGGAAGGAAAGGACAAGGAGGTGTGGGGAAGTAGAATTGGAAGGGTGGGAAAAATAACAGCACAAAACAAAAATAAACAACAGGTAAGTTAAACTCACAAGTAGTTCAACTTGCCTGCGAATAAGCCTAAAGCTCTTTACCACATTGGATAAGAAACTTTAGTATGTCTCTGAGTTTCAGTCGACCAAACATGGTTTCGTCTATATAAGGACGGCTGAAGACTCGAAATCGCATTTGCGCTACCGCTGGACAGTTGCATATCAGATAATATGAGGTTCCGTAGTCGGATTCACAAAGATCACATGAAAAAGACTCAGCGCGCTGAATAGTTGCCATGTGATAATTGAGTTTGCAGTGGCCGGTTAAAGCCCTGGTCAGCATGCCGCAGTGGAGCTTCGAAAAATGTAAGAGATTTTTCGAAACCACTGAGCATGGTTGTTCTAGAAACGCCTTTGTTTGGCGACATGTTTGTAGATTTCTCCAATAATTGCGGTACTCGGACGAAGCCCAGGACCGTATTTTTTCCCTTATCCAACTTTTCGAAATTGGCAGCGCGGGCTCAGGACCAACGAAGTCAATCGCTGAACCTGCCCTGGTCAATTCGTCAGCCCATTCATTTCCAGTAATACCGCAATGTCCGGGCACCCAGACAAGGTAGATAGTGTTGACAATGCTTAGTTCTTCGATTTGGGTTCGGCACGCGATCACTAGCTTGGACCGGGATTTGTCTGAGCTAAGGGCCTTGATTGCAGCCTGACTATCGGAGCAGAAGTTTATAACTCTGCCGGACAAACTCAGTTGAAGGGCCGATTGCACCCCGCACATAATCGCAAAGATTTCTGCTTGGAATACAGTACAGTATCTACCTAGTGAGTGAGATTGTTCCAATCTCATTTCACGACAGTAGACACCAGCACCAGCACGTCCCTCCATCAGAGAACCGTCAGTGTAACAAACCACTTGCGTTTGTTGTTGTGTTTCCATAAAGCCAGACAACCACTCCTCTCGAGAGGGAATCTTCACATGGAATGTCCTGTAAGGAAAACTACAAGTGAGTGCAATATCGCTGGGAGCAAGAATATCTTCACCCCATGTAACCATTTGTGACCACAATCGTGTATAACTGGTAGCAAGATCAACATGATTACTGTTCCAAAGCCCAGTAACCTGCTGTCTGTATGCACATGATAGTGCTTCTTGTTTTAAGTGTATGTGTAATGGTTTGATATTTAGAAGTGCCTCAAGAGCAGCAGTCGGAGTCGTGGTGAAAGCACCAGTCAACGCCATTAGCGCCATTCTTTGCAGATGGTTTAGCTTTGACTGGACTGTCACCACCTCTCCCCTCTGTCACCACACAAGGCATCCGTATGACAGTATTGGACGTACAATTGTCGTGTAAATCCAATAGATGTATTTAGGTTTGAGACCCCAGGTCTTTCCAAAAGTTCGTCTGCACTGCCCGAAGACCATGCACGCTTTCTTGACTCTGAACTCAATGTGAGCAGATCAATTCAGTTTGGAATCCAATATGACTCCAACGTATTTGACTTGATCTGCACACAGTAGCTCAGAATCAAAGAACTGCAAGGGACGAACCCCGGTTGTTATTCGCTTCTTCGTGAAAAGAACCATTGAAGTTTTGCTTGGGTTAACTGATAGTTTAACTTGTCGACACCACTGTTCGACAGCTCTTAATGCCTGTTGCATTAAGTCAAAGATTGTTCCGATGCAAAATCCAGTAATTAGTATTTGGTAATCGTCAGCAAACCCGTAGGTTGGAAATCCAAGCTCATTGAGTTTCTTCAACAAGCCGTCAGCTACTAAGTTCCATAACAAAGGTGACAGAACGCCGCCCTGAGGACAACCGCAAATACTCAACTTCCGTATCTCAGCCTGTCGCAGTGACGAGCAAAGTATGCGGTTACTAAGCATTGCGTTTATCCAACCTGAGATACATGCAGGTATCCCATGACCGCGCGTCGCTTCCAGAATAGACTGAAAGGACACATTGTCAAAAGCACCCTCAATATCTAGGAATACACCCAAGCTAGATTGCTTGAGCGAGAAGGCTTTATCAATGTTGTAAACAACATCGTGAAGCAGAGTGATCGTGGATTTCCCACACTGATATGCATGTTGCATTTTGTGCAGTGGATATTCAACTAAACTAACGTTCCTGATGTGATGATCGATTATCCGTTCTAAAGCTTGCAGAAGAAAAGAACTTAAGCTGATAGGCCTAAAACTCTTGGCTTCTTCGTAGCTTGAGCGCCCCCCTTTGGGAATAAATCTAACAGTTATTTCTCGCCATGCTTTCGGGATATACCCGGTAGCAAGACTGGAAAGCAAAATCTTTTTCAAGACATGTTTAAGAATATCAAATCCCTTTTGCTGTAGCACGAGAAGTATTCCATATTTTCCGGGTGATTTGTATGGAGCAAAGCTGTCAACTGCCCACTTGACCGATTCAGTGGAAACCAATGTGCGTGCTAACGCCCACGAGTCCGAATCACCAGAATGAGATCTGTGAACATTGTTCAACTCCGGATCGATACAACCTGGAAAGTGTGTGTCGAAGAGACAATTAAGAACATCTTTTTCGTCCGTCACATAAACACCATCTCTGGTTTTTAAGGAGTTCATCTGAAAATCATTCGATTTGGAGAGAATTTTATTTAATCTGCTAGCCTCGTTCAGACTAGAGACATTAGTGCATAGGCTTTGCCAGCCAGTCCGTTCTGCAGATCTAAGACATTTCTTATATGCACTACGAGCTGGCCTGAAAGCCCTGGAGTCATCACGCTGACGCCGGTTCCAAGCTCTTCTCATAACTTTCTTCATTCTTTCAAGCTCAGCCCTCCACCAAGGGGTTCCCCTAGTCGATTTAACAGTACGAAGTGGACAAGCTTCTTCGTAGGATGCTAATATGAATGAGTTTGTCGTATCCACGACGTCATCTAAGTCGTCTAGTTGACTAATTGTTGGAAAATATCCATGAAATTTAGTCGCCAAATTTTCCAAAAAGAGGTCTCAGTTTGTAGATTTAGGATTACGATATGTCACCACATTGAAGGTGACATCAAAATGATCGAAAAATATATATTTATGATCGGATAGAGACGGTTCAGTTTCATTTGGAACCAGCCAATTTCCCAGTTCATGCAAAATTCTATCAGAGCAAAGTGTTATGTCTTCCTCCCTCCCAGACCTCGCAAAAGTTGGTCGGTTTCCCACATTCAGAATATGGAGATTGGTACTACTTATGTACTCCATCAGTTCAGAGCCTCTCAGATTGATGTCTGAGCTGCCCCAAATGATGTGATGAGCATTCGCATCACTGCCGATAATGAGCGGAAGCCCATTTCTGCTACAAAATGATACAACACTTTTGAAATCATCAGAAGGAGATGATTCGTTATGCGGTAGGTATGCTGAACAATATATATATTTTTTGTCTACGTTACCGACAGTCAGTGTAACTGTGACAACACAGATATCGCGAGTTGTGAGCTCCGATATGAGACACGCGTCAATAACCTTATTTGCAAGAATGCAAGCACGAGGCAATTCACGTGGGTTAGTCATGCCTGTCTTATTGTAAGCAATGAAGGCAGTGTTAAGTAACTTTCCAAAATAAAAGTTTCCTTTATGAAAATACGGTTCTTGAACCAATGATATGGAAGCTTTACCTTCCTGCATGAGTCGAGATAAATTCATAGTTGCTGTACGTTTATGTTGGAGATTGATTTGTGCTATTCTAACCATTTTTAATTAGAGAACTATACATTTCATCTCCAACACAAATTGCACAACAACTAGGGGACACCAAGCGAGTTGGGATGTTAACGCATTTAGCGAGCCATATCAGATTTAAATGGGACATGATCATTTGATTCCCACGATTTGCGAAGAAAATAATGGTCCACTGTGTCAGAGATTCGCATAACACAGTAAGGGCAAAACCCAAAATACTCCGTGCGCGACTGGCATATTATAGACCCTCCAGTCATTAAGTCCTCGGCACGGAACTACACCTTGACTTAGGGTCTCCTACTTTCAGTCGTCTCCCACGACATGGGAGCAGGACTCCAGTGGCTCAATTCTAGGCCGGATACCACACGGCCTCTGGGCAGGTTCATCTGTACACATCGAAATTTGATAATCGAAACTCTACAAAACTTCACCGAACTACCATCAGCCGAGAGTCTCAGCAAACCCCCAGCCAACAAAAATTCGGCAAAATTAAGTGGATCATTGGTGAAAAAATCGGTGTGTAGAGTGAACGTTCCGCTGCGTAATGCAGCATACTGGGGAGTTCGCCCAACTCTTCCCAGGCTCCGTTCGCCATTGAGAATGTTTTAAACCCCCTCAACAATTTTACCCATAGCACGGGTCGCATGACACTATGGAATTGGGGTTCCCTGTTTGGTAGATTTTTACCACTGAAACAGGTAGTCCGTAGTGTAATTCTTAGCCGGTTGAAACAACCACTACCGACACTACACGGCTTATCTAGGCTGTTCGGTGAAAGAAGCTGACATTGAAGAACAGCTTCCATATTTAGATGGGCGAACAGCCGCAGAAGGAAGGAAGGATAACGGGAGGAGAGGGAAACTTCTTAAATTCACACGTAGAACAAAAATCTGGGCTGACCCACGTATATCTCAAAACTTTTTTAAAATGTGGAGAGGTCTAATGTACATTGTTTGCTTCTTGATATCATTATATGAAATTATTGACCTGTATTCAATGCGGAAAACTCGGTAATAAAATTGTTTTGCTGAATATACCAACGAACGGGATCCCCAGGAAAATTTCGCTGAGCCCGGTGAATCGAACAATGCGTAAAATTTAGCCATTTGAAAGAGATGCAAGCAGAATTTTAAGAATATGATCATCGTGGTTATGTCCCGGACATTACCCGCCCCTAGTTTTGCGCTAAGCGAGTTCATTTCTGCACGCAAGGAAAAAGATTCCGATGGTCGTTTGGAGAGATTTTTACATTGATATTTCAAAGCAGGGAAATATGAAATTTGTTCATTTCGTGAATGAATATCTCAACGTGCTTAGAATCCAGCGCATCCCCTATCAACGCAGACGCCAACAACAAAGGTTCTTTTCAGACCCACCATAATTATTATAAAGAATAACTTGAAACATTCCCACATATTTCATTGAGTATCATTCGATTTGAATTACAAGTCAAACGAGTAGTCACGACACTCCGGTTATGTCCTAGACATTACCCACCCATCTTTTTTTTATTAACGACTTATAGTGAGTCAATCTTTTTCCTTTTTTATATTGTAACGACATATAATTAGCAAGGGACTGGAAGGTGAAGTATTTTTCAAATATTAAGAGCCATAGTATTCAAGGGAGAGCAAGGATTTGAAGTAAGAAAGTTTAGAAAAGCGTGGAGTAGGGTCAATGAACAGGCTTAGAGTTCCCCGGCTACTTAACTCTTTGTCTTCTGCAACGCAGGAGTCAGGATCTTTTGGCAATAAATGCGAATCACCTGAGTCTGCAGCATGTTAAGTCACGGAAATATAATTTGAAACTAACTCATTCAATGAGTTTCATCGTCGCACAATGCTTAGGGTGGAAGTTTTCCGTGACTTAACTTTTTGTCGGCTCCGACAGCATAAGTCATTAAATTGACTTTACGCTTGTTCGGACATGCCGCAGACTCAGGTGATTCGCATTTAATGCCAAAAGACCCTGACTCCTGCGTTGCAGAAGACAAAGAGTTAAGTAGCCGGGAAACTCTAAGCTTGTTCATTGACCCTACTCCACGCTTTTCTAAACTTTCTTACTTCAAATCCTTGCTCTCCCTTGAGTACTATGGCTCTTAATATTTGAAAAATACTTCACCTTCCAGTCCCTTGCTAATTATATGTCGTTACAATATAAAAAATAAAAGACACTTTTAATTTCAATATAATTTGAGCGCATCCTGAGATATACCGTTTTGAAGGGAAAAACTCTCATTTTCTCATATAAAAATCCATGTTTATTGGCCAAAATTGAGAAAATCTTTAAACGGTCATAAAAATCGACCCTGATCTGCTAGAAGCAAACCAAAAACGTAGTTTTTCATCATTTCTCGTCTACTTAACGATAAATTATATCTGAACTCAAAATACTCAAGTTGGTTTTTTATTTTTGTGCGCTTGTGGTTTTATATGGGAAATTGCGATTTTTTGCATCAAACAGTATCTCAGAATGCGCTCAAATTATATTGAAATTATAAGTGTTTTTATGTAAAAATGTCTGAGGAGCACAATGGAATTAAATTTTTTTAATATATATATATATATATATATATATATATATATATATATATATATATATATATATATATATATATATATATATATATATATATATATATATATATATATATATACATATATATATATATATATATATATATATATATATATATATATATATATATATATATATATATATATATATATATATATATATATATATATATATATATATATATATATATATATATATATATATATATATATATATATATATATATATATATATATATATATATATATATATTGAGAGAAAAATTAGCTTTCAATATTTAACTGAAAAAATCGCTTAGTTGACAGCACTGCCGCCAAAAATTTATATTTTGGTGTAGTCAGATAAAATATTTGTCCCGCAATCGACCCATACGATGAGCTTAGAAGTGCTGACGGGCGTCCTTCCGCTAAAAATTGATTTTGGGACCTCCCTTATCGATTGCTCATTTGGCTTGTCGAGCTTAATTATCAGACCCAATTCATGTCCTTGTACTTCGATTACATGGTACAGAATATCAATTCATCTTCGTATAACGTTGGCCGTGCTCATTTATTAAATACTTCTGTTCCAACTGTATTTTTCGACACATCCATGAAGGATTTGTGAAATCCCGGATCACATTCGCCCACAAGTGGTCCCAAATATTTTCTATAATAAATACCATAAAGTTGACTGCTGCAAAATGTTCTACACTGACGGATCAATTCTCGACGGGTCCACAGGTCATTCAAACTCAATGATCCTGCTTCAATTTACGTCGCAGAATCAGCTGCCATGCAGTATACTCTCGGGATCATTGACACTCTGCCCTCAGACCATTACTTCATCGTTTCGGACAGTCTCAGCTCCATTGAGACCATCAGTGCGACGAAGCCTGGAAAGCACTCATAACATTTCCTGGGGAATATACGGGAATATCTGAGTGCTTTAACTGAAAAATCTTACCAGATTACCTTGGTTTGGGTCCCGTTACATTGTTCTATTGCGGGCAATCAGAAGGCGGACTCTTTATCCAAGGTGGGCGCATTAGAAGGCGACACTTACGAAAGACCAATTTGCTTCAATGAATTTTTCAGTATCTCTCGTCAGAGGACGCTCGATAGTCACCTGAGTCTGCAGCATGTTAAGTCACGGAAATATAATTTGAAACTAACTCATTCAATGAGTTTCATCGTCGCACAATGCTTAGGGTGGAAGTTTTCCGTGACTTAACTTTTTGTCGGCTCCGACAGCATAAGTCATTAAATTGACTTTACGCTTGTTCGGACATGCCGCAGACTCAGGTGATTCGCATTTAATGCCAAAAGACCCTGACTCCTGCGTTGCAGAAGACAAAGAGTTAAGTAGCCGGGAAACTCTAAGCTTGTTCATTGACCCTACTCCACGCTTATTCTAAACTTTCTTACTTCAAATCCTTGCTCTCCCTTGAGTACTATGGCTCTTAATATTTGAAAAATACTTCACCTTCCAGTCCCTTGCTAATTATATGTCGTTACAATATAAAAAATAAAAGACACTTTTAATTTCAATATAATTTGAGCGCATCCTGAGATATACCGTTTTGAAGGGAAAAACTCTCATTTTCTCATATAAAAATCCATGTTTATTGGCCAAATTGAGAAAATCTTTAAACGGTCATAAAAATCGACCCTGATCTGCTAGAAGCAAACCAAAACGTAGTTTTTCATCATTTCTCGTCTACTTAACGATAAATTATATCTGAACTCAAAATACTCAAGTTGGTTTTTTATTTTTGTGCGCTTGTGGTTTTATATGGGAAATTGCGATTTTTTGCATCAAACAGTATCTCAGAATGCGCTCAAATTATATTGAAATTATAAGTGTTTTTATGTAAAAATGTCTGAGGAGCACAATGGAATTAAATTTTTTTAATATATATATATATATATATATATATATATATATATATATATATATATATTATATATATATATATATATATATTATATATATATATATATATATATATATATATATATATACATATATATATATATATATATATATATATATATATATATATATATATATATATATATATATATATATATATATTATATATATATATATATATATTATATATATATATATATATATATATATATTATATATATATATATATATATATATATATATATATATATATATATATATATATATATTTATATATATTATATATATATATTATATATATATATATATATATATATATATATATATATATATATATTATATATATATATATATATATATATATATATATATATATATATATATATATATATAATATATATATTATATATATATATATATATATATATATATATATATATATATATATATATATATATATATATATATATATATATATATATATATATATATATATATATATATATATATATATATATATATATATTTGTCCCGCAATCGACCCATACGATGAGCTTAGAAGTGCTGACGGGCGTCCTTCCGCTAAAAATTGATTTTGGGACCTCCCTTATCGATTGCTCATTTGGCTTGTCGAGCTTAATTATCAGACCCAATTCATGTCCTTGTACTTCGATTACATGGTACAGAATATCAATTCATCTTCGTATAACGTTGGCCGTGCTCATTTATTAAATACTTCTGTTCCAACTGTATTTTTCGACACATCCATGAAGGATTTGTGAAATCCCGGATCACATTCGCCCACAAGTGGTCCCAAATATTTTCTATAATAAATACCATAAAGTTGACTGCTGCAAAATGTTCTACACTGACGGATCAATTCTCGACGGGTCCACAGGTCCATTCAAACTCAATGATCCTGCTTCAATTTACGTCGCAGAATCAGCTGCCATGCAGTATACTCTCGGGATCATTGACACTCTGCCCTCAGACCATTACTTCATCGTTTCGGACAGTCTCAGCTCCATTGAGACCATCAGTGCGACGAAGCCTGGAAAGCACTCATAACATTTCCTGGGGAATATACGGAATATCTGAGTGCTTTAACTGAAAAATCTTACCAGATTACCTTGGTTTGGGTCCCGTTACATTGTTCTATTGGCGGGCAATCAGAAGGCGGACTCTTTATCCAGGTGGGCGCATTAGAAGGCGACACTTACGAAAGACCAATTTGCTTCAATGAATTTTTCAGTATCTCTCGTCAGAGGACGCTCGATAGTTGGCAGACTTCATGGAGCAATGGCATCTGGAACGGTAGCTACATTCCATTATTCCGAAGGTATCAACGAATACTGGTTTAAGGGCTTGAATGTGAACCGGGACTTTATTCGTACGTTGTCAAGGCTCATGTCGAACCATTAAACATTTGATGCGCATCTCTGTCGTATAGGACTTGCTGAAAGTAATCATTGTATTTGTGAGAACGGCTATCACTACAATGAGCATGTTGTTTGGCTGTGCGTAGAGTACTGTGTTGCCAGGTCCCAACTAATAGATTCCCTTCGGGCCCGAGGTAGATCACCCTATGTGCCAGTCCGGGACGTCCTGGCGAGCCGTGATTTCAATTTTCTTATCTATATCTTTTTGAAACCAATTGATGTCCAAGTTAATACATTTTTCCTCTCCTTAATTCACAGTAGAACCTCATCAACCTCTCCCTGTATCTACAATACGGCATTGCTTCACGAGTCTACGATGCATACCCTTCTTGATAACCGTCCATCCAGATGATATAGAGAACATCATGACAGCATCGGAGTGCCAAAAATTATTGGCCTTGTTAAGCTACCGCATTTGGGCCTAAATAAACGTGTTTAAGGGGGAGATGAGGGTTCCAGCGTAAAAAAACAGTTTTTTGTCACATTTTGTTAGAAAGATGGATGAAGCGAATCAATCGGAACTTTTGTACATTATACTACATCATTTCAATAATATTCTGTAATTTTTTCATGCAAAAATATCTACTAGCGACTCGGTGACGAAGCTTTTTGTGGAACGTCTCTGGAAAAACACGATTTACGATGTTCACTGCCATTCAAAAACTACTTGATCGATTTATTTCAAATTATGCGTACACATTCTACGTAAAAAATACCTAACCCCCACGTTGAGTTTTTGGGATAACTTTTCAATTAAGGGGGCTTTTTACTCATAAAATGGCGAAATTATTCTTGATAAACAGCGATTCCGCCATTTTATTAGTATAGAACACCCTTAATTGAAAAATTATCTCAAAAACTCAACTTAGAGGTTAGGCATTTTTTACATTTTTTACATAGAATCGTTCCTTACCGAAAAATATTAGATACATAATGTTTCAAAGGTACGAACATTCCACTAAGACCTCCGTTCGCGTGTATATTAGATACATATATTTTTATTTCGTCATTAGGGTGTCGCTTTCCACGTTAGACGGGTTCAAAAAATTGTGATTTTTCAAAAGTTGATTTTTTTTTAAATTCATAACTTTTGAACCACTGAACCGATTTTCATGGGTTATAGGTCAAATGAAAGGTATTTAAGTGTAGTTTAAAGAAAAAAATCGCTAGTTTCAAAAAATATTGAGTTTTTTACGAACAAAATATGCATTAAATGGTTTTTCTACGCCATACTTTTATATTTTTATTTGAAAGATAATTCAATTCTACACAACATCTCCAAACATATTTTTGAACCAGATCTAGAGATTTCGGAGATATATTTTTTTGAAAATAGAAAATCTATGTATGCACCCCACATGGAAACGATGTAACCGCATGATAGTTCACCATACACTTCCAGCGAGTCACAGCAGCTGTGAATAAAGAAATCTATGATTTACTTACAAGCTGGGTGCAACATTCGTTTCAACGTGGGGGTTGTCCATTAACCACGTAGAAAAAAATTCTGACATTGCAGACCCTCGTGTTCAAAATATTTTTACCGGGCGTCATCTTTGGTTAGAAATTCCACTTCAATAAACATCCAGGTGATTTTAAAAGGGTCATATAGCTGGAAAATCTTATTTTAATATCAGGATAAGTATTTTTGAAGATAGAATACGCCTCCTGCAAGTTACACAAAACTAATCTTCTCTGTATGTAAATTTTGCCTTCTTCGTTGTTAAATATTAAATAATCCCTTTTCACTGCACAGACGCGGCTTACATCGTCACTATTATAAAAATTCGTAACACTTGTTATCGTTTCTCTTCCTGTTGCCGCAGAGCTTAAACTCTTCAGGCACCACCATTATTCCTTTCTCTTGCTGCAAAGCTTTTGCTTTGTTGGCCGTATATTGAGAAACATTGAACATTGCTAAAATGGAACGAATCCGGAAGGTCCTGCAATGGCGGTCAATATTTCGAAAGACTCTGAAAAAAGGTTTCAAAGAACAAGAGTTCGTGTTAGTAGTTTGAAGAAAAGAATTGAAATTTTAAAAAACAATCATATCATATTTTCGATAATATACCTGGAACAGCGATTCTCGATGGTCCTGCAACGGCTTCTGCGGTCTCGGGATCATTTGGTTCAGCTCTTGACTGTTCCATAAAGAGCTGTGTGTCTTCGGATCTTCGGTCCGTGAAAGAGCGGACGTAAAAGACTCGATGCATGAATGAGAGCTGATCGGGTCATCGGTTAAGAAAGAGCGAGAAGAACATGGAACCGATACATGGTATAGCTTTGCTAAAACAAAATGAGTTGAAGAGCTGTTCAGAAGAATCGGTTCACTTCAATGAACTGAACGGTTCGGAGCCGCTCACTAAAAAGAGCTGGTTTGCACATCTATACAGCTAATTGTAGCAACGAAAACAAATGAAGGAGCTGCTCTCATCTATTTTCATCTTTCTTTCATTGCACAATCGTACAATTTATTGGTGAGTTTTCTGATACGCGTACTCAACATCCAAATACCACAAACTGAACACGAACCTACGAGCTAGTGATGTAGTACCAGCAAAAGCAAAATTTACCTATTTCTTCAACTTGCTTGCGACAAAAGCTATTGAAATAAACCCGAAATACAGGTAAAAAAGCGTTAGCCCGGTAAAAATATTTTGAACGCGATGGGAGGGCAGGATCTGTACTGTCTGAATGTTTTTCTACATGGTTAATGGACAGCCCCCAGGTTGAAACGAATGTTGCACCCAGCTTGTAAGTAAATCATAGATTTCTTTATTCACAGCTGCTGTGACTCACTGGAAGTGTATGGTGAACTACTGTATGGTTGCGGGTTCATCGTTTCCATGTATGTGGGGTGTATACAAAGATTTTTTATTTTCAAAAAATTATATTTCCGGAACCTCTAGATCTGGTTCAAAAATATGTTTGGAGATGTTGTGATGACTACCAGGTAGTTTTTGGGTAGGTAGGGAATTTTTACCTAGGAGATAGTTTTTGGGTAGGTAGGGAATTTTTACCTGTATGAAAGAAACCCAATAGCTTTTGTCGAAAGCAAGTTGAAGAAATAGGAAAATTTTGCTTTTGCTGGTACTACATCACTAGCTCGTAGGTTCGAATATATTACATAAAACCAGGAATGTTTTGAAAGAAATTAGCAGTTAGAAAACAGAGTTTCCTATAACAACAGTTCAATTGAAGAATCTCTTAAAATGACACGTGGTATTTGGATGATGTGTACGGGTATCAAAAAACTCACCAATAAATTGAACGATTGTGCAATGAAAAAAAAGATGAAAATAGATGAGAGCAGCTCCTTCATTTGTTTTCGTTGCTACAATAAACTATATGAACCAAATGATCCCGAGACCGAAGAAGCCGTTGCAGGACCATCGAGCATCGCTGTTCTAGGTATATTATCGAAAATATGACATGATTGCTTTTTAAATTTCAATTCTTTTCTTCAAACTACTAACACGAACTCTTGTTCTTTGAAAACTTTTTTCAGAGTCCTTCAAAACTTTGACCGCCATTGCGCGAGCTTCCGGATTCGTTCCATTTTCCTACCAAGGTAAATAATAAAAAAGAAATCATTTGTATGATTTTTTCTGATAATCAATCTATCATATGTATTTACAGAATCGTTAGAAGCACCCAGTTCTGAAACGATCGTTACCACTTACAACGCACCTTTGTCGGACGGTAATGAGATTCTTACACAACTTAAGGAGAAATATAAAGAAACAAGAGACAGCAATAAGCGATACAGGATTATAACCACACTTCCCAAAAGTTGGACTACATATATAATTATGCAGGAGTTCAATGTTTCTCAATATATGGCCAACAAGGCAAAATCATTGCAGCAAGAGAAAGGAATAAAGGTGATGGCTGAAAAGAGTTTAAGCTCTGCGGCAATAGGAAGAGAAACGCTAACATGTGTTACGAATTTTTATAATAGTGACGATGTAAGCCGCGTCTGTGCAGGGAAAAGGGATTATTTAATATTTAACAACGAAGAAGGCAAAATTTACATACATAGAAGATTAGCAGGGCCGTCGATAACCGCGTCGGGCCCCAAGGCTTGTATTACTGCCGGGCCCTTTTAAACCTAAGCTCTCTAGTTCAGTATGTAAGTCCGTGGTTTCTATTAGTCTCCGGTTGACTCATATTGCCACGTCCACAGCAAGCGTGCCAGATATGTTAATTTCGATAGCTTCTTATTCCGTGGTATCCAAATCGGGTAAAATTACCATAGCTACGAGTTTTTCAATTTGTGGGTAGTCATGAGTCAGGAATCAGTGCCATCTAGCTCAAATGGTACGTTCCCTATGTTAATCGGAGATTTGTGCCTTGCCATGAATCGTCTTTTCATGATTTCCCTGATGGGAAGGATTGGGGAAGTGGTAAGGTTAGGGGTAAGGAATATACCCAAAAGACCACGAAGCATTATTTAATGGCTTTAGACATGTTCTATATTCGCACACTAAACATATTCTTTACGGCTTCATAGTTCTATAGAGATCATTAAAGCACACTTAGTGATGAAAAAGGCGAATCAGTGTGCCAGAATAGAGCTTGTTCAGAAGCCCCTTAATGGCAGTCAGCAATGTTAACATAGAGCCGTGTTTTAAAAAAAACTCTTCCCTTCTTTATCGACACAAGAAAAGAAAAAGTTAACTTTCAATAACGTACCCACCCTTCCTCTCTTCTTTCGTTTGACATGACGACTGTTTAAATTGACGCTTTAGTGCCTATAGACATGGGATTCAATCCGCAGTCGAAAACCTCGTCTCAATTTGGTATACGCGTTTGATCACTGATCTGTGAGAAGATTTGCATGTATACTTGGTTTAATTTTAAGTTTATTGCATCATCATTTATTAAATGAAGGCATACGAGTTTCGGTAACTATTAGAACGCATACGTATATTTCGACGGCGCCGATGATTGAGTGGTATGCGTGACCGCCACTCCTTCTACTTGGCCTGGGTTCAATCCCAGCCAATGTAATTGAGATTTTTCTGAGGTGAAAAAATCTCTGGTCACGTCTTCCTTCAGAAGGGAAGTAAAGCCGCTGGTCTCCGGTCCATGAGTTAATGGATCGATATCTAGTCCAGATAGTGAAGAGTGACCTCTCTGGCGTCGATAACGAAGAAGTAGAATACAACTTCTATACTTACTAACAAATATCCTCCTCCCGTGATACTTGCGGAGTGCGCAGTAGTATATACGGCATCTAGAAAAACAAGTATCGGACTAATATCCCTTTCCTTTCGCGATCTACGGTCGGGCCTGGCCGGCGTCAGTATTGATCAATAAACACTTTAGAATTTCCAGAAGTTGCACATTGAAAGATGTTTCGGTACTCCTCGGAGGCCTTTACTTTCTACAACAGCGTCGCCGTTTGCTGCTAGCAGCAACAAACTGTGTTTAATTAAACAAAGTGTTTATTCGTTTCCGTAAGCATATGGCTTGGAAAGCGCGAGTGCAACAAAATATCAGCTTAGCTTAAGGCTGTAGCTGGTGATGTAACCCAGGAAATTAAGTTCCCTGGTGCACCACTTGGAAAAATTTGCCAGGGTTGATGCTGGCCGAAAACTATGGGCGCTGCAGCAGCCAGGGATGGTAGCACAAGCTCAAGCTCAAGCAATTGGAACGCATACATATATTTGTTATTGTTCGATGTCTCAAAGATAAGATTCTCTATTAGCACTTAGAGTTTTCTATAAAAGTTTCATAGTATTTATTTTCAAAAGCTTTTTAGTCTGTGTTCTGTATGTCGATATAGTGCCAGATTTAATGCTTTACATTTTAGATGCATTGAAGCATTACAAATACTTTTATACGGCTAACTTATAGCTTATGTAGAGTTTTATATTAGAGCTTATGGTTACTTGGGTAACAATTAAAACAGAGCATTCTGCACCCCGGAAGGATGTTGAACGATCTGCAGGTGATACAATAGTTGGAATAATACTTCCAACCCCCGGATGGATTTAGAATTTTTATTTTAACAGTGAGCGGATATATTCCGTTTTCTGCTTGATTGATGGTCTGGAACATAATCAGCACGCTAAGTCTAACATGGTGAAATTGTAGTGTGTAAACATTGGCTATCTTTAGCTACTTTTAACAACAGATCTTAAGGAACGTCTCGAAAAGTAAACAGGAATACAGTTTGACTACAATAGGCCACTTTCTGCTTGTAACCGTCACTCATTTTTTTCGACATAGTGAGTTAGAACACGATATTTTGCTTCTACTGTGCAGACAGAACGACACACGGATTGATTTATTTGCTGGTAGCAATGGAGCAGTTTTTAACTTTTGTTGTAAGCAAAATGAGAAGGTAGTAAAAGTTCGAAATTCTCGTTTAAAATTATGAAATCAAAAAGGTTTTTATTTTACATAAGTATATCTCACATTGAATTAAAAAAAATCGTTTCTGATCGTAGATTTGATACAGGTTTATTTAATAAATAACGTGATATGTCTAACTTAGGAGCCGGTTTTGATATGCTGTGAGAATATGTAGGACCCGACAGAAATATAGACACAGAACGCAGTAATAAGACGCAATAACTTAAACAACAGCGAGCACAGTGGGCAACCGAGTACTGCTGCTGTTGGATGAACTGAACTGATTTGATTTCTTTATTTCGCACATTATAATTAGGTTCTTATAGACACGCGTCTTTGGCGAGGCTCAAAATCACCGTTCTATCTCAACACAATGCACTTTTAGAAGAAAAATTCCTTGAACGTGCTATAAAACTACAAAAATACAAAAATTATCCATTTTAATCACCGGTTAATTAAGGTCAGTCTACCTTCTCATCTCGCCCAGAGTAGAAACTAAAAATCGTTCCGCTATAGACACACAGCAAAAACGGATGCAGACGAACTGTTTTGCTATTGGTTTTTGGAAATGTCCTGTAAGACTAGCGACTCGGGAAGTGAAACAATTACGAAATGTGCAGATTGTGCTCAATCTAAAAGAAGTTAACACCCTGCAAATGCACCATATCAAACATTAAGAAGCACAGTCGTTTGTTTTGCGGAACAACGTGCAGAACACCAACGAAAGCTGCCACTTTAACAACATCATCTCCGCAGGGCTCTAGATGTGCTTACAAGAATTTTCTCCACACGCTCCTGACATCGTGATTAACAAATTTATGTGAAGATACGGAGAAGTGGCGTCCATAAGAACTGTAACTTCGCATTTTCCCGGGTGTCCCTAACGTTGTTATTGTGGTGAGAATACTTTCATACAAACCAACTTTTTCATAAGCAACCATTTCATGCGGATCAACCGAAAATGGGACGTTTCATCAGACAATACTGGTTATGCAACCATGGTAGATTCCTATGCGCGAATTCTACAAAAAAAAACACTGCACAATGAGCAGCTTAGAAAAGCCCACCTACTATAACCGTAAACAGCCCACCGTTATCTTATACCAAACCACAAACGGCTTCAAAATCAATATCTACAGATCTGACAAAAACAAATATTCACTCAGCAGCAATCACGCCCAGTGTCTCCAAGTCAACAACGGCAAAGAAGCGAACGTGGAAGAGGACGGATACGTTTGTCCGTGCCCTCGCATTTCTGTTTGACGCTTTCTTCGAAGATACTTTGCATTGACTTCTCAATATTTTGCAGTGTATTCTATTTTGTACACAAAGTAGACAACTCCTTTGAGAACGTTTGTTTTAACAACTGCCAACTATCAAAGAAAGTTTTCATTTTTTTACGCTTTCATCATATAAAATTTTAATAAGGTTAATGATTACAAAGAAATTACTATTGCTATTTTTATTGCTCTTCTATGAATACCGGACGTGTTCGCCTATCTTCCGAGAAAAAACGCGAGCCCCCAACTACGACCCGGGCCCCAGGGCAATTGCCCTGACTGCCTCCCCCTCTCATCGGGCCTGAAGATTAGTTTTGTGTAACTTGCAGGAGGCGTATTCTATCTTCAAAAATACTTATCCTGATATTAAAATAAGATTTTCCATGTTCGCTATATGACCCTTTTAAAACCACCTGGATGTTTATTGAAGTGGAATTTCTAACCAAAGATGACGCCCGGTAAAAATATTTTGAGCACGAGGGTCTGCAATGTCAGAATTTTTTTCTACGTGGTTAATGGACAACCCCCAGGTTGAAACGAATGTTGCACCCAGCTTGTAAGTAAATCATAGATTTCTTTATTCACAGCTGCTGTGACTCGCTGGAAGTATATGGTGAACTATCATGCGGTTACATCGTTTCCATGTATGTGGGGTGTATACATAGATTTTTTATTTTCAAAAAAATATATCTCCGAAACCTCTAGATCTGGTTCAAAAATATGTTTGGAGATGTTGTGTAGAATTGAATTATCTTTCAAATAAAAATATAAAAGTATGGCGTAGAAAAACCATTTAATGCATATTTTGTTCGTATAAAACTCAATATTTTTTGAAATTAGCGATTTTTCTTTAAACTACACTTAAATACCTTTCATTTAACCTATAACCCATGAAAATCGGTTCAGTGGATCAAAAGTTGAAAAATCATGATTTTTTTAACCCGTCTAACGTGGAAAGCGACACCCTATGACGAAATAAAAAATATGTATCTAATATACACGCGAACGGAGGTCTTAGTGGAATGTTCGTACCTTTGAAACATTATGTATCTAATATTTTTCGGTAAGGAACGATTCTATGTAAAAATGTAAAAAATGCCTAACCTCTAAGTTGAGTTTTTGAGATAGTTTTTCAATTAAGGGGGTTTTGTACTAATAAAATGGCGGAATCGCTGTTTATCAAGAATAATTTCGCCATTTTATGAGTAAAAAGCCCCCTTAATTGAAAAATTATCCCAAAAACTCAACGTGGGGGTTAGGTATTTTTTACGTAGAATGTGTACGCATAATTTGAAATAAACCGATCAAGTAGTTTTTGAATGGCAGACACCGTAAATCGTGTTTTTCCAGAGACGTTCCACAAAAAGCTTCGTCACCGAGTCGCTAGTAGATATTTTTGCATGAAAAAATTACAGAATATTATTGAAATGATGTAGTATAATGTACAAAAGTTCCTATTGATTCGCTTCATCCATCTTTCTAACAAAATGTGACAAAAAACTGTTTTTTTACGCTGGAACCCTCATCTCCCCCTTAAACACGTTTATTTAGGCCCAAATGCGGTAGCTTAACTAGGCCAATAATTTTTGGCACTCCGATGCTGTCATGATGTTCTCTATATCATCTGCATGTGTGGTATGTCATGATGTTCTGGATGGACGGTTATCAAGAAGGGTATGCATCGTAGACTCGTGAAGTAATGTCATATTGTAGATACAGGGAGAGGCTGATGAGGTTCTACTGTGAATTCTCCTTAATTCACAGTAGAACCTCATCAGCCAATGGAAAATGTATTAACTTGGACATCAATTGGTTTCAAAAAGATATAGATAAGAAAATTGAAATCACGGCTCGCCAGGACGTCCCGGACTGGCACATAGGGTGATCTACCTCGGGCCCGAAGGGAATCTATTAGTTGGGACCTGGCAACACAGAACTCTACGCACAGCCAAACAACATGCTCGTTGTCGTGATAGCCGTTCTCACAAATACAATGATTACTTTCAGCAAGTCCTATACGACAGAAATGCGCATCAAATGTGTAATGGTTGGACATGAGCCTTGACAACGTACGAATAAAGTCCCGGTTCACATCCAAGCCCTTAAACCAAGCATTCGTTGATACCTTCGGAATAATGGAATGTAGCCACCGTACCAGATGCCCATTGCTCCATGAAGTCTGCCAACTATCGAGCGTCCTCTGATGAGAGATACTAAAAAATTCATTGAAGCAAATTGGTCTTTCGTAAGTGTCGCCTTCTAATGCGCCCACCTTGGATAAAGAGTCCGCCTTCTGATTGCCCGCAATAGAACAATGTGACGGGACCCAAACCAAGGTAATCTGGTAAGATTTTTCAGATAAAGCACTCAGATATTCCCGTATATTCCCCAGGAAATGTTATGAGTGCTTTCCAGGCTTCGTCGCACTGATGGTCTCAATGGAGCTGAGACTGTCCGAAACGATGAAGTAATGGTCTGAGGGCAGCGTGTCAATGATCCCGAGAGTATACTGCATGACAGCTGATTCTGCGACGTAAATTGAAGCAGGATCATTGAGTTTGAATGAGGCATCAAGATTTTCGTTGAAGATACCGAAGCCTGTGGACCCGTCGAGAATTGATCCGTCAGTGTAGAACATTTTGCAGCAGTCAACTTTATGAATTTTAAAAGTTATGAATTTAAAAAAAAATCAACTTTTGAAAAATGATTTTTTGAACTCGTCTAACGTGGAAAGGGACACCCAAATGACGAAATAAAAAATATGTATCTAATATTTTCGGTAAGGAACGATTATACCAAATATTATTATTCTGAGGGATTGTATAACTTTTTTTCATGGAATTGTTGTAATTGTATATATATATATACATATATATATATATATATATATATATATATATATATATATATATATATATATATATATATATATATATATATATATATATATATATATATATATATATATATATATATATATATATATATATATATATATATATATATATATATATATATATATATATATATATATATATATATATATATATATATATATAGCTCTTACAAACATATAGACAAAAACTACCCTTAATTAAGTTACTTAAACTTAACCGTTACACAAGGTTTCGAAAGAAAAATATTTTTAAAATATTGAAGAAAACATGTTCCTAGAAATGGTAGTACCCCCTTAAGATAAGTGTAGGTGCTAGCCGATTTATAGTTATAATCAATCACAAAAAACATCAACGAGAGATAAAAAATACTTTTGTTCACCATTTTTCAGTTTGTGGCCCATGTGTGGCGTCTCACCCGCACATCTCTCCCGCAATGACCTTTTTTTAAAAATGCTCTTGAATTTTTTTTTTTCAGGACAAAAACCATTTCACAGTATTTTAGAAACTTGTTGCAATTGATAAAAATGATTTCATCGAATATTGAATGGTTTACTTTGATGCAGGATCGATTTTTAGAAATTTGCGGCATCTCTCCCCAATTTACCCTACGGGTGTTTTAGGGTGTAGCACGCCGCAAAGTCGTTCGTGGACGACTGGCGATCTACTCCTAACGGGAACGTAATTCAAACAGGGGACCACCGTACCACACTCGATTGTTAAGCGGAGGGCTTATGCGCCACCTCTAATGAGGACCCCGCGGCAATGTTGAATTACCCGGTATGAGACCTGACCTCAGGTAGGTTCAGTTCGTTCCTTGGAAAATGTCGAAAATGTTCCAGCAGTCCCTAAAATTCACCCACAGAAGACTTACAGCATTTCACTTCACTCAGGAGAGCACAACACCTGAAACTACCCTAACCGAAACGGTACTGAAGCTTTCCGTATGAGTTTTCGGTTATCATCACTGGAAGTTACCTGTTACTCACACGAGAGGTCGACACCGTCAGGGAACCGGTTCACTGACGGCGCGGCCCCTTCTGGTCGTTGGAGGACGGTTAACCAGGATCTTTGCGCAGGAGAACTCGACGGAAGATGCAGCTTCGCTTGGACGAGTGGATTCTTTCTGTTGGGTTTTTCTTCTAGCAAACGAAACTTGGCTATCACTGTCTGTTTTACTTAATTAACCAAGCACTCGACTACCGCGATTATTGAAAAGAAAAAAACACTTCCGAAACGTTTTCGAGACTCCAGGCAAATGAACGAGTAACTTGTTGCCCTTAGATAGGAAACCTTGAAAGACGGTTTTACCGGAAACAAGTCAGCCGAACGATCCTGATAGCCTCGACCATTGTAATTCTCCCGAGTAAAATGTATCTCGCTTACGCAGGCTTCATCAGATCTTGCTTTCGCATCTTCCCATCAAATCAAAGGACACGAAGTAAAGATGACCTTTGGGCCTAGATCCGAATGCTTATTCTCGCGATAAGAGAATTACTCTTCTAGCCTCGCGGATCGCAGTGCGTTATGGAATTTCTGTTGGTTGCATACGTTACAGGCGAAGTTTAATTAACCTTCTTTCTTGGTCTGGTCAATATTAAACAGTGACACCCCAAAGTATCTGAACAGTTAGAAATTAACTGTTATTTGAATTCAGTAGACAATTTAAACAAATTAAGTAATAATAACAGTAGTATTAATAATAATTTATATTTACAAAGTAACGTACGTTAGGCGTACCTGTTACAAGGAGCAAAACTAAACCGATTTTGAATATCGAGGTATGAAAACACATCTGCGTGATTCAAGGAATTCGATTCCGAAAACATTTTGTGAATTTACATAATAATTAAATAACTATTTCTTGAAAATTAATTCGCAAGTTTAGTTCAAAGACAAAACAATGTGTAAATTCATTTCAAAGTGAAAATTTGTCCAGAGTTGACGTATTTATCCGTTGGATTAAACATTGCATTCAGTCGTGAGATAGACGTTCGATGGTATATGAATGCAAAGATCACCAAGTAATTCCTTTGTCATGGTATTGTTTTGTGTAGGGCTCATAAACCCATATATCCAAAAAACGAGAATTCCGAACGAATCAACTCTCAAGTGATAAGGATGGGAGGAAAGATACATTGTAATCGGCTAAATGTACGGCTTTTGTGCCATCGACAATAAATTGCCAACATAACCTAGATACTTGACACTCTTTTCTATATACTTTAATGAAAATGAATACTATTTACAGGTGGCCTTATCTCAGTTCACTATTTTTTATTACGCGTTAAAATACTGGACCAGAAAATTCTATTCTGTGCAAAAATCATTTTCAGATATCTGTGACCAAAAAGACATCTTTCAATTCGAAAACAAATTCCTGATTTCTAGATTTCCTGATGACTAATTAAGGCTCATCAATAAAGTAGAAATACAAGATAATCTTAAAACGCCGTCAAGAAAATAAGAACGAAAACGTGCTCTTGCAATGGGATTTTCACCAACACTTCAGAATATTCTGAAGCAATGGTTTTGGAATTCGTTTTATTCATTTACTTCATTTAACTAACTTTTTCAAAATTTATTCTATATACTCATTTTTTCCAGATCATTCATTTCATGGATGATATTGATTTTGTTTATGGGTCATTCCACGCGAAGTGATCAAAAAAAGATGCTAACTTGAAATCGACATTCGCGGATTTGAACAAAATTTAGAGGAATTGTTCATCTAGGGCCAATATATAAAAACCCAAATTTTTGTGTCAATTGAACCACCCCTCGGGTCATGGGAGCACCCCCCGTTTTGGAAAATTGCCAAAACCCTTGACTTTCTTTTGATCATATCTCCGGTTCTATTTACTCTAGAATCAAACTACAAGATGGCTTTTGAAGAAAATTGTTCAAGGAGTCTATTAAAAATATTATTTTTTTGCAATTTTTTCAGTTAAATATTAAAAGTTAATTTTTTTCTCTACACGTATATTTTAATTTTGAAAATTTTAATACCATCGCGTTCCTCAGACATTTTTACATAAAAAACACTTATCGTCCCAATATAATATGAGCGCATCCTGAGATATACCGTTTTGAAGGGAAAAACTCCGATTTTCTCATATAAAATCCATTTTTATTGGTCAAAATTGAGAAAATCTTCAAACTATCATAAAAATGTTTGAGTTCAGAATACTCAAGTTGGTTTTTTAGTGTTGTGTGCTTGCGATTTTATATGGGAAATTGCAGTTTTTTCTCTTCAAAACGGTGTATCTCAGGATGCGCTCATATTATATTGGGATGATAAGTGTTTTTATGTAAAAATGTCTGAGGAACGCGATGGCATTAAAATTTTCAAAATTAAAATATACGTATTGAGAGAAAAATTAACTTTTAATATTTAACTGAAAAAATTACATAGTTGGCAACACTGTCGACAATTCATTTTAATCATTTTATTGTTTAAAAGCAAACAAAATGAAAAAACCTGTTTTAATCCACCTAGCGGTGCAATTGTGCCTTTCTCATTTCTCTAAACTATGGCACGGAGGCTTTTTATGTTCAACATAATTGTGGAAATGTCCATTACATTCTTAGTACACTTTGCACTTATACACAATGGCATGCCAGCCACGAACTTGATGAGCTACGTGTCGACGGTGAAACACTTGAAACAAAAAATATCATACTCCATTAGCCTAATCAGCATTAGATCAATGTTATCTGCTTGCTAAGTCATTTTGTCATGCGGGGGTGGGTATGTGAGGAGGGCGAAAGTCCCATGAACGAACGACTCCCCAGCTTAAATTGGTATGCTTTGTGATATAGTGGTGGTTTAAAGATGATGGGGTTGAAAGGGAGGGGTATGAGGGCTGGATGGGGTGGTGGTCTGAGGGGTGATTTAAGTAGATTTTTAAAGGAGGGCAGTGAACAGTAGAGGGGGAGTGTAACCCCTCTCCGTAAACCATCAACTACGCCCCTGTTAAAATCCAGAAACTTATGCGAGTCGAAAAAAAAATTTGGCCCTCCGGGATTAGGTTGACGTTTTTCAGAGTGATTGCATAAGCTTTCTATATGAGAAAGGCAAAAATGTACCAAAATCCAAAAAAGTGAATCGTCGTCAAATTTTTTTTCGAATTTGCATCTAATCTCGACGTTTCATGCACCTTGAACACATTTAGCATCAAAAATAAAAATTCTATTTTTAATTTTTCCTATAGTTTATATGAGAAATTTCTGTGTGGCCGCATTCTGAAACCCGTAATTTCGGAACCAGAATTCCGATCGATCCAAAATTCAATAGCAGCCGATGGGAAGGTTGCACATTTCATTTGAGACTAAGTTTGGGCAAATCGGTCCAGCCATCTCTGAGAAAAATGAGTGACATTATTTGACACATACGCACATACATACACACACATACACACACATACAGACTTTTTCCGATCTCGACGAACTGAGTCGAATGGGATATGACACTCGGCCCTCCGGGCCGGGATTAGGTTGGCGTTTTTCAGAGTGATTGCATAACCTTTCTATATGAGAAAGGCAAAAAATCATAAAATATATTGGAAAAAAATATTTTAATTCATTTTATCACTTTCTTCGTTTTATTTTATTCATTCTATTCATTTTATTTATTTTATTAACCCTCTCATTACCCCGTGATTTATGAACAACCACGTTTTCAAACAGTTATAACTTTGGGGTAAGACATGATTTTCTCACAAAAAAGTAAAACTAATAATTGTGACTATCACCGTTTATTTGAGCGCTAATAGTTACTTGAAATATCCGTAGAACTGAAGTTATTGCAATTGTCCTGATTGGATTTCACTGGAGCGGTGCTGCCAGAGACATTTTCAGCTATCGATGAAAAATTAAATTTTGATGCATCTTCGTTGTCTTCAAATATTGTTGATAACTGATAAATTTTATCAATGTAGACTGCTTTCGGCTCTCTCTTCTGCCCAATCGAACTATTGAAAACTTAGCAGAAGATGTGTATTAAGGATCGGTATGTAAAAATTGTGCAGCTTTTCACATTGCTAGATAAGCATCCATCTTGATCAAAATAGGTTTTTCGTGTTTCTTTGCTCTAACACTTTTAAGAAATGGTTTGCGTGTGTTCAGCAAATGCAAGGAATTCGATTCCGAAAACATTTTGTGAATTTACATAATAATTAAATAACAATTTCTTAAAAATTAATTCGCAAGTTTAGTTCAAAGACAAAACAATGTGTAAATTCATTTCAAAGTGAAAATTTGTCCAGAGTTGACGTATTTATCCGTTGGATTAAACATTGCATTCAGTCGTGAGATAGACGTTCGATGGTATATGAATGCAAAGATCACCAAGTAATTCCTTTGTCATGGTATTGTTTTGTGTAGGGCTCATAAACCCATATATCCAGAAAACGAGAATTCCGAACGAAACAACTCTCAAGTGATAAGGATGGGAGGAAAGATGCATTGTAATCGACTGAATGTACGGCTTTCGTGCCATCGACAATAAATTGCCAACATAACCTATACTTACCTAGATACACTCTTTTCTATATACTTTAATGAAAATGAATACTATTTACAGGTGGCCTTATCTCAGTTCACTATTTCTTATTACGCGTTAAAATACTGGACCAGAAAATTCTATTCTGTGCAAAAATCATTTTCAGATATCTGTGACCAAAAAGACATCTTTCAATTCGAAAACAAATTCCTGATTTCTAGATTTCCTGATGACTAATTAAGGCTCATCAATAAAGTAGAAATACAAGATAATCTTAAAACGCCGTCAAGAAAATAAGAACGAAAACGTGCTCTTGCAATGGGATTTTCACCAACACTTCAGAATATTCTGAAGCAATGGTTTTGGAATTCGTTTTATTCATTTACTTCATTTAACTAACTTTTTCAAAATTTATTCTATATACTCATTTTTTCCAGATCATTCATTTCATGGATGATATTGATTTTGTTTATGGGTCATTCCACGCGAAGTGATCAAAAAAAGATGCAAACTTGAAATCGACCTTCGCGGATTTGAACAAAATTTAGAGGAATTGTTCATCTAGGGCCAATATATAAAAACCCAAATTTTTGTGTCAATTGAACCACCCCTCGGGTCATGGGAGCACCCCCCGTTTTGGAAAATTTCCAAAGCCCTTGATTTTCTTTTGATCATATCTCCGGTTCTATTTACTCTAGAATCAAACTACAAGATGGCTTTTGAAGAAAATTGTTCAAGGAGTCTATTAAAAATATTATTTTTTGCCGACAGTGTTGCCAACTATGCAATTTTTTCAGTTAAATATTAAAAGTTAGTTGGTATGTAAAAATTGTGCAGCTTTTCACATTGCTAGATAAGCATCCATCTTGATCAAAATAGGTTTTTCGTGTTTCTTTACTCTAACACTTTTAAGAAACGGTTTGCGTGTGTTCAGCAAATTAATGAATATACAACAGTGATATGTGTAAGAAATGTCTTTACTCACTAATAGTCTGTTTTACTTAACTAACCAAGCACTCGACTACCGCGATTATTGAAAAGAAAAAAACACTTCCGAAACGTTTTCGAGACTCCAGGCAAATGAACGAGTAACTTGTTGCCCTCAGATAGGAAACCTTGAAAGACGGTTTTACCGGAAACAAGTCAGCCGAACGATCCTGATAGCCTCGACCATTGTAATTCTCCCGCAGGGTTGTTAATACGATACATTTTTCACGATAATTTATCGGCGTTACTCGTTTACGATAATGTATCGTCATCGGAAACTCCGTTAACGATAATGTATCGTCGCCTTCATCGTCATCGTCGATAATTGTATCGTCGTGTTCATCGTCATCGTCGGTTCATCGGTTATCGCGATACATTTTGCGTTACTTTTCCTTTTATTGGAGTTGAAGTTGATGCGGTTAACTTTCAATTGTTTAGAAATAAATACCTATTGAAGGACATGTTGTTGGCAGTTGAAAATTAATAGTTTTGGACATTTTCTATGCACAGCGGGGTCCAACGATGCGTCAAAATGAATTTTTTTCAACTTTTCGGGAAAGTGTATTATATTGAAGGGAAAGTTGTTGGCAGTTGAAAATCAATAATTTTGGACATTTCAATACACAGAAGGGTCCGACGAGGTGTCAAAATGGAATTTTTTCAACTTTTCGAGTAAGTTGGTGCACAGAACAGTCCCAGGTGCACAGTGTTTCACAGTGTCCCAGGTGCACAGTGTTTCCAAGCGGCAAAAAGGTGATTAAAAGTTGTTTTGACCATGAAGAAAACAAATTTTGAGCTAATGTGTAACTAGTAATTTTTAGCACGCGAAACATATATTGAAAAAAACTACTAAACCACTAAGTGGTGTGGTGATTAACAGATTTTATTATAATTTTAATTTAAACTAGAATATTCTGGATTTTTAAAAAGGGAATATACATATTTCCAATGTTTGATTTCCTTTTCTAGTTGGGAAGATTTTAGCCCCCTCCTCCGTTTCTTCTCTCCACTATGTAACAAGATGCTTCATGCTTCTTTTTTTTACCCTTAAATGTGTAGTGTAATTTATAAACGGCCTCATAATAGAGTTTTAGTCGTTTTTTGAATACAGTGAAGACCCGTTTTTATCAGCCCCTTGGCGAATTTTAGGCTGACAAAACGATGACATTGACAAAATCGGCACAATTTTTTTCTGGTTCTGAAGAGACGAAGTCAAAACGCAAACACCTGGACAAACATATTTTTTTCTTTCTTTTTAACAAACCACAGCGATTAAAGTATTCGTTCTGATCATTTAGTAAAAATTTCCCTTAAGGAGATCTTACAGTACAATATTATTATGTTTGTATATTTTGAATCTCTAAGATAAGAAAAATATACTAAAGAAGGAATTTACTCGAATTTGACTTGAACGTAGGCTAGAACCCGCCAAACGATTTTGATAGTGTTTGTTTTACAGATTCGTATTGGTATTCGTCTGCGGAAATTTGCGGTTTCCATGCTAAAATATTGCTTTTTGGACACTAGAATATTCGATAAGTTGTAAGAGATACAAATAAACTTACATTACAAAAATTCTGTATTTTCTTATGCTGAACAAAATCTTGGAACATTTTGAAATTCTACAAAATTACCAGGAAAAGTATTTTACAAAAAGCAATTTTCAGGAAAGAAATCTCCACAAATGTAAATTAACATCGACAGATAGACACATAGTCTCTTCAGCGAAGTTAATACTTAAGAAATTCTCAACAACTTTGCCAAATAAAGTTTTTTTTTATTTTCATAAATGACCAAACAAAAACTTGCTTCTCAGCTTTAGAGGGATTAATCACCCAACTTATACTTTTTAAATGCAAAAAAATATAAATAAACTTTTCTTTCACGTTTTTGCCACTTTGGAAACACTGTGCACTGGTGGATCCTCCTGTGAATTGAAAATGTCTAAAACTATCGATTTTCAACTGCCAACAACCTTCCCTTCAATATAAAAAGTTCGCGAAAAGTTGAAAAAATTTCTATTTTGACGCACCGATGGTACATTGAAAAAGCCCAAAACTATTGATTTTCACTTACCAATAATTTCTTCAATATAATAAACTTTCCCCAAAAGTTGGAAAAATCCATTTTGACACATCGTCGAACCCCCTGTGTATTGAAAATGTCCAAAACTATTAATTGTCAACTGCCAATAACTTTCCCTTCAATATAAACTCTCCCGAAAAGTTGACAAAAAATTCCATTTGGACACATCGTCCACCGACACCACCCGTGCATAGAAACTGTCGAAAAACTATTGATTTTCAACTGCCAACAACATGTCCTCCAATAATTATTTAGTTCTAAACAATTGAAAGTTAACCGCATCAACTTCAACTCCAATAAACGGGAAAGTAACGCAAAATGTATCGCGATAACCGCCGATGAATTATCGACGATGACGATGAATCCGACGATACATTATCGTTAACGGAGTTTCCGATGACGTTGACGGGTGGTTAACGTTATCGACGATGACGATTAATTATCGATTAACAACCCTGTTCTCCCGAGTAAAATGTATCTCGCTTACGCAGGCTTCATCAGATCTTGCTTTCGCATCTTCCCATCAAATCAAAGGACCCGAAGTAAAGATGACCTTTGGGCCTAGATCCGAATGCTTATTCTCGCGATAAGAGAATTACTCTTCTAGCCTCGCGGATCGCAGTGCGTTATGGAATTTCTGTTGGTTGCATACGTTACAGGCGAAGTTTAATTAACCTTCTTTCTTGGTCTGGTCAATATTAAACAGTGACACCAGAAAGTATCTGAACAGTTAGAAATTAACTGTTATTTGAATTCAGTAGACAATTTAAACAAATTAAGTAATAACAATAGTAGTATTAATAATAATTTATATTTACAAAGTAACGTACGTAATGCGTACCTGTTACAAGGGGCAAAACTAAACCGATTTTGAATATCGGGGTATGAAAACACATCTGCGTGATTCAAGAAATTCGATTCCGAAAACATTTTGTGAATTTACATAATAATTAAATAACTATTTCTTAAAAATTAATTCGCAAGTTTAGTTCAAAGACAAAACAATGTGTAAATTCATTTCAAAGTGAAAATTTCTCCAGAGTTGACGTATTTATCCGTTGGGTTAAACATTGCATTCAGTCGTGAGATAGACGCTCGATGGTATATGAATGCAAAGATCACCAAGTAATCCACCTAGTAGGGAGATAATAGATTTCTAACATAATTAATATTCATATTATAGTCGCAGCCTCACCGAGAGCAGTAGTGTTTTTTAATTCTAGTGAAAGTTTATTATCTTTTGCATGATTTATGTTATACTAATTATGGCGTAAAAATTATCAGTTGCATTATGTATGATAAAGATGTAAGGAATCAAAATTTCGCCCCATGTATATAAAAAAATGTCGCAGCGCTAACCATAATTTACCATTCCTCACTTGTCGCCCCTCCCCACCACCAATCTCTCGCCAATCGTGTTCGTGGCAACTGTCACGGCTCAGATCAATCCTGATATTTCCAAATCCATTTCTAACATGTATCATAAGATCTTCAACTAATCTGAAATATTTGATAGTATCCAAGCTAATTTAATCTTGCGATGTATTTATTCATGTTAAAGAAAACAAACCTATTTTTGTCTTCTGTTTCCCTATAAATAGTTTTCCATTTTAGTGTAGAACAGAGC
Source organism: Topomyia yanbarensis (assembly GCF_030247195.1). Classification (NCBI taxonomy): domain Eukaryota; kingdom Metazoa; phylum Arthropoda; class Insecta; order Diptera; family Culicidae; genus Topomyia; species Topomyia yanbarensis. The sequence goes on from NC_080672.1 coordinate 178,025,165, forward strand.
CACTTGCGGAAACAAACTTAATACTTGAAAATGAAGTTGTAGTGCTGGCAAAATTTGCAAAATATTTGTCTTCTGAGAGAACTATAACTAATTTATGGTCAATCACTGCTTTCTTCTGAAGATGAGGTGCTATTCCTACAAAACGTTGCACTAAGGAGAGTCATATGACCCAAAACTGAAAACTACGTCAACTTCAATTTAATTCAATTCTATACTGAGCGTTTGTATATACTATAATTAAGGAAATCCTTGGGTATTTCAAACTGGGTAATATAATATAACAATCCTGCATGTTTGAAGGCAAAAATGTTGAAAAGAGACATGCACTTTTTTAAACTTTTCGTATCGCTATTGGATTTTAAATGGAACATATGCTCAAATGTGTCATTTGAAAATTGAGAACACCTATTCTGGGTTGACATTATACAAATGCATATTTATTGTATTGGAATGCACTTTTATGAACGATAACGGATCAAATTCCAAAAATATCCACAAATTAGATCCGGGAAAAATGGCACTCAAAGACCCCTGAACTATCAAACTATACTTGCATCTCAGTAAAAGGATCCTTTTAACTCATAGCGATGGTTTCAATTGCCTAAATTTGCCTTATGAAGCTTCAGTGCCAGAATTAGTACAGGTGTTGGACAATTCAATAGACGTTTCGCTTGAGTGCTCCGTATTCTACACGTAAATTAGCGAGGATTACAATCACAGTTTATGCATTGAACAGATAGTTGATCTTACTGAGTTTATGTCATACAGATTACTGTGTAACTACAACTGACACTAGTTGTATTGAAAACCCCAATATACATTTTCATGATCAATGTGACATTTTTATTTGCGAAAAAGTACGACTTGTAATTTCAAGAATGTTCGTGTCTCAAAAACGGTCCAGGGACACTTTCAATGGCCACTGGCTTTTCGATGAATTTAAATACTTATTCTGGTAGAACCATTCCTTTGTCATGGTACTGTTTTCTGTAGGACTCATAAACCCATATATCCAGAAAACGAGAATTCCGAACGAAACAACTCTCAAGTGATAAGGATGGGAGGAAAGATGCATTGTAATCGACTGAATGTACGGCTTTTGTGCCATCGACAATAAATTGCCAACATAACCTAGATACTTGACACTCTTTTCTATATACTTTAATGAAAATGAATACTATTTACAGGTGGCCTTATCTCAGTTCACTATTTCTTATTACGCGTTAAAATACTGGACCAGAAAATTCTATTCTGTGCAAAAATCATTTTCAGATATCTGTGACCAAAAAGACATCTTTCAATTCGAAGACAAATTCCTGATTTCTAGATTTCCTGATGACTAATTAAGGCTCATCAATAAAGTAGAAGTAGTAGGAATTCGTTTTATTCATTTACTTCATTCAACTAACTTTTCCAAAAAAATTTCTATATACTCATTTTTTCCAGATCATTCATTTCATGGATGATATTCGTTTTGTTTATATTTTTCATTTTAAATATTTGTCTTTCATTTTAAAGAATTTTTTCATTTGGCATTCTCTTGATTAATTTTGTTTATTTGACCTGATTTTGTCTATTGCATTCATTTTCTTCTTTGTATGCATTTCGATCAGTTTATTATCGCATGCATCTTATTCGTATCATTCACTTCATTTATTTTATTCACTTTTTTCGTGTTATGCAATTTTATATTATTCAAGGGGTTCACATATTTGATTCATTTTAATAATTTAATTTTGTTCAGTCATTCATTTTATTCATTTCATCTAGAACGTAATTTCGACAAAATTTAATTCATTCTATTAATTCAATTACTTTTTAATATCACTGTTTTTTTTTTTCATTTTAATTATTTTATTGTTTAAAAGCAAACAAAATGAAAAAAAAACCTGTTTTAATCCACCTAGCGGTGCAATTGTGCCTTTCTCATTTCTCTAAACTATGGCACGGAAGCTTTTTATGTTCAACATAATTGTGGAAATGTCCATTACATTCTTAGTACACTTTGCACTTATAAACAATGGCATGCCAGCCACGAACTTGATGAGCTACGTGTCGACGGTGAAACACTTGAAACAAAAAAATATCATACTCTATTAGCCTAATCAGCATTAGATCAATGTTATCTGCTTGCTAAGTCATTTTGTCATGCGGGGGTGGGTATGTGAGGAGGGCGAAAGTCCCATGAACGAACGACTCCCCAGCTTAAATTGGTATGCTTTGTGATATAGTGGTGGTTTAAAGATGATGGGGTTGAAAGGGAGGGGTATGAGGGCTGGATGGGGTGGTGGTCTGAGGGGTGATTTAAGTAGATTTTTAAAGGAGGGGAGTGAACAGTAGAGGGGGGGTGTAACCCCTCTCCGTAAACCATCAACTACGCCCCTGTTAAAATCCAGAAACCTTATGCTAGTCGAAAAAAAAATTTGGCCCTCCGGCCGGGATTAGGTTGACGTTTTTCAGAGTGATTGCATAACCTTTCTATATGAGAAAGGCAAAAATGTGCAAAATCCAAAAAAGTGAATCTTCGTCAAATTTTTTTCGTGTTTGCATCAAATCTCGACGTTTTATGCACCTTGAATACATTTAGCATCAAAAATAAAAATTCTATTTTTAATTTTTCCTTTAGTTTTTATGAGAAATTTCTGTGTGGCCGCACTCTGAAACTCGTAATTCCGGAACCAGAATTCCGATCGATCCAAAATTCAATAGCAGCCGATGGGAAGGTTGCACCTTTCATTTGAGACTAAGTTTGGGCAAATCGGTCCAGCCATCTCTGAGAAAAATGAGTGACATTATTTGACACATACGCACATACATACACACACATACACACACACATACACACATACACACACATACATACACACATACACACACATACAGACTTTTTCCGATCTCGACGAACTGAGTCGAATGGGATATGACACTCGGCCCTCCGGGCCGGGATTAGGTTGACGTTTTTCAGAGTGATTGCATAACCTTTCTATATGAGAAAGGCAAAAATGTGCACAATCCAAAAAAGTGAATCTTCGTCAAATTTTTTTCGTGTTTGCATCAAATCTCGACGTTTTATGCACCTTGAATACATTTAGCATCAAAAATAAAAATTCTATTTTTAATTTTTCCTATAGTTTTTATGAGAAATTTCTGTGTGGCCGCACTCTAAAACCCGTAATTCCGGAACCAGAATTCCGATCGATCCAAAATTCAATAGCAGCCGATGGGAAGGTTGCACCTTTCATTTGAGACTAAGTTTGGGCAAATCGGTCCAGCCATCTCTGAGAAAAATGAGTGACATTATTTGACACATACGCACATACATACACACACATACACACACATACACACATACATACACACATACACACACATACAGACTTTTTCCGATCTCGACGAACTGAGTCGAATGTGATATGACACTCGGCCCTCCGGGCCGGGATTAGGTTGACGTTTTTCAGAGTGATTGCATAACCTTTCTATATGAAAAAGGCAAAAATGTGCAAAATCCAAAAAAGTGAATCTTCGTCAAATTTTTTTCGTGTTTGCATCAAATCTCGACGTTTTATGCACCTTGAATACATTTAGCATCAAAAATAAAAATTCTATTTTTAATTTTTCCTATAGTTTTTATGATAAATTTCTGTGTGGCCGCACTCTGAAACTCGTAATTCCAGAACCAGAATTCGGATCGATTCAAAATTCAATAGCAGCCGATGGGAAGGTTGCACCTTTCATTTAAGACTAAGTTTGGGCAAATCGGTCCAGCCATCTCTGAGAAAAATGAGTGACATTATTTGACACATACGCACATACATACACACACACACATACACACACATACACACATACACACACACATACATACACACATACACACGCATACAGACTTTTTCCGATCTCGACGAACTGAGTCGAATGGGATATGACACTCGACCCTCCGGGCCGGGATTAGGTAGACGTTTTTCAGAGTGATTGCATAACCTTTCTATATGAGAAAGGCAAAAATCATAAAATATATTGGAAAAAAATATTTTAATTGGTTTTACCACTTTCTTTGTTTTATTTTATTCATTCTATTCATTTTATTTATTTTATTAACCCTCTCATTACCCCGTGATTTATGAACAACCACGTTTTCAAACAGTTATAACTTTGGGGTAAGACATGATTTTCTCACAAAAAAGTAAAACTAATAATTGTGACTATCACCGTTTATTTGAGCGCTAATAGTTACTTGAAATATCCGTAGAACTGAAGTTATTGCAATTGTCCTGATTGGATTTCACTGGAGCGGTGCTGCCAGAGACATTTTCAGCTATCGATGAAAAATTAAATTTTGATGCATCTTCGTTGTTTTCAAATATTGTTGATAACTGATAAATTTTATCAATGTAGACTGCTTCCGGCTCTCTCTTCTGCCCAATCGAACTATTGAAAACTTAGCAGAAGATGTGTATTAAGGATCGGTATGTAAAAATTGTGCAGCTTCTCACATTGCTAGATAAGCATCCATCTTGATCAAAATAGGTTTTTCGTGTTTCTTTACTCTAACACTTTTAAGAAACGGTTTGCGTGTGTTCAGCAAATTAATGAATATACAACAGTGATATGTGTAAGAAATGTCTTTACTCACTAATAGGTGGATTAACTCGGTTTTTTGTTAATAAGGGTTTTAGGCACACCATGATATGCCTACCATTGCTTGATGCGTTTCAAAGCCATTTTAATATAGTTCGTTCAACAATAGATTAACCATTGCCTGGTATAATATCGGACATAACCAGTGTCGTTTTGCCCTACTCGACCATACAAACAACGGGTTGCTAAGAACGATCACCACACCAAAATATGCAGTTTTCCATATATATTTTGACAACATACCAGAACCATACAGATTATGTTGACTTTCATATTTTAGATCTAGCGATGCATAAAATATTGGGTGGAGAAAAAAACCTCTCCCCTTTTCCAATTCAATTCTATCAATTGATGAAGTAGTATTTTGTTACACGCCACATTCAGAAGAAAGCTTAAGCGTTGAAACTAATAACCGTAAGCACAAAGGCGTACCAACAGTTTTTAAACCGGATTAACTTTTAAACCGGCTTAAAATAGTTGGTAAGCTTTAACCAAACGATGCTGTCATTTATACGGCTACGTTCTGATCTGCGTTGCACAACAATGTTAAAAAAACAACAACAAATTCATGTTAAAGAAAATGAGTAAATTAGACAACATGGTGAATTGTTGTTCATGCCGATATTTTCTTGTAGTAAAATAGCTTTTCTTTGTCAAATGTCTCGTTCCATAGCGGTGAGAACAATTTTGTCAATTTGTAGCCGATATGTTTCTGAACTTAGAACTTTAACGTGTTGGATAGTTGATACTTGGCCAATGATGTACAGCATTTTGTAGTGACATAATATTCAATGAACAAAGGAAAATAAATTGGTATATTGCGCACTTCCCACCAACCTGGACTCCGCACTTTCAAAGTGCGAGAGATCAAACTGCTACTGAAAACTGCGAGCTGTCAAAACACATGTATTTCAAGTGATAGAGATGGTACATTCATAGACAGACCAGTCGAACTAACCAGTCTATGACAAGCATTTAATAGAAGAAAAGTAAGTGCGCAGTGCGGTTAGAATCCAGTTTTTAGTGCCACAAGCAATACATATGCATGTTTATACATTCAGTTTGAATACGCGCTCGTCGAGTTTGGGGTGGTTGTACCATCGGTTGTAACAGGTGCCATGATAGTTTTTTTAATCTTTGATTAAAAAATTGGTTGACATATTTCAATTTGAATTCAAAATGAACTGTGAATGTCATTCATAATTGAACACGATACCTGTCGACGTGGGGGACAATATTTATATTAGTTTCAAGCGAATTTTCACAAGTTTGGAATAAATATCAATTACAAATAAAGGTTAGATCATACACTGCGAATTAAAATTGTACACGTTTTTTCAGCGAGGCTTAAATTAAAAGTAAGCAAAGGTCAAACGAAAAATTAAACTTTGGCAGAATGATCAATTTAAATTCACAAGTGTTATATTTCATATTTTTGTTTTCACTGTGGCAGACAGAGAATATAGATAAATTTCTGTAATGCATAAATGCAGATTGGAACGATTTTATTTGCTAATTTCTACGATTCAATGAATAAAATAATAAGTACATTAAAACAGGATATTCCCCTTTAAACAAACTCATAATCAATTAATCAGTACAACAACTAACAGAATTCAATTTATAAAATACTGCATTTCACAATCTACATCCGATTGTCATTTATTTTGATCCATCCAATGAAAAAAAACTTTTTTTTGATATGGTCGGTGTTAAGTCAGACCGGACTAAGTGACAAAATATTGATTTCGAGAAAAACGTTTTTAAAGTTTGAATCGCAGCATACTCTACGTTATAATTGGAAATTATTTTTTCCCATAATTCTTGTTTATGGTTACATATTTCAAATCTGCCAAAGTTGAATGTAGCTGAAGCAATTCTCTATCCAGTGTTGTAATTATCTCATTTTTTGATGTTTTGCGACTTAGTCCGGTCTGACTTAACACCGACCATATGAGATGCGACAGATATATGGGCAATAATTCGTGATAATATGTTATTGATTTATATTAAGGATTCCATTTATTCTCATGGCGATCCCATTTATTCTCATAGCGATATGTAAAAAAATAATCAAAGCAATTCTTATTGCAGTTTTGTTTCTAATTCGCAAAAATAACATTGATTTGAATATGCGATAATAGATTCGATTTATCTAAAAGTGCTCTCCTGTAATTTTTCGATGAGCAATTGGAATTAAGCATGTAGTGAGAAGGAAAGATCGGAGAAATCGAAAATACAGGTAGATATAGGGTGATGAGCCTATTTGCGCCATGTTTCTATTATCACCCTACCCATTTGAAGCCGTTGGTTAGAGCAGTGTCTGCCATCTTTGTTCAACGCATTGAGTCAAATGGTAGCGCAACAATAGGGGCACTCGATTCGAGTTTTCATTGTGCTCAAACACGAGAATTTTACTGTTTTCAACGCATTTGTGTTATTATATTGGTTCTTAACAACGAAGCAAAACGGTTGATGTCAATTTTACGCATTCCATTGATTGTAAGGCAAGAAATTACCGAATTGGTGAGGCACCTTGCTTAGTATGGTGAAAATAGGCTCATCACCCTAGTTCGACAGTGCTTGTTTTTCCTACTTGATAAAACTGGCTTATTTATTGTCACCTTTATTGTGAGCAAAGAAAGTATGTGCAAGAGGAGCATGACAAATTTTTGTGTTCTTCCGGTAACATGATGCTGGTCATTTGCATTACATTCTGATCGGCAATACAGGGCAATGTTAAAAACCATACAAGGAGGTTAATTGAAAATTCACTATTTATGCCATTTAATAGTTTGATGCATTTATATTTTTAAAAAAATTTTGGAATCCTCGATGTAGCTGAAACAAAGTAACATTAGAATCATTTAAGATCCATAATTAGCTAAAAGGTTATTATGCTATTTTTCTAACAATGTTGCATACTATCGAGAACGTTATGGAGTTGTATTGTTAGTCACTAGCCACTCCAAGGATTGAGAGAGCTTCTCTAACATTATATTTAGTAGTCTGCTTATAGAACTATAGTGGAAGCTTACCTTTTTTTTGGAAACGTTTGAATTAGTTGCTGTTCTACAGCACATGAAAAAGCCGAATACAATTATTTATTTGCTTCAGATAATTATGTGGAAAAAATGTGACATTTTTGGGCGGCGGGCTTATTATACCATCCTACTCAACTACTCCACTAACCACTAGAATTTGGCAGGCATGATTACCTAATCAATCCTGAAATACCAAAAGTTCAGTTTTTGAACTGAGAATTTGACAATTTCAAAAGCTGATTTACAGCGAAGTAAATCTGTCAAATGGGTTAAATCCAAATTGCTGAGCTTTCAACATCTTGGATTGCTAAAACGTTCAATTCAACGAAATTTTGCGACGTCATGCGAAAATTGAGAAAGCTTTAAATCTCGGTTACAAAATAATAAATTACAATTAGTTACTTCCTATAGCATGCAATCTGTATGATAAAGAATTGACAATTATAACTATACAAATTGAACCTGACAATGGATGCAGACAGTGAATCTTCAGGAGGCACCTCGACAAAATGCTGTGTAAACCGTAACTCAAAATTTCCTGGCCAAATATTACTGATTTTTGCAATTTTTCTTCTTCGCATCATTGCCCAGGTAACTACAAGAGCTTTTTGCAAAATGCTTGATATTATTATTTCTACAATATCATTTTTAACGTTTTTAGCAATAATCGGACTTTGGCTTCAAAGTGCTACAAAAAATTCGAAAAACGACCAAAAAATAAAAGCACCCTTAGTTACTTGCGGAATGATGTGAAAAACAACTGTGCAAATGTATCAGCGATTGGTCCAGTAGATTTTGAGTTATGATGTACACCGCAAAACCAGTTTACGACATGGCACCTGATTGAATAGACAAACAATCTTTGTATCGAAAAAAAAATATTAAAGAATCCAATTTTTTGCCACGATTTAGGCGATTCTTCCGTATTCAACTTTTTGTGTCATTTTGCCAAGTCATCTCTCCAGTCCCAATTTTCACAACTCTTTCATACCCTGTGCATATCTGTTAAACGATAATTTGTTCTACAATGGAAATGCTAATCGTACAAGATCTGATGGAAAATTATAAATAGTGAAACAATTTAAGCAAGCTTCGATATCATTTAAATAATGAGAATATTTGTAGCAGATTGTTTGCCTTCATATTTAAAAGTGTTACTTAGGTTGTGTGGTATGGCTTTATTTACAATCTTGTATTTAATCTTAGTTTGGACTCTTTCGAAAGCATTGAAAATTTAAGTAAACTTCTACTTGCTTATTGTGTTCTTTGTGAGAAAATATAACTCGAAAAGGGTACAAATTGTGATTATATGTTCTTTTCTTTTCCTTTTGTTAAAATAAATGAAAAAAATTGTAAGCAAATTAAACAGCTTCACTCATTTGGATAGCCATAAGCAAACTAACAAACGAAAACAATTTTTATTTAATGCAGTTCTGCATCCAATTATAAAATTTCGCTCTGAGGTTTGTTTCAAAATGATTCGACTTCTGCTAAATTGCAATACAACTCTACGACGTGGCGTTTTGAAATTAGGGTGTAGCGTACCCTATAGATAGGAATCGATCAACATGGGGAACGTGCCATTTGAGCCAGACGCTACTGATTCCTGATATAGCTAGGACGGTAAAGAATATCAAAAAATGGCATTTAAAACTCGACTATACCTGCACGGGATAAAAATTGCTTACTTGGCCCATATATGGTTTGTGTGCAACATGGGCCATAACATTGCATATAAAGGCCGAAAAGTTGATTCAAATTATTGAGATGTATGCAAGAGGAACATGGCGGCCTTTTACACTGTTTTCATTTGGCTGCCCAATATGGTGAGTATTATATGAATAGTTTGGAAATGGTTCCAAAAATTTCTGGAATGGTATCTATTTATACGGGAAGCCAATGCAATTGCATGCTGGTATTTCTTCTTAGTACAGAACAATTTATGTAAAAACTATTTTTTCATTAAAGAGAAACTTGTTAAAGCGTCAATCCGGCGCTAGCTTAGTCCTGTCACTAAGTTAGTGTCGGATTCTGATGAGACGAAGTCGAAACGCAACTTCCATAACTAATTTAATTACAGGTTTTGTGCTCTTCACGCGCAAAGATGTTTTAAACAATTTTCTCCTTAATGGAGAAAAATTAGTTTTTACCTAAACTGTCGTACACTAAGAAAAAATATAGCATAGTGCTTTAAAACCAGTTATTCTGATATTACTGGTTTTGATAAATCACTTCATAAACAATAAAATTCACATTGCATTCATTATTGAAGAGAACTGGCTTAAAGAAATTCCTAATATTAAATGGACTAGTGGTTTGCCCAGAAACACAAATAGTGCTTTTGTTTTTTTGAACTAGCATAAATCCGGCGCTAGTTTAGTCCAACCACTGGTAGTGTCGGTATCTGATGAGAATTTTCTCCTTGTGGACTAAAAATAGTTTTTTCCACCAATGAAAAATATAGCATAGTCCTAAATATTGTTTTATATCTCGATATGCTGCATTCATGTAGCCTTCATATTTTCAGCAAAATTGTTTAAATGCTGAAGGCACCAAGGGTCTTACTATTTTGAATTCTCCATAATTACTTCTATGAGCATTAATTACTAAAAAATTTATATCAAAATATGCGCTGTTTTGGGTTGGTAAACTTTTCAAAGTCGTCAAACCATCAAAGTTGAGGATGTAATCTTGACCGTTGTAATGTAATCTTGACCGTTGAAAAAGTTTTCGAATATTTAAATATTTTAAAGCTCACATTCTTTGACTTGATTTACATATTATAAGAAAATAATCTGTAAAACTTTGAAAACTGTTTTATGTTGATTCTGCTTCATTCTTGGCATCTGTTAGACTACTACTTATGTTTCTGAATTTTCAATGAATTATCAAACTCATAAAATTTCTGGCTACGCCACTGATATATGCATATATGAAATAAAAGTGCGTTCGTCAGATTGTACCATTAGATTCAATTTTCCATAAGTACCACCAGTAAATCACCTCAAGCATCGCAAACACAACTTAACACGACTTAAACCGTAATCGCACAGTAAATACAATCAATAAATCTAAACTTACACGGTTTCCACATCCGCCAAGTGTTCCGAAAACTGTTTGAGTGTGCGCAGGTTTTCTGAAGGACCAGACGTAGAGCTTATTTCCGAACCATTCGCATCTGCTAGAACCTACAAATTGCAATTAGGATACTAATTATAAAACTCGCTTAACATTGTGAGGGTTTCTACACATAACCTTTAATTTGTCATCGATGATACTGGTAACATTTGCATTGGTTTCATCCGATTTTGTCAACGATTCGCTATTGGAATAATAACGTGTTTTGAGAATATATTCAAACTTTTCTTTCAACTTTCGAACATCATCCCAATTTAAGATACCTAAGGCATTGAAAATATTATCCAAACAAACTAGATTCTGTTCCTCTAGAGCGTACGACTCCATTAGTTTCATAGCAGTTTTATCTATGAGAAAACCAGCCTGTTTCAGTACAACTTGTAGAATGTCCAATATCTGATTACGTTCAGTTGAGTCGTCGAACGTAACCAAGGAAGTGTTTCCTGCAATTATGTAGACATCAGAAATATATTCAACCGAATCTAAACATACTTTGCGAATTGTATATCTAAACATACTTTGCGAAGTAATAGGTATGCTATCGTCAATGGCTAAAATTACTGTTTCTGATCGCTTCTGAACGCATTCATCCGGCATCGGAGGAGCTTGCCATTTCCGACCTAAATGTTGCTCGCTAAGTATCTTGTCGATTTCCAAAATACTTTTCAAAATTTCTAAGCACTCGCTTTTATGGATTTGCCACACAGACTGGTACTGAAAGAGTTGGATTAATTTATGGCACACATTTTAACTCATTAATTAACGATTACCAACCTTTTTATCGTTGGCCTGAGCAAAAGTGTTCACCTTCATATCCATGTGACTGATATTTGAACGCAATTTTATGATATCTGAGGTCAATTTTTCCGTTTCAATAAGACAGTTCATTTGAGCATCTTTAATTTTTCTCCGTAAAATGAATATGGTTTCATTCAGTTTTGTCAAGCGCCGCTTTTGTGCATTACGAACCATTAAATTTTCATCCTCGCGTTTCTTCAGCACTTGAAAATTGTAATCAAGCTTCTCCGAGTTGAGTGTTGTATTGGTTTTAACTTTTTGTAATTCAATTTCCAGCGCTTGGTTATCCTGCTCCAATCGAATACGTGTTGCTCTAGTAACTTCAGTGTGCTCTTGTTCAATTCGATCTATTTGGTCTTCATAGAATTCCAGCTGAAAATTTAATGGGTTTGGCATATATATATATATATATATATATATATATATATATATATATATATATATATATATATATATATATATATATATATATATATATATATATATATATATATATATATATATATATATATATATATATATATATATATATATATATATATATATATATATATATATATATATATATATATATATATATATATATATAGAAACATATTTTTTTTATTTCGTCATTAGGGTGTCAATTTCCATGTCAGACTTGTTAAAAAAATCGTAATTTTTCAAAAGTTGATTTTTTTTAAATTCATAACTTTTGAACCGCTGGACCGATTTTCATTGGTTATAGGTCAAATGAAAGGCATTTAAATACCTAAATTGCAAATTTCATAAAGTTGAGTTAACGCTAACTTCGGATGAAGTCACAGGACTAGTAATAGTAGCAAGACGCCTGATCACGAAAATAAGAGTTGAACCTATTTTCCACATCTACAAATCGCTGGCCTTATCAGAAGATTTGAAGCAAAGTTCGACATTCTTTGCAACGGTAAACTTGGATTTCACACTGATATATTCCTATCCATGGTGACAACCTTGACGTTGGTTTCGTTCTCCTGATTAGCAAATGCGTGTAAAGTTTCGAGAGACGGGTTTTTGTATTTTTTTCTACGCATTCCAATTTAGCGTCTTCTACACCTAGAATGCGTAGCATTTTCAAGCTGCCCTAAATACTTTTAACTCTTGAATATTCATTTTTGTTACTAGAGAAATTTCTAACTTGTAAATTAACAATAATCAAATTTAATTCGTCGATGCACTATAGCCTTTCTTGTAACAGACAACATATTTTTAGGGTTTTTTAGTGTTTATTGTTTATTACGTTCAGTTTCCAGTAACTATCTCAAGTCATCAGAATTAATACATTTATGCAATAATTTTTAAGTCCCTCCCGAAACAAAATCCTGGCTACGGGACTGAAACGAATGTTGCACCCAGCTTGAAAGTAAATTATAGATTTCTTTATTCACAGCTACTGTGACTCGCTGAAGGTGTATGGTGAACTACAATGCGGTTTCATCGTTTCCATGCATGTGGGGTGTACACATAGATTATTTATTTTCAAAATATTATATCTCCGACACCTCTGAGGGATCTCTCATAAATTACGTAACGCTTTTAGGGAGGAGGGGGTTCGACAAGTTGTGACATAGGTGGGAGGGGGAGTAAGCTAGATCGTTACGTAACATGTTTTTATCGAAGAAAAAAAAATTTTCATAGGATTTCTTACGTAATAGGGGAGGGGGGATGAATAAACTTGTGACAATTTGTTACATGGGGGAGTCAATTTTGGGCAATTTTTGCGTTACGTAATGTGTGGGTTGAGCTTAACATAACTGTGCAACACAGGCTTACCCTGACGTATGGGCACACACCACCAAATGTCGACTCGGCATGAAGCAGTCGACAATGTACGCGCGACAACACTTCAGACATAGGAAGCCAACATCATTCGCGGCATTTCGCACTACTACGTGGAAGAGGTAAGACGTTATTCCGCGGACCAGAGCAATGGCGGATTTTCCCTAGCGGCGTAGAAAGCCACATTGGCGATCCTGCCAGGTGTTGCCTTGCAACAATAAAATATAATTTCATCTAAAAATTGACCGCATTTGGGGAAATCCGTCAATGCTGTGGTCCTATTTTTCGTGTGTCAGTGATACAAACCTACCCCGTAAAATGATCCTGAATATTTCTTTTAAAGAATTGTGTGCAAAGAAGAGAAAAAAATGGCTAAAATGAACATTTAGATTCGAGTTAATTTTGATGCTCTTCATAGAGCTGGTATTTTCCTTGAAAGTATGACTAGCCTCAAAAAAGGTAGAATCCTCTGTAAAATTGTGGATTATAAAAAAGCGGAACGGGACGTCCGCAATGTTATAGCGGATTGGGACGTCCGCAGTGTCAGAGCGGATCGGGACGTCCGCAGTGTTAGAGCGGTTCGGGACGTCCGCAGTGTTAGAGCGGATCGGGATGTCCGCAGTGTCAGAGCGGATCGGGACGTCCGCAGTGTTAGAGCGGATCGGGACGTCCGCAGTGTTAGAGCGGATCGGGACGTCCGCAGTGTTAGGGCGGATCGGGACGTCCGCAGTGGTAAAGCGGATCGGGACGTCCGCAATGATTTTCAGCCTTTCATGTTACTCTTACTAGCACAAGCCAATATCCTGGATAGTTCCCATTTTATTAAATAAACATTTCACGTGCTGATTCAATCCAAGTTTTGAAATATTTCAAATTAGGATGAAGCATTCTGGATAAGCAGATTAGATAAAATAGCTATCTCGTAGGGAGTAATTCTCACTTGAGCCCAACTCATGCGAATGTTAATAGTCTGTATATCTATCGATAGGATTTGTCAAAAGAAATAAAATAATAGTGCACTCCTTATGAGCTTTGACATATGAATCGTTCATTTCAGATTATAGTATTCCAAAATAAAACAAAATGGCAAACGACGGCAAGTATGTACGCTCACTCTCTCACTCACTCAGTGAGGAAAACCTATCGGCACAGAGCACTAGCGATGTAAGTTTCAGTGAACCGAGCGCAGATTCTGAGTCTTCTTGTGGCATGGAACAGACCACTCCGCTGTTAGATGACGACGAGAATAAGAACGCGAATTCCATGGAACTCACCAGCTTGACAATACCAAGCACAGAGCCCAGTACGAGCGAGCGTCTACAAAGAGTCGAAAACGTGTTGGCCGATCTTTCGAAAGCTATAAATTTCTTGCAAACAACAACGCCCACTAAAGACACTGAGAACGTCTGGAGTACACCAGTTGCCCCCTCCACAACTAGCGACACGGGCTCATCTAGCATCCGCTGGGACAATATAAAACCATTTCCTAATGGAGTTGCTGCAAATAAAATGTGGGAGGAGTGGAACCGTTATATCGAAAATTTCGATATCGCAGCCACCCTCAACAACGCGAATGACCCAGTACGCAGATGTCAACTGCTCTTTCTATCGGTGGGCGAAGAGCTACAGGGGATCATTAGAGCGGCAAAACTCAGACCCAGCCTGACGGAAGTAAATTGCTACCACACTTTTGTAAATAACATCAGAACCTATCTACAGTCAATGACCGATTCGGCGGCCGAGCACGAGGCATTTTCAAATATGAAACAAGAGAGGGCCGAATCCGCGATTGCTTTTCACGCGCGCTTAATGGGAAAGGTAAGGTTGTGTGAGTACAGCCCTTCCGATCAAGATCGGTTTGTACGATCCCAACTCCTCAAAGGTCTTCGGAACAAAGACCTGGTGAAGGCCGCAAGAACGTACGGGCATGATACCAAATACATAGTTCAAGCAGCGACTCGTGATGAAGCATTCGAAGCTGAGAGAGCAGTACCGGAGCAGCCGGATGTGTATGCAGTCTATCGCGGGAACTTAAATGTTGCCGGTGAACGATTTAACAGAAAACGCACAGGTCAAGAGGAAGGAAGCAGGGACCTAGCATCAAGTCGAAGACAGTCATATCAGCAATCAAACCGTCAACGCGATATACAGGACCGTGGACGCCGCAATCGATGCTCAAGATGCAATCGTTTTCCTCATAAAAATTTCCCGTGTCCAGCGCTACAAAAGCGATGCAACTCCTGCGGGGTACGCGGACACTATGCAGCTGCATGTCGCAAACAACACGTAAATCAGCTTCGTACAAAGCGTGAGGATTCGCCAATAGACAACGATAGGAAGAATAGCGAACAGGTATAAAATAAAGCAAATAATGAGTTTCTAAAATATATTTCCGTTAAGCCTAAGCTTTAGTTTTTCTCAATATATAAATCCTTTTTCTCCAATATAGCATGTAAACGCTTTTTCCCTTGAAGACGTGTTGATTACTTGCTGTCTGGGAGCATCAAAGAATATGCAATTTCTAATCGATTCTGGAGCGGACGTAAACGTCATAGGTGGAGAAGATTGGGTTCGACTAGAAAAGGATGCCAAGGCAGGCTTGATTTGTAGAAAATACAAGCTCAAGAGGGTTACATGCATACGGTTCAAAATCAGCTATGACGGTCGAACGCATGTTCGAAGCAGAAATCAGCGTTCCAGGATCATGCAGGTCCACAAATGCAACATTCTATGTCGTCCCAAAAGGTCGCAGATCGCTTCTCGGGCGGTCTACTGCTAGTGACTTGGATCTGCTGAAAGTAGGTGTAGCTATCAGCAGTCTAGAAACTACGTCGAGCACAACGGAATTTCCTAAGATGCCCGGCGTAAAAGTAAAATTTAGCGTTGATGAGTCGGTACCACCTGTTAAAAACGCCTACTACAATGTTCCTGCTGCTTTTAGAGAGGCTGCTAGATGCAGACTGGAAGAAATGGAGTCTCGCGGTATAATCGAAAAGGTAACATCGGCCCCGAACTGGATAAGTGGAATGTCGGCCGTCGCGAAAGGGAAGGACGACTTTCGTTTAGTAGTCAATATGAGGGCCCCTAATAGAGCGATCAATCGTGAGTACTTCCGCCTTCCACTTTTGGACGAAATGAAGGTGAAGCTCCATGGTTCAAAATATTTTACTAAACTTGATTTGACCAATGCCTATTACCACCTGGAGCTGAGCAACGAATCTCGGGAGCTGACCACATTCCTTACCGAAAATGGAATGTACCGATTCACCAGATTGATGTTCGGGGTGAATTGCGCTCCTGAAATTTTTCAGCGAGAAATGTCACGTATATTGGCATACGAGAAGAACATCATAGTATATATTGACGATGTTCTAATTTTTGCGGAAAGTCTTGAAGAACTGCATGAAGCAGTTGATCGAGTCTTAGAAATATTTAGGGCTAACAACCTAACTCTCAATTCAAGCAAATGCGAATTCGACAAATGTCGAATTAAGTTCTTGGGCCATGAACTTGACGAAGCTGGCTTTCACGTCGATGAGGAAAAGATTAGAAGCATTCAGAACTTCAGAGAGCCCACAACCGTTTCAGAACTTCGGAGTTTTTTGGGACTGGCTTCTTTCATTAGCTCGCATGTGAAGAACTTTGCGGAAATTACCAGTCCTTTGTGGGCTGTCATTACTTCTAAAACATGGTGCTGGGGACGTACGCAGAGCCAAGCATTTCAAAATGTTAAAAAACAGATTGTACAGTATTGCACGACGCTAGGATACTTTTCCGAAGACGACAGAACGATTCTGTACACAGACGCGTCGCCTGTTGCTTTAGGGGCGGTCCTAACACAAGAGGTCGGATTTGGTTCATCGAGGATCATAAGTTTCGCTTCCAAATCGTTAACTGAAACTGAAAAGAGATACGCTCAAAATCAGCGCGAGGCACTAGCGGCAGTCTGGGCTGTTGAGCACTACTCTTATTTCTTGCTTGGAAGGAAATTCACACTCCGGACAGATGCACAGGGAGTAAGCTTTATACTGAATCGATCACGCGAAGAATCAAAAAGGGCACTGACACGAGCCGACGGATGGGCGCTGAGATTGAGTCCATACAGGTACTATTCTTTCGTACATTGTTGATTTAAAATACTTTAGCTAATTGTTCAATTACCTCTCTTAGGTACGATGTGGAGTACATCAGAGGTACAGAGAATATAGCTGACCCACCTTCGCGTTTATACCGTGGTATAGATATCGCTTTCGACGAAGATTCAAGCCCGTGGGAGATTGCTACATTAGAAGCAAACGCTGTCGGGTTCCTCACGGACACTGAAATCAAATCAGCAATGTCTAATGATAATGTCCTCCAAGGAGTACTCAACTCTCTAAATTCTGATCGATGGCCAAAACAACTGCGACAGTATCAGTTGATAAAGACAGACCTATCTACTCGAGACGGCATACTGGTTAAAACTGGGTGCGTGGTTATACCAGACACACTTCGCAGCAGAACGCTAGAGATAGCGCACGAAGGCCATCCCTCAGCTGCCAAGCTGAAAAGTATTTTAAGGCAACGTGTTTGGTGGCCCGGCATGGCGGCTGATGCTCAGCGGTGGGTAGATTCGTGTAAAACTTGCGCTGTTAACGGTAAACCCGAACGCCCTACTCCAATGCAGCGAATATTTGCACCCAAAGCCGTCTGGGAGACAATTGCCCTAGATTTCAACGGGCCATATGTTAGATTTGGAGGTATTTCCATCCTGGTAATAGTTGACTACAGGTCAAGGTACCTTATTGCTCGACCTGTAAAGTCAATGAGTTTTGAGCACACACGCGGTGTATTGGAACATATTTTCGATCGCGAAGGCTTACCAAAGTGCATTAAAACCGACAATGGACCCCCATTCAATGGGGAAGCCTACAAGTCCTATTGTGCAGAACGAGGAATCATTTCACTTTACTCAACCCCACTTTTTCCGCAACAGAATGGGCTAGTTGAAAGCTACATGAAGCTGATCAACAAGGCGATGGTTAGTGCTTTCGAGAATAAGACAAACTATGTTGAAGAATTAAGTAATGCAATACACGCTCACAATGCAGCTACACACAGTGTGACGAAATTTTCCCCAGAAGAGGTTATGTCTGGACGGAAAATTAAAAGAAAACTTCCATTGCTGGATTACCAGAAGGTCTCCATCGACGACGAACTACTGAATGACAGAGATCGTGTAATAAAACTTACGGGTAAGGCACGAGAAGATAAGCGCAGGCACGCGCGGCAATGTCGCGTAAAGCCTGGAGATAAAGTGATAGTGGAGCGAACAGTTCGCGGAAAAGGTGAATCGCGCTTCTCCCCACTACAATATACCGTATTAGAAGAGAACAATGGTAGTCTCACTATCAGCGGCGCAGACGGTCAAATTATGAAACGTCACGTAACACAAACTAAAAAAGTATGTGAATGGAGAAAGCCAGACCACCCCAAAGATTCACAAACCGCGGATGCAGACGCACATAAATCTTCGTCCACGAATATTACTGGTAGTTCAACGGACGGAATAAACACGGGCGGCGGCTCAACCGGTGGACGAAACACGCGAGATAAGAAAACACCTGCGTATTTACAAGATTATGTGCGGTCGGTATATCCATAGAGTACTAAAAAAGATAACTTCATAAGTTTGAAATATAGTATCTAAACATAGAATATACTTAGCAAGACTTCATTGATCTGGTGGGTTAATTTCTTTTTTGGGTTGATCATCTTCGAATTATGTTTAGAAATAGCTGTATTTCTTTGCGTTGCTGTGGTCCATTCGGTAAAATTTTAGTTTCCCCGTCTGTCTATCAGGTGCCTATCTAAAAATAAAGAATATACCTACGCTGCTCTTACTTACCTGGTATTTCCAAAACAATAAAACGACAGACAAAACTCAAACTCTAAAGCGGCAGTGCGATGCGCGAATAGCAGCACAGCAGTAAACATGTATACCATGTATACCTACCCCAAGTGTCATTCCTGTCCAATAAGAAAAGCGAGGTGTGTATATGTTTTGTTTTTCTTCACATCTCTCTCTCGCATTTCTTGTACCCAGTAGAGCAAATGGCGACTGGGCCCGTTTAACTAGGCGCGGGTGAGCGATGTAGGCTAGCTGCCACTTTTTTTCTAGGCCACCAGTTGTTAACGGGAAAGATAGTATAGGATGTAATAGAATCAGTAGGGCTGGGCGCTTCCTAAAAGGAGTTCTGGTAGACAAACAGATATGCTCCACGATGTATCATGGCAGAAGGACACATTTGTATTAATGTAATGTTAGATTAATGAATAATATTCTAGATAGAAATGCATAAATAATTCGCTAAAATACAAAGAGTATTAGCATTTCTTTTTCTCGAACTACGCAGTTTATATAAAACTTTTTGGTATTTCAGTTTTACAATTTGTCACGCAATTTCTTTTTTTTAGAGAAGAGGGAAGATGTGTGGGTTGAGCTTAACATAACTGTGCAACACAGGCTTACCCTGACGTATGGGCACACACCACCAAATGTCGACTCGGCATGAAGCAGTCGACAATGTACGCGCGACAACACTTCAGACATAGGAAGCCAACATCATTCGCGGCATTTCGCACTACTACGTGGAAGAGGTAAGACGTTATTCCGCGGACCAGAGCAATGGCGGATTTTCCCTAGCGGCGTAGAAAGCCACACGTAATTTATGAATGGTTGTGTAGAATTGAATGATCTTTCAAATAAAAATATAAAAGCACAGAGTATTCAAGACTCCTCGCAGTGAAAATCAAGAAAAACCATTTTAACCATTCAAAAAACCATTTTGTTCGCACAAAATTAAATATTTTATAAGGTTAATAATTTTTGCTTGAAACAGCACTTACATACTTTTCATTTGACCTATAACCAATGCAAATCGATTCAGCGGTTCAATAGTTATGAATTAAAAAAAATCAACTATTGAAACATTACGATTTTTTGAACCAGTCGAACGTGGAAAGGGACACTTATATATATATATATATATATATATATATATATATATATATATATATATATATATATATATATATATATATATATATATATATATATATATATATATATATATATATATATATATATATATATATATATATATATATATATATATATATATATATATATATATATATATATATATATATATATATATATATATATATATATATATATATATATATATATATATATATATATATATATATTTCTTGTTTTTATGTGTTTGGGTTAATGAACTTGAATATTTTTATCTCATTTTTGCTAATATTAGCTATAATTGACAAAGTATGGCACTTATTGTAGATTTTCTTTTTTTCATTCGAAGCCAGGAAAATTTTGCAGAGAAATGTATTAATGCCTTTCAGATAAGTGAATTTAGTTTTCTTTTAAAAGTAAATTAGTGTAAAGGTAGTGTTGCTATTAGCATTTTCATTATTTTCTTAAAATAGTAAATAATAAACATCGCCTTGACCGAGACGTGGCTCGACAACCGTACTCTGTCTCGCTAGGTCTTTGGTTCAACATTCGATGTCTACCGCTGTGACCGCAATGCCCTCAACGGCCACAAGACATCAGGCGGTGGTGTGCTTATCGCCGTTCGCCGTGGTATAAAAGCCCGAGTGATCAACGATGACCGGTAGGCGAGCCCCGAGCAAGTGTGGATATCAGTGAAACTTGCCGATCGCAATCTACTCCTGTGTGTTGTGTATTTTCCACCTGACAGAATTCGTGATTCCAGCCTGATCGATGTACATCTTTCCTCCGTTTCTTTTACCGCCTCGATCGCCGTCCCGTCAGATGATATTGTTATACTGGGCGGTAAGTAAGTAATGGTTTTCTACGATTGAATATCGAAAAACCTGCGCTTAATAACAATGACAGTTGTATTTTGGACAACTACAGTAGCGTAACTCTTCGGCAAATTAATAATGTCACCAACGAGAATGGACGTACATTGGACCTCTGCTCGTGCCCAGGACTACGCTCCGTACTGATGCACTGCACCGACTCCTTTAGTCAAGCAGGTGCGTCATCATCCCCCACTACATCTTGTACTTGCTGGTAACCTAGGAGTGAATTTTGAAGACGTCTCAAGCTCTATCATCTACGATATTAAAAACGCTGACTACGACAGCATCGTTAGCACGCTGTTGGATATAAACTGGGACGAAAGTCTTAACAATTACGACGCGAACGAAGCAGCGATGACGTTTTCTAGTATTCTTAACTACCTTATCGACCGCCATGTGCCAAAACGAACAAATAGTACCGCTGAACACCCTCCCTGGCAATCAACCGTCCTTAGACGTTTATAATCTGCCAAACGAGCTGCATTAAAAAAAATTCTCGAAGCATAAGACACTTGCATTACGAAATCACTACTTTCAACTCAACCACGAATACAAACAACCAAGCAGACGCGCCTTTTTAGACACCAGCGAAACGTCGAGCGTCAACTGAAATCCAAGCCCAAGTCGTTCTGGAAGTATGTTAACGAGCAACGAAAAGAATCCGGTTTACCATCTTGTATGTCGTTTAATGGAGTTTTAGGCACCGAGACTAAGGAAATTTGCCAACTGTTCTCCGACAGATTTTCAAGCGTTTTTTTTTCCAATGAGCGCCTGCCACCACAATAAGTCGCTGCCGCCGCCAATTTAACTCCTTCTCTAGGACGAACCATCAACCGAATTTGTGTCGATAATGCTGCCATTCTTGCAGCAAATACCAAACTGAAAGCATCTTGTTCCTCGGGTCCAGATGGTGTTCCCTCCATTTTTGTCAAAAAGTGCATCAGCGGGCTTCTAGAACCACTTCGGCGAGTCTTCGAGCTATCACTCACTACAGGTACATTCCCCTCCTGCTGGAAAACAGCGCACATGTTTCCAGTTCATAAAAAAGGAAACAAATCGAACATTAACAATTATCGGGGAATCTCGTGTTTAAGTGCCGTATCAAAACTGTTCGAGCTGGTTGGGTTAAATCCTATTTTCTTTCACTGCAAACACTACATTGCAGATGACCAACACGGTTTCATGCCTAAACGATCGACAACGACAAATCTGTTCTCGTTCACAACATATGTAATGGATGGATTCGCTGACGGATTGCAAACCGATGCTATTTACATGGATCTATCTGCGTCCTTCGACAAAATCAACCATGATATCGCAATAGCGAAGCTGGGTAAACTCGGCATTCATGGACAACTTCTGCGCTGGTTTCGTTCCTACCTCGATGGAAGGCAACGTCAAATCAGCATTAAGGACTGTCTATCTGCATCATTCTTCGCTACATCCGGCATACCACAAGGAAGCCATCTCGGTCCAGTAATATTCCTCCTCTACTTTAATGTCGTCAGTACCACATTACAAGGACCCCGTTCTTCTTTCGCCGACGACATGAAATTTTTTCAACAAATACGGGATAAAACCGATGCCGAGTTTCTTCAGAGGGAATAGCGAAAAACTTCAGGGACGTATATTGTCTTAAATCGCTTTACTGCGCGTTGGTCCGCTCAACGATAGAATATTGTTCTGCTGTTTGGAATCCGTACTACCAGAACGGGATTGACAGAATCGAGGCTGTCCAATGCAGGTTCATACGCTTCGCCCTCCGGCATCTCCCATGGCGAAACAGATTTCAACTGCCGAGCTATGAAAACCGTTGCCAGCTAATACACCTCGATACACTCAGCATTCGAAGGGACCCTGTTCGTCTCGGACTTACTCTCTGCCAAAGTGGATTGCCCTACAATCCTCGGACGTCTGGATCTTCAAGCCCGCGTTCGAGCTCTACGTAATAACTCTCTTCTGCGAGTTCCGTTCAGGAGAACCAACTATGGTTGCCAGGGCGCTGTTACCGGACCCCAGCGAATTTTTAACAGTGTGGCGATGGCCTTTGACTTCAACCGTACGCGGCATGCGATAAAAGCGAAAATGTTGGCAATTTTAAAATGTAATTAGTTTAAGCAACCACCATTGGGGCCAAGGGGCCTGTTGGTGAAGGTAATAAACATAAACATAAACATCACCATTATTATCATGGAAATAATGCATCTCAGCAAGTTCTACAATTCTTTCATTGATATCATTCAATTATCACTTTTTGTTTCGACGCAAAATCATTTCAAATATATCATATCACATCGTTTCATATGCAAAAACAACGATTTCGAGCCTATTACATTTGTGGTGAGGTCATGCTGTGTTAACTATAGCATGAAACTGTGCTGTGTTAACTATAGCAATGAAACTAAAAGCGATAGGGATAAAGTTTCGAATAGCAAGTTATAGAGAATGTAAAGGGGCACCAAATGAAAAATAGCTACGTTAAATTTGTTGATTAATAATTAGAATAAACAAACCACTCCAAAAACGCTAATTTTGAGTTATTTTACTAGTAAAAAGTCGTTTAGTAACTAATAGATATTTGTACATACATCGAAAGGAAATTTTCTCAGTTTTCCAAAAACCTTGGAAAACACGATATAAAGCATATTTTTCAGATAAGAGACTTTTAAGCGCTTGCAAGTCGATTACAGGAAAAGTTTGGTAATGCAATTACAAAGAAACGAAAAGAGAGAGGAATATGATGTTGAAGAACAATTTTTAAGTCGTCCTAAAACCCAACTTTCGGATAATTTAAAATACTAAGTATACTTTTCGAGTTAGGGGTATTTTAAGATAAACAAGTTTTTTACACAAAAAGTTCAATAACTCTGTAACGGTTGAGATTTGATGGTATATGTAGAACGATTTTTTCCTCCAAATATGACAGTCAATCACCCCTCCAGAGCCTCTTAATCATGAACCAAACACCCTGTATACATGGATAGAAACGCGATTAACTTATGCAAAGCTCGTAATAAAACAAAATTTAAAATATCTTGAAAACTACTACATTTCAGAAAATTGTAGGTAGGAACATTTCATTTTAAAATGGCGTTTAGAATCACATTCAAAACGAAAATTGTATTTTTGACTGCAAATAGTATGAATTATAAAAATATGTCAAAAGTTGTTGTTAGGAAAACTCTTTTTTTAAGTTTCTCCATGATCCAGATACTCTGAAAAGGTTTCTTTCCGTCTTTAAAACGATAAACATTCGATTGATAACAGTTTATGATGGGGCAAAAGGAATAACTTATAAAAACGGCATAATTACACAAATTAATTGTTTTTGCTGGAGCAAAATTCCAAACATCTTGAAAACTATTTCATTTTGGAAGATTTTTGTTGACTGCATTTTGATTTAAAATAATAGGTACTTAGAATTGAGCAACCGTAAATAAAAGTCGCAAGAACAAAATAAGCTTCATAAAACCCGCTTCAAATATATTAGAATATAAAAACCGGATATAAACTTCAAGCATAAAAATCGGATTGGTACTTTCCTCTGCAAGAGTCGGATAAAAACCCAAAAAAGTATAAATATTGGAAAAAATCTGTCTGATTCTTACAAAGTAGTTTTTGTTAGCCGACTTTTAATCTTGAACATCACAATGTACGGATGCTGCTGCGAACGATTTATTTATTTTTAACCTGTTTTTATACTGGAGTCTCATTCTTACCGAGTTTTGCGGGTGAACATTTTTTAAGCGATTCTTATGCTGATGACTCTGTGTGATGTTTACGCTTGAAATTTATTGTCGATTTTTTTATTCTAATGTATTTGAAACGGGTTTTACGGAGCATATTCCATCCTTGCGACTTTTATATTCAGCCGCTCAATTATATTCTGTAATAAAATTACAGTTTTCTATGCCAATTAGTATGACATTTAAAAACAAGTATGAAGTTGTTAGAAAAACTTTTTTACCGATAAGTTCTCCATCATGTAATCGCAATCAAAATTTCTCTTTTCTCTTTAGATTTTTAGTGACAAAATATAAAAAAAATAACTGATTAAAAAATTAAAATTTTTAACATAAATTTTGGGTTTTTGTGAAAAATGGCATTTTTAGTGTATATTTTTTTCGTACAGAAGTATTCATTCTCTGAAACTCGTTCTCAAATAGTTTTGTTGTATACAATATAGTAATCGAACAAAATTTCTTTGAAAGTAATGGACGTAAAAACGCACTGCATTTGACAGAGAAAATAACGGAGATTCATAAACCGAAAACAACTGCAAAGTGTCGTTCGAATCGACGATGGTCATATTTTGCGGTCGGCCGGTTTCTCATGAAATCCCTCAACTATACTAATCAAGATACTTGTTCAAAAGCATTACTTTACCCTTTCCTTTTCCTGCCTCATTTTAATCCGCTCATTAACTGCCCGTCTAGTGTAAAGATCGTTCCATTTTTTGGTTGCGGCCTGCCGTAATATTTGCCTTTCTTCGTCAACTGCAATTGTTGATAATATATGAACTTACATATATATATATATATATATATATATATATATATATATATATATATATATATATATATATATATATATATATATATATATATATATATATATATATATATATATATATATATATATATATATATATATATATATATATATATATATATATATATATATATATATATATATATATATATATATATATATATATATATATATATATATATATATATATATATATATATATATATATATATATATATATATATATATATATATATATATATATATATATATATATATATATATATGGAGTCTCTCCTGAATTACTTGTACTTTCCAGCAAATCCAAGTGTTCTTTAAACGCACGTTTCATTATTTCAATTTGATTATCAACGCGCTCAACCAAACTGTGAATATCAGTAGTTTGCTTAAGTAAATCCCTCGTATAACGATCATCTGCTGCTTTCAACTCCTTGCGACATTCATCGATTATTTTGTCCTTTTGTTCCATCAAATCTTGAATTCTTTCTTTTTGTAGCTGCAGCTCATCGTTGATTCCCATTGGATCTTTCAGCGCTTTTAGCTCTGACCATTTCTCGAAAATAGATTCAAACTTGGTAAGTGCCTCATCCGTTTCAATGTGCAATTTTTCCAGGAGCTCTACAAAATACATTAAATCATGATTAATACATGTAAGAACCAATAACAGATTAAAAATAAGATTAATACACTGTCGTCTCGTGTGTGTGTGTGTGTGTGTGTGTGTGTATAGCTCAAAATTCTGCATTCGATTCGCTTCTGCAGACATGTTATGTTTCTCATATGTGTATGCAGTGATGTACCGATGGGAACAATTCCATCTTCCCTGGTTTTTATTTTTGGGTTTTACCCGGGTTTTTTCCCAAATCATTTTAACCCGGACGAAATATGGTTTTTTTTGTGTTATCGAATGTATGATGTTCATTTAATGTTTTTTTAACCTTTCGGCAGTCGCGCTTGTGCACTGAGTACACGCAGCTCTGAAAATCTAGCGAAATCATCTTAGGGCACCAGCGGCTGCTCGTTCAGTGGGCCATAAGCGTGACTTCCGGAGGGTTAAAGAATTTTGCATTTACATTTGAGACACCGAAAATAAAAGTCGCAAGGATAAAACATACTTTGTAGAACCCACTCCAGATATCCTAGCATGTAAAAATCGAATATAAACATCAAGCATAAAAATTGGACAAAGATCCTTGAGCATGAGAACCGCTTAGAATATTCTCACCCGAAAAAGTCAGCAAGGATGAACCTCCAGTATAATTCGCTCGCAGGAAATTCCGTACAACGTTACATTCAAGATTTAAGGTTGGATAAAGAAAAGTCCTTTGTAAGAATCGGGTATACTTTTTTACGGTTTTTATTCTATAGGACATAATCGAAAAGCTCCTGTCCGATTTTGAAACTTGAAGTTCAAATCCAATTTTCACATTATAGTATATTTATATTGGGTTTTACGAAGCATTTGCTGTTCCTGCGATTTTAATTTCGGTCCATTCCATATTCCAACTTGTTTCATATAATACTGGGAACAATATTCATTGTTACTCTGACTAGTGAAAATTAGAATAATCGTGTGATGCCCAAACTACTTTTATTTTGCATTTTAGGGGTTGCTATATTTTTAGTGAAATAAGGTATTCACACAAAATTTAGAAAATACCTATTTAGTTCGGTGAACTCTCACTAATCGCAATCCGAATTCTTTCGCATCAGCATCAGCAACAGTAGAAAAAATGTTTAGTACGTTTAGGTGGATACACATAAGAACGCAATCAACTTAGCCCAAAACGTGTTGAAAAGTTTTATCACTTATTTAACCACAATATTTGTAAAGAAATGTTGGATCACAAACAATGATTCAATCGAGGAAAACCATTCAGAATTCATATACATGCAAAACTTTGACAATAATTCTCATAAATAAAATAAAAATGTTTGGATAACAATACATTAATGTTCAATTACTAAAATATCAAAAAATTACAAAAAACCCAATCTTCCCGCGAAAAAACCGTTTTAACCGGGAAAACCCTGTTTTAATCCACCTAAAGGTGCAAATGTGCCTTTCTCATTTCTCCAAACTATGATTTAATAGCTGGTTCGTACAATATAACATTATGGAAATGTCTTTCATTCTTATTACACTTGGTAAGTATATAAGAGCACCTTTTTGCATTCATCGCGGTATCGGTTTGAATCGGAGTTTTCTATGTGATCGCACTCCACAATCCGTAACTCCGGAGCAGGAAGTCCGATGGAGATGGAATTTAATATCAGTTTCCGGGGACGCAACACCTTTCATTTGAGACTAAGTTGATCAAATCGGTCTAGCCATTTTCGAGAAACCAATATAACCGTTATTCTGAATTTGGATGCTTCCGGATCCGTCGATGATGGCCAGTGTGGCCAAAGAGACTTTGAATGACTGTTGGTGACCTAGATCTATAAATTCAACAGTTGTGTTTACATTTTGGAAAAAATTTCACCTTTTTACATTCATCGCAGAATTCGTTAGAATCGGGATTTGCTGCGTGATCGTACGTATCACCCTGTAATTCAGGAACCAGAACTCGGATTCACACAAAATTCAACAGCAGCTGATGGACCTTTCATTCAAAATCAAGTTTGTCAAAATCGGTTCAGAAAATTCCGAGAAACCGATGTGGACAAATCAACAAATTTTGTTTTGTAACCATACTCTTCAACTCGTAATCCGGAACAAGATGTCGGTTGAAAATGAAATTCAATAGCAACCTATGGGAATATTATACCTTTCATTTGAATCTTAGTTTGTAAACATCGGTTCAGCCATACACACAGATATTTTGCGATCTCGGCGAAATGAGTCGAATGTTATATGAGACTCGGCCCTCCGGGCCTCGGTTAGAGAGTCGGTTTTTGGAGCAATTGCATAACCTTTCTATATGAGAAAGACAAAAGAATAATATTTAATTAGCTTAATCAGCATGAGTTCAATGTTATCTTCATGTGATTAAATTTTGAAATGTTGGTGGAATGGGTTTGAAAGTGAAGGGAATGGGGGGTTAGTAGAGTGGAGTAGAGGATGCGTCAGAAATCCTTCATCTTATTTCGGTATACGGGGTGGATGAAGGAAATGCGTGCGTGAGGGTGGTCCAAGGAGAGGGGAGTGATGAAGGAGGGAAGTGTAAGGGCAAGGCGGGTGGGGGGGCTTCAAGCAATACTCAACTGCATATTTTGCCTTCCATTTGAGACTTGGTTTGAGAAAATCGGTTCAGTCATCACCGAAGAACCGATGTGATTTTAATTGTGGAATATGCCCGGAATTCCGGAATCGTCGATTGTGGACAATATATTCAAAGAATGTTTGATTGGCAATCAGTGATCTAGATCTGCGATTAGAAGTAATTTGGTGACCATTTCAATAGTTTTTAGCCTCTGAGGCATTACGATTGTTCCGATTTATATGGGAAATTCCAGTGTACCCTTACTAACCAACCTGTAACTCCGGAAGCAAGAGTCAGAACCGAATGAAATTCAGCAGCAGTCAATGGTATTACTGTATCTTTCATTTGACATCAAGTTTGTAAAAATCGGTAGAGAATTCGTTGGGGAATGGGTGTGATATTAGCTTACGAACTTGGCGGGTTCCCCGGGGGCGTCATGAACCGTCATAGGTGGCCAATGTGGTCAAAGCTGCTTTGATTGATCATTAGTGATCCAGACCGCAAACTAGAGTAATGTTACATCTATTTTAATATGCTTTACATCATTTGAACATCATGGTGGTACCAGTTTATATGGGAATTTTCTGTGTGACCGCACTACTCAACCCGTAACTCCGGAACTGGAAGTCGGATCAACTAAAAATTCAATAGCAGCTTATATTATGGTTTAAACTAAAAATTCAATAGCAGCAGGTATTATGGTTATACCTTTCAGATGAAACTAAGTTTGCGAAAATCGGTTCAGCCATCTCTGAGAAAATTGTGAGTTTAAATGACACATACACATACACACACAGACATTTGCCGATCTCGACGAACTGAATCGAATGGTGTATGACACTCGGCCCTCCGGGCCTCGGTTAAAAAGTCGATTTTTACAGTGATTGCATAGCCTTTCTTTATATGAGAAAGGCAAAAACCTTGGATTTTTTTCCCCAAAATTATAAAAACCCGATTTGGTACATCACTGTGTGTATGCGTGTCTTGAATTTGCCGAAAATAGCCAAAAAAATCGATACAGAAGAACCTTGCGGCAAATAAAACATAGCAACACATCAGTTGTAGGAAAAAGTGTTCGCTAGTAAAGACTAATGTAGTTTTTGCTTGAGGCAGGAACTAAATCAGTTTCGGACCTAACTGCTGTCAAACCGTTTGTTTGAAGCCAGTTTCGAACCTAGGTTGTGCGCCACCGAACCGCTGTTTTGTGAGAACCCAACTCAGTTCCATTAAAAACGTTTGTTTGAAGTAACTAACCTGGTTTAGTGTCTAGTTTATCAATCGAAAACGACATAACACTGCTAATATTTTTACCTCAGAGTAATTTCGGGAGAGTAGCTGCATCAGGTAAGATGCCGCTCTTTCTACATCTCCTACCCGGTCAAACCATTCGGAATTTGATTCGGAATCCTGAATGGAGTCATTATGGATTCCAAATCAAATGCAACAACCGATTCTGAGTCGGAATCGGCTGTTGCATTTAATTTGGAATCCATAATGGCTCCATTCAGAAATCCGAACCGGTTCCGGAATGAGTTTAACTGGGTAGAGTCACTTTAGTGCGATAAGATAATTTCGGGAGAGATGCCTCGTCTGGTGAGATGCCACACTGTCTATATCTAAGTATTAGTTCCTTCGGGTATTTTTTTTTAAGTTTCAGGCATCAACTTTCGTGAACGCATTAATATGTAAATTTGTATTGATGTCGATTTTGGGAAAAAAACGAAAATTTCAACGAATTTCTGCTTTTTCAAAATGAAGCTTTCATAAATAAAACTAAGTGCTATATATATACATTCTACGGAGAAACAGTCAAAACTACTTTTAAGGACCCCCTACCAACACATAAATATACATCACTCGTACAAACGTATAGATAAATATAATAATAAAGTTACTCCAACTTAACCATTACACACAATTGCGAAAGAAAAATATTTTTATATAGTTGGATGAAAAAATATTTCTGGAAATGGGAGTACCCCCTTAAAAAAAGTAAACGTGGAGGTCGATTTATAGACGTAATCAAATTACATGAAACTTAGCTGAAAACACCTAATCACGAAAGCATCAACAAGAGCCAAAAAATAACTGCGTTACCCATTTTCCAGTTTGGGACCACGGTTCGGCGTCTCACCCGTATATGACATCTCTCCCGAATAGACTTTTTTAAATGTTCGTAGAAATTTGATTTTTTATCACGACAGAAACCATTTCAATGTATTTTAGATACTTGTCGCAATCGAAGTTAAAATTAATGTTTATCCTTCGCAAAATTACAACACTGGGGATGTTATTAATAACCTACAAAAATATTGATGATTATATGAGAGAAAATTTTTAATATCGCAATAAAATTTCGTTTTTGATTGCGTATTTTTTTGGTAAATCATCGTTGAACCACAGAAGTTTAAACCATTTGGACATTTAGATCATGAACACAATCACAATTCCCTACAATCTTGTAGTTTATGCTGTTTGAGTGTTCCTGTAATAAAAATATGATATCATTGATTTATTGTAATGTCTACTTCTTCAGGCGTTTAATTTTACATTTGTGCCTCTTAATATGTTTGTTATTCTTAAATGTTTTTGCCTTTCTCAATAGAAAGGTATTGCAATTGCTCTGAAAACCGACTTTTCAACGAAGGCCCGGAGGGCCGAGTGACATATACCATTCGATTCAGTTCGTCGAATTCGGCAAATGTCTGTGTGTATGTATGTGTGTATGTATGTATGTGTGTGTATGTGCGTATGTGTGTGTATGTGACCAAAAATGTCACTCATTTTTCTCAGAGATGGCTGAACCGATTTTGACAAACTTAGTCTCAAATGAAAGGTGCAACGTTCCCGTAGGCTGCTATTGAATCTCTAATGGATCCGACTTTCGGTTCCGGAATTACAGGGTGATGAGTACGAACACGCAGAAAATGTCGATTTTAATAAATTCTGCAATGAATGTATAAAGGTGAATTTTTTCCAAAATATGACCACAACTGCTTCGATTTGTAGTATTAGGTCACTAACATCCATTCAAAGTCTATTTGGCCACATTCGCCACCATCATTGGTTGCGGAAGCCCCGGCGGAAGTATCTAAATTCAGAATAACAGTCACATCGGATTCTCGGAGATGGCTAGACCGATTCGACTAAACTTGGCCTCAAATGAAAGGTATTGCGTCCCCGTAAATGGCTATTTAATTTCATCTCGATCCGACTTCCGGTTCCGGACTTACAGGTTGTGGTGTGGATTGTTTCATTGTCGGAATCATCATTTCGGGGTCCTTCTTATTGGGCCTCGTCTTTATCTGATTCGTTTGGCTCAATTGGTGGCTCGGCTCCACTACTTGACGTTTCCCTTTCCTGCGAGTCTGAATTTCTTCCTGAAATTGGAGAATCTGAATTATTTATATTGACTTAGCAGCTTTCTTCAGTTTTCCTACTCTACGCATTTGCCACCACATTACTTTTACCTTCTGTTGGGGACTGACCGCTTACCTTCCTGGGTCTTCGATAGCGGTGATAGCAGTGGTGCAGCCAGGTCCAACATCGACCGTTGATTAGGTGGTGAAGGGGTAATGTTCCAAGGGGGGCCGAATCCAAAATTGGCGGACCATTGATTAGGACCAACTGGTGGAAACTTCGGTAATGACCAATATCAGGTCAAGCTCACTCATGCACAAAAACTCGCGGGTTAGGCTAAACACATTTTAGTGACACACTTTTATTCGACCGGCAATGAACGACATGCAAATTGTACTTAAATTCTATATTTGACTTAAATCTAGACACATTAAAATGCGGGTCGGTTGCCCGTTCTTGGTGGTGACCTAATTTCGACTGCTATCCCGATCATATTTAGATAGCTAGGAAAGCGATGATCGAGAGGCCTAGGTTCGGCTGACGGTATGTGAGAGATGATGGGATCTCACTCTCTTATCGCCCGTTATCAGTTCGGCATTTTCGGTGATGATAGTGGTTGTAGTCATATCGCAATTACGCTGGCGCTCCATCGTAGGTAGATTGTACCTTCACCAGTGCATAGGCCGGACCGGTACCTTGGTGCTCTCGACGGTGATGTGATCACGATTGGTTTTGCTGCTGACCAGGGATGTAGTGTAGGGTGGATCATTGTGAGTCGCAAACACCTTCTTTGTATATTATGGTGTATTCATAATTTTCGAGTTCCATACGCCAGTTTAAGAGTTTCTGATTCTTGTTACAATTTATTATGTATTAGCTAATACCCATCGCGCGTTGCTGCGATTTTCATCGAAATAGGAGGAAAACACAATTTGTTCCGAAGCGCCATCTGGCGGGCTGATAATTCCCAACCAATAGCACACAAACACGCTCCATAACAAAACGCCTACTATGTACAAATTTTTACAACAATCGGTTAAGCCGTCTGGGAGTCTATAAATCATATACATACAAACATTGACTTTTATATATATATATATATATATATATATATATATATATATATATATATATATATATATATATATATATATATATATATATATATATATATATATATATATATATATATATATATATATATATATATATATATATATATATATATATATATATATATATATATATATATATATATATATATATATATATATATATATATATATATATATATATATATATATATATATATATATATATATAGATAGATAGATAGATAGATTGACGTGGTCTGTGGTCGGCAAAAAGTGAAAAATTGTTCCCATACAAATATGGTTTGAATTTATTAATTCCCCACATGTTGGCTAATGCTTCTTTTTCAATGGTACTATAGTTCGTTTCGCATTTGGTGAGTGTCCTACTGGCGAATGCAATCGGTCTTTCGCATTTGTCCTGGATTTGGGAGAGGACAGCACCAATCGCGTAGTTACTAGCGTCTGTCGTGAGAATCAATGGGAGTTGAAAATCAGGGTATGTGAGGATTTGGTCTGATGATAGGATTTGTTTTAGTTTGGAGAACGAAGCCCTGTAGTTTTTGTCGTTAATGTTCACTGTCTGATCTTTTTTTTTTAATTTAACCATTGGTTTAACAATTTTTGAATAGTCTCTAATAAACCTTCTGTAATATCCAGAAAGTCCGAGAAACTGTTTGATTTGTTTTTGGTTTTCGGGCAACTTCCAGTCCAAAATTTTCCTAATTTTTTCCGGGTCCGGTTTAAAAACCTTTTTGTGTGATAACATGTCCGAGAAACTCTGTTTCTCGACGCATGAAGTCTATCTGTATTTTTAGGTTGAATTCTATGAGTCTTTTAAGTCTTTTAAGCATTTTTCAAACCAATAGGCATTCTGATGAATTGAAAATGGCCTAATGCTGTGGAAAATGCTGTTTTGTACTGATGGTCCGGGTCCATTTCAGTCCATGGAATCCGGATTTTAAATCGAGCGTGGTGAAGTAAACTGATTTTCCTAAACTATCCATAATCTCCTCAATATGTGGTATCGGGAATTTGTCACTAATTGTCTTTTCGTTAATTTTCCTGTAGTCAATCACGACTCTAACTTTGCGTTTTCCGGAAGCGTCCGGTTTTTTAGGGACCACCCAGATAGGAGAGGAGTAGGGGCTTTTCGAGTGACGAATAATACCATTGTCTAGGAATTCTCTGATTTGTTGTTCCACGTCATGTTTAAATGCGTGCGGGTATCTATAAGATTTTGTGTACACCGGTTGGTCGTCTGTTGTTATAATTTTGTGCTTAAGTGCCGATGTCGCAGTTTCTAATTCGGTTTTAAGAGAACATTTTGATTTTGCAGAATCGTTTCGAGAAGACTATCTTTTTCAAATGCCGATAAATGATTGGTTCGTATAATTTTGGATAGAGTATCCTTGCCAATGGGAGATGTTGACTGGGGTTATGGTTTCGAAATTATCGACTTTGAGCACAAATGACAGTGCACCTGTGCACAGTGTTTTAAAACGTCATTTTCGTGCTCAAAATTAATAGCGTCTAAACCGTTGACTTTAGAAGTATAGTTTGTTCGGAGAAATTGTTGTTCTTATGATTGCGCATCCACAGGAGTATACCGTTCAGTGATTAATTCACCTATAAGCGATATACGAAATTTATTTTCTGAACTAATTGAGATAGAGACTTTGTGTCTTCGACAAAGTTGTAGAAAATGTTACTACAAAAGAAATTGCTGAAGACACTACATATCTAGCTTCAATAGTTTACGAATTATGGAACATATTATATGGGAGACCCCTTAAAATTAGTTTTTTCGTGATAACTTTTTTATATATTCTCATATCTTCTTGGAGTCTTCCACAAAGTTGTTTGCGGTATCGAAACACATATTTTTGCTTAACATAGTTACTTCCTATCTGTTGAATTTAAAAAGATATTCCAAATTTTACGATATTTTTGGGGTAACTTCCACCTTAAATAATTCGTTAAGGAGCAAAAAGGAGCAAACAACATCATAACATACTGAAAGTACTAGCTTTTTACTTTCATAAAATGGCCCGATTGTTAGTCGACGCGATTCTCCCCGAGTGTTATGTTCAATACAATATCCCATCACAGTGGTTTAAAATGAAATATTCAAGCGCACTGCAATAAGCAGCTTCATCTTTTCATGGTAAATTGCATGAAAAATATTCATCGATGTCCAAAAAAAGGAAAAGAGAACTTTGACCACAATCAAGATCAAAGTACGAAACGTAGCATATCGTGCGTTCGAGAAGTGTGTCACGTGAAATTTAAGCAATCAGTGGATACTGGTAAGCTTGGAAAAATTATGAAAATCCCACCAGAAGGTTTATTAATGTCTTTCGTGACAATTATAATAGAGTTTGATTAACGTCACCTGTTCACAATGTGGATTCTGTCATGACTGAGGCTTGGGGATGGCTAAAAAAAAGCATAAAACGATTTTTAGAAGAAGCCAAAGCTCTTCTAGCGGAAGAAGATACTTTGAAGATGTCGTAGAAAACGATTATTAAAAATAAATTTATTTATCTAATTTATAATTCAAATATCGACATTATTAAACACATCCAAAACTGCAATTTGATTTTGGAAAGGCAAACCATATGCATTGCATGTTATGGGTTACCGTGTTCTATGCAATTTACCATAAAAACATGAAGCTGTTTGTCGCAGTGCGCTTGAATATTTCATTTTATACCACTGCGATGGCATATTGTATTGAACATAACACTCGGGGAGAATCGCGTCGACTAACAATCGGGCCATTTTATGAAAGTAAAAAGCTAGTACTTTCAGTATGTTATGATGTTGTTTGCTCCTTTTTGCTCCTTAACGAATTATTTAAGGTGGAAGTTACCCCAAAAATATCGTAAAATTTGGAATATCTTTTTAAATTCAACAGATAGGAAGTAACTATGTTAAGCAAAAATATGTGTTTCGATACCGCAAACAACTTTGTGGAAGATTCCAAGAAGATACGAGAATATCTAAAAAAGTTATCATGAAAAAACTATTATTATTATTATTATTATTATTTATTGGGCTTTAACCACACAGGGTCATTCGCCATAAGAAAGGGAATAGTTGTGATACATTTCACTGATTTGGTTTTTCTTCTTTGAGATCGATTGGCTATTGGATTGATGAGGTGTTGAGCTCCGGAATGAAGACAGCTTGCCAGGGCCGCGGGGGAGCCTCCCCAGCGCCCGGTTTTGGTATGTCAGTGGACCCACTGAACGATGGTGGTGGGTGACTTGTTTATTTGCGGTTAGTCGAGAGACCTCCCTAGCACCCGCTGGGCGGTGGTAGTAGTTGGGCTGACGGATTTCGATGGTAGAGGGGCCGCGGGAGAACCTCCCCAGCACCCGGTCCGGACGGTGGTGGAGGGCCCGCTGGGCGGTGGTAGTAGTTGGGCTGACGGGTTGCCATTGTAGAAGGGCCGCGGGAGAACCTCCCCAGCACCCGGTCCGAGTGTGGCAGAGGGCCCCCAGGTCGGTGGTAGTAATAGTGCTGATGGATTGCAGTTGTAGAAGTGCCGCGGGAGAACCTCCCCCGCATCCGGTCCGGGTGTGGCGGAGGGCCCGCTGGACGGTGGTAGTAATTGGGCTGGCAGATTGCGGTTGTAGGAGAGCCGCGGGAAAACCTCCCCAGCACCCGGTCCGGGCGGTGGTGGAGGGCCCGCTGGGCGGTGGTAGTAGTTGGGCTGACGGGTTGCCATTGTAGAAGGGCCGCGGGAGAACCTCCCCAGCACCCGGTCCGAGTGTGGCGGAGGGCCCGCAGGGCGGTGGTAGTAATAGTGCTGACGGATTGCAGTTGTAGAAGGGCCGCGGGAGAACCTCCCCGGCACCCGGTCCGGGTGTGGCGGAGGGCCCGCTGGGCGGTGGTAGTAGCTGGGCTGACGGATTGCGGTTGTGGAAGGGCCGCGGGAGAACCTCCCCAGCACCCGGTCCGGGTGTGGCGGAGGGCCCGCTGGGCGGTGGTGGTAGTTGGGCTGACGGGTTGCCATTGTAGAAGGGCCGCGGGAGAACCTCCCCTGCACCCGGTCCGAGTGTGGCGGAGGGCCCGCTGGGCGGTGGTAGTAATAGTGCTGACGGATTGCAGTTGTAGAAGGGCCGCGGGAGAACCTCCCCAGCACCCGGTCCGGGTGTGGCGGAGGGCCCGCTGGGCGGTGGTTGTAGTTGGTCTGACGGATTGCGGTTGTGGAAGGGGCGCGGGAGAACCGCCCCGACACCCGGTCCGGGTGTGGCGGAGGGCCCGCTGAGCAGTAGTGGTAGTGGTTGCAGTAGAGGATGGTGTGAAGTTGGCCGGTTCGCGGTCTGTCTTAGATAGATTCGAGAAGATTGGCATCTTTCAGGAAGGCAAGTAGTGCCTCTTCGTGCACTGGGTCATTTGCCAGTGTTTCTCGAATCGAGGAGGGCAAGTTGTGATGTCGTCGTAGGTTGTCGAACTCCCTGCAGTTTATTAGTAGATGCTCCACCGTGAGTCTAGTGCTGCAAGATGTGCATATTGGAGGGTCGACGCGGGTAATGGTGTGGGCATGGGTGAGCCTCGTATGTCCCACGCGGAGGCGGGATAGCGCTCTTTGTTCAACTCGGTTTTCGCGGTCTGTCCACTTTTCGAGGTCTCCCTTTACCTTTTGAGGGTAGCCTCGGAGAGTCCTCCAGTGAGTGATGAAGTGCTCAGAGGTCTTCGCCTTGAATTCCCTGATGATGTCGGATGACGGTACTTCATTAGAGAACAGGGCGCGAGAGCGTCGGCCGAGCGCAGCCAAGTGGTCAGCATCCTCGTTACCGCGGATTCCGCTGTGTCCGGGTACCCAGCATATGGTAGTTAATGAGTCACAGGATTGTTCTATGGCTTGGACATAGGGGTGCTTGGACTCCCCTGATTCCAGCGCTTTGATGACTGAGAGGGAATCGGAGAAGATCACTGTGGGTGTGTCTTCAGGTTTGTTGGTAACCGCAATGACGATGGCGGCGGCTTCCGCGGAGAACACGGAACACCCGGAGAGTAAACGACGGGCGAGGCCCGCTCCGATTCCGCTCACACCCGCGCCCACCCCCTCGCCAAGTTTCGAGCCGTCGGTGTAGATGTGCAGATGGTTTGAGTATTTTTGTTCGACCATCTGTAGGAATTTGGCTCTGGCAGCCCGGGGAGGATCTCCTGCTCTGGTGGATACAGCCAGACTGATGTCTATGTTTGGACCGCGCTCGTGCCAGGCGCGGTTGTTGACCCGATGTAGCTGGGCGACTGTGGGAAGAGGGGCATTGGCAAACATGGTGTGTATGCTCATAGCTGTCTGTAGTAGATGGCATTCATCACCCGATGTTCTTTCTAGGAACCCCATGGCTCGTCTTAGAACGGCTATTGCCACTGCCCACCGACAGGGAAGGACGCCGGTTTCGACGCAGGCAGCTTCGGCGGGGGTGCTTGGCAGCAGGTTTGAGGCTGATCTGATTGCTCCGTGATACAGCGGTGCGAGGGTATCGATTAAACCCTCCCAGTTACGACTGGTTATTTCAAGGCCATAGAACAGACGACTGTGGATGAGGGCCTGGCTGATGTTGAGTGCGCTTTGCCTGTTCCACCTTGGGTGTCTCGAGCTGATGGTGCGGACAAGACGTTTCCTGCTTTCGCAATCCTTTTTCACCCGTCGAAAGTGTGGAAGGAAAGTCATCTTACGGTCGATTATCACGCCAAGGATTTTTGGCTCTTTACGGAATGGTATTACTGTTCCAGCGAGTTTGACCGGCCGGTCGGTGGCTAAGTGGTAAGAGTTGCAACAGTGTGAAATAGCGCATTTTGGGGCGGAGATGCTGAAACCGACCGAGTTGGCCCACCGACCAACGGCGTTTACGGCAGCCTGCAGCTTCAATCTGGTGCGGCCGGTCGTTTTCCCGATCGCTACAAGAATCACGTCGTCTGCGTAGATGAATACGAATATGCCTTTCGGGAGCGTGGCAAAGAGGGAGTTCATGCTGACTAGGAATAGTGTAACTGCCAGCGCCGATCCTTGGGGTACCCCGTTTGCCTCCCAAAATAGGTCCGATTGGTTTCCTCCGATACCCACCCTGAAGCTTCGGTCGCTAAGGTATTGTTTTATGAAGCAGCCGAGGTTTCCGCGGATGCCCCATTGATGCAGCTGGCGAAGCACTCCTTCGCGCCATACAGTGTTGTATGCCTTGGCGAGATCAAGGATGGCAATGTCCGCATGAAGGTCGTTGGCTATGGCGTCGCTTAAAATTTCGCCGAGGCAGCCTAAATGAACACTTGTACCGAGTCCCTTTCGGAAAGCGAACTGCCGACGATCAAGAAGATCTTGTTCCTCGAGGAGGGTTAACAGGCGTCTGTTCACCATTTTTTCCATCGTTTTCCCAATGCAGGGGAGGAGACTGATGGGTCGGAAGTCATTCGGGCTTCTGGTTCCTTCGCATTTCTTCGGGATGGGGATCATGAGGGCGGTTCTCCAGTTGTCTGGTAGCGGCTCGCCTCCCCAGATCCTGTTGAAACCGTCTAGTAGCGCTCGTTTGGCAACTGGAGGTAGATGTCTTAACAGGGGATAACCGACGTCGTCGAGTCCGGCAGAGTTGCCTTTTGCTGTGCTTAGTGCAGTGGCAAGTTCCACCCCGGAGAAAGGTACGTTGTAATTTTGACTCGCATCTGGCGTGAAGATTGTAGGAGTAGCTTCTGTGGCCGTCTTCGTTTTGAGAAAGGAGGGTGGGAGGGAAGAGTCCCCCGAGATCAATGCGAAGTGCTTCCCGATTTCGTTTGCAATTTCGGAAGGTTCAACTGTCGTGGTACCATTGAGCGATAGTGCAAAACCGTTTTGTCTTCTTTTGCCAC
Organism: Topomyia yanbarensis; assembly: GCF_030247195.1. Classification (NCBI taxonomy): domain Eukaryota; kingdom Metazoa; phylum Arthropoda; class Insecta; order Diptera; family Culicidae; genus Topomyia; species Topomyia yanbarensis. Next base: position 178,065,545 of record NC_080672.1, read on the forward strand.
TAAGGGCATTTACCCTTCTCCACAGTTCCGCGGTCGACGATTCGGAACTTATCCCGCCCAGGAAGGCTGTCCAGCTGGCCTCCTTGGCTTTCGCGATGGCTTGTCTGGCCTGATTCCTAAAATGTCGAAAAACCGCCGATCGCTCATCCCATTGATGATGGTCAGGGGGAGTATTTTTAAGAGCTCGAAGAGCTTTTCGTCGTTCTTTGATTGCCTTCGCTACTTCTGGGTTCCACCAGTGAACCGACCGGTTTGGTGGTGCTCCGCTAGTTCGCGGGATGCATGATTTTGCGGCCTGAGTCATAACTTCTACGAGTTCCTCTGGGGAGTAATTGCGGTCTCGATCGAGGGCATCCGAAATGTTGTCTTCGTAGGTGGGCCAATCCGCTCGATCGTAGATCCAACGGCGGCGTCGCGACGTTAATGGGGGCAATCGACCATGAGAGATTGTGATAGGAAGATGATCACTGTTCCCGATGTCGGCTAGGACCGACCATCCGCAGGCTCCGGCGATGGAGCTAGAGCATATAGTTAAGTCTATGGCGGATGTGGATCGGCCCCGGAGAAAGGTTATACTGCCATCGTTTAGCGTCACGGCATCGCTATCTTCAACTGCGTCGATAATGGCGTTGCCGCGATGGCAACACCTTCTTGATCCCCACACTGTGTGATGCGCGTTGAAGTCACCCATTAGTATGAACGGGGTCTGCAGTTGCTTGAACAGATTCCGCAATTTGTTTCCGACGTCTTTTACTTCTTGGGGGATGTATATGGATGCCACCGTGCATTTTATGGGAAAATTGATCTTTCTGGCGACGACGATCAGGTCGGTGTCCAGTTTTACCAGCTCGGACGGAAGGTCAGCTCTGGTTCCTAGGCCGACCGTCTGGTAGAGGTTCGATCCTTTAGCTGAATCCCAGGTGTAACGGTGCCCGAACCACGGTGATGGATCCGTATCACCTTTTATGTGTGTCTCTTGGATAGCGAGACAGATGGGCGCTGAGCGAGCAATCATGTGTTGGAGGTCACCTAGGTTTGTTCTCAGGCCGTTGGTGTTCCACTGAATGGCCAAGGTGTAGTTTGTTCGTACGGGTAGAGGGTCAGAGCTATGGTTGGGACCACGATTACTCGCCGGTCGGCTGCTGGGCCTTGTCGAAGTTGATAGAACGGGCGGTGGGGGGACCGCCGGTGTTTTGCTTATAGGGAGCGTTTGGCCTGTTTGTGCTTTTGTGGAAAGGGTAGAGGCGACAGCAATTGGGATCTGTTGAGTTATAGTATGGTGGGAACTTACCCGGGAGGGACCCGGGTTCCCCGCGCCGGCAACCGTCGGGGACTCTTCGGATGACTCCGGCACTTCCCGAGTCGGGGGCGGCGCGGGGAGGTGGGCTTTTTTGATGCACGGTGAGCAAGTTGCGTTGTAGGTGGATTGAAGTCTGTTGCTTTCTTTGGTAACGCTGGCGTTCTGCAATGATGCGGCTGATTTTGTACCGTGGGACTCTGTAGAGGAGAAGAGTGCGACAGATGGATCCGGTCGGGTTACGGGGTTGGTGGAACTTACCCGAGGAAGCCCCGGGTTCCCCGCGCCGGCAACCGTCGGGGACTCATCGGATGTTTCCGGCACCTCCCGAGTCGGGGGCGGCGCGAGGAGGGGGGCTTTTTTGATGTATGCGTTTTTGTTGTTATTGCTGATCTGGTGTGAATCCAAACAAACGGATTCTGCTGACGAACTAGTGGAACAGGTATTGATGTTCCGTTGCGGCTCGTTCGAATCGCTGTTCCCGTAGTGAAACCGTACTGGATGCCACGAGCATCCGGCTATAGGGCTTGGGTGGCGGGGATAACGGTTGATGTTGCTGTGGTCTAGGCTTTTGGGGGTGGAGTCCAAGTTGTTGATTTCTTTGTGTGCTATTGATTGTGTTGGCGTGTCGGGCGAGTGATTGTAGTTCAGGGTTTCGATGATTGACGGCCGGGTGCCGTCTGGTAGGTGTTGGCTGGAAGGGTTTAGGGGCAGTCGGTTGTTTGCTGTTGCATTTAGTCTAAAAGTACTTGCCTGGGTAAAACCCGGGCCCGCGTCAACAGCCGCCGGGGGTGCATCGGGAGGACCCGGAACGTCCCCGGTCGGGGTCGACGCGGGAGGGTTGTTTGTTTTGTTTCGGCTGTTGAATTTAATTGCTTTTGTTGTTTGCTGACTGCCGGGTTAGGCGTTTGCGAGCTGTTGTGTTTATTCCGAGATGGTGAATGGGTTGTCAGGGTCCGATGAGGGTACCTGATTTAGGTTATTCAGTGATGCTGTTGAGCTGGAGCGGGACCAAGACATTGCGGAGTCATTGTTGGGTGTTAGCAGAGTCATGTCGGGAGTTGCTTTGGAGTTGGGGCTTCTGGATTTATCAGTGCCACTTTTTCGGGAGTCTTTTTCTTTTTGGCGATTGGATCTTCTAGGTTCGGACAGGCTGAACGGGCCGATAGAGGTACCCGCTACGGAGGTTGGTTCAATAAACTTGCCCTTTTTGGCTTTCGTTCCCGTAAAAGCGTTTTCGTTGGTGTTCTCCGAGGGGTGAGCGGACTGATATTTGTAGAGCTCGGTTACAGCTTGTCGGAGTTTGGCTATTTCGGCGGAGGCTGCTTGCAGCTGTTTGGCCTGCTTGGCACAGTGTTCCTTAAGAATATTGATTACCTGGTCTTTATTGTCTTCCGCGCTTTGAGCTTTGCTTTCCTTCAGGGTTGCTAGTTCTTTTTGTAGCTGGGCTATGATTGTGTCCTTTTCGTCGTCCTTGGTGTTTCCTTTGATGGTACTGGCATAGGTTGGGATTTGCGATCGTTTGGTTATTAGGGCTCTGGCTTCGGGATAGGTGATGTTGTTGTCGATTTTTGCTTTGGTGATCATTTCCTCCTCAATGAATTTGGGACACTCCCGGCTACGTGTCGAGTGTCCTTGTCCGCAGTTGATACAGAGGCTTGTGTTGACACAGGGGTTTTCCTTTGATGTTTCGTGTTGTTGGCTGCAGTTCAGGCAGACGGCGGGGTTGGGGCAGAATCGACTGCCGTGCCCGAAGTGCCCGCACTTGAAGCACATCATCGGCAGTGGGTAGTACGGGCGAATGCTGGTGCGCAGTAGACCAATATACACGTGCTCCGGAAGGATGGAACCAGAGAATGATAGGATAACCAGTGGTGTGTTGGTCGGTTTTTTGTCGACCATTTTTGTAATTCTCCGAACGTTTGTGACCCCCTGAGTCTTCAGCTCTTCCAGAAGTCTAGCTTCTTCTACGTCTTTTGTGTCGGGATCGTAGATAACGCCTTGTACTATGTTGAGTGTTGGGTGGGGGATGATCTCCACCTTTTGGCCGCCTATGAGCTGGTTCATTTTCTGTAGTGCTATATAGGTTTTCTTGGATCGGGTTCTCAATACGTATCTGTATCCCTTTGCCTCTTTTGTTGCGCTCACCAGGTTTCTGGGGTCAGTCTCAAGCACTGCCTGTACCGATTTCAGGATAAGGAAGGGATCGGCGGGGAGACGTTGTTCCGTGTTTCCTGGCTCGTCGATTGCTCTTAATAGTAGGGTCTGTTGGTCAATTACGTCCCCGGAGTTCATGTAGCCGGGGAGTGATCGACTAAGGGGTGGTTCCCCGCCCCAATCGGGGGGAGGGGGGCGCGGCATTTTGTTATTGTTGGTGGGGTTCGTCACAAAACTCTCGTACAAGTCACTGCACACACGAGCACCGGTTCGACTCGAGGGTTCGCTGCTACACTCTCATACAAATCGCCGACGGTCGGCAATTTAATGGGGGCGCAAGTTTTTCACTAGGTTTGAAAATTCGATTTGGTGGAGACGCAAGTTTTTCACTTAGTTTGAATATTTGGTTTGGTGGAGGCGCGGTCGTGTTTATCGATTTGAGATTGAAGTTTCGGTGGAGGCGCGAGTTGTTTACCTACTTGTGAGTCTGCGCTCCTGTTACCTGGTACAACTTTCGATGTCCAATTTTCTCGCGGAAATGCCGTAGTAAGCTTGGAATTTTGCTAAATTGGGTCGGGAGTGACCCTTTGGCGGCTCCGCGGCCCCTTGGGGTGGGACGGACCCGTAGGGAAGCGACTTTCGATGCACTTGATATTCGCACTACTGATCGGGAGAATTAACACTGCACTCGCGTGAACTATCGCTGGGGTAGCGAAATACGATTGGAGCCGGATGGCTGAGGCCGAGATTGAAAGAAAGATCCGGGTGGCGTAGGCCGAGCACTTATTTTCCAGGCAATCACGGGCCAGAACGAGAAAAAGATAAACTCAACCGATCACTCCGAGTGATTGGTACGATCTGATGAAAAAACTAATTTTAAGGGGTCTTCCATATAATATGTTCCATAATTCGTAAACTATTGAAGCTAGATATGTAGTGTCATCAGCAATTTCTTTTGTAGTAACATTTTCTACAACTTTGTCGAAGACACAAAGTCTCTATCTCAATTAGTTCAGAAAATAAATTTCGTATATCACTTATAGGTGAATTAATCACTGAACGGTACACTCCTGTGGATGCGCAATCATAAGAACAACAACTTCTCCGAACAAACTATACCTCTAAAGTCAACGATTTAGACGCTATTAATTTTGAGCACGAAAACGACGTTTTAAAACACTGTGCTGTGATACAGTGCTTTTATTAACCTTAACTGTAGACTTTTTATTAAAGGACTTATAAAGACCTGGCTCGATACCCAAGTAGCAATTAAAACATGTGAAGAAAATAAAATTAGCGAAAGATGTTTTGTAGAGGGCTTATATGCGGTTTTTATGTTTAACAAGTAAGAATTGTTTGAGCCAAATAAGATACAACATGTATTTGTCCTACTTCGGTATTTGTCAAGAAATCTGAAACAAAGCAATATTATGTTCCATAGTGATACCACAATAATCTTTAAAAAACAAGTTGCGATTGTACCATTTTTTTTCATTTGATTCATAAGTTTTTGTATGAGTTTATTTTGGTGCTTGTAGAACATACCGATCAAGTGATTTCGTTCAACGATACTACATATAAACATATTAAACACATATTACAGCCAAGTAATCTGTAACTTGTGATTGAAAACTATTGCGCTTGATTCGAGATCTCGTTTCATATGCGAGTATTTTACATTTTAGTTTAATTTTATCAATTTTATTTGCCATTTATTGCGCTGGTAATCGACTGGAGGCTATATGTTTCGCAGAATTTCAAAAATAGAGACTTCTATAGTATTCTGTTTTAATGCACAAATTTCCAGTTTTCTGTTATAATGCATAGGTATTTCTCAATTTTTACCTCGCGCGAAAACTACAAGAAATCGCCACTTCTTGTTTTAAGACAAAATTCTTCGCTTTCCTTAACACAGATTTTTACATAGGCGGTGCAATAAACAAAATAGAGCGTCGTTCTTTCAAGTTCCTACGACGTTCTACTGCGATATCAGAATACTCTTACTTCTGCCTAGGAACATATTGAACACCATAAGAACAACTACATGTTCTATCTAAGAAATCAAAAACTTGTGTATCAAAACTAGAACGTTCGATTCGAAACATTGATTCGCCTAAATACGAGTATTTTTCATATTTCGCCCTAGTTTAATTTTTGTATTGCTTCACAAAAATGTAGCAAAACTATTAATACCAATTAACATACTGGTAAGCAATTGTATGGTAAGTAATAAACAAAATAATATAGTGCATCGCTCTTGCAAGTCTCTACGACGGTCTACAGCAATATTACATTTAGGCTTTTCACGAGACGGTTGTTTGACATTTAACAGAGGGGTTCGACAACCCATTTGCTTTGCTCTACTGTTTTCCCCGTGATTGTTGTTGGATTACGCAAACAGAAAAATCTGTCCAACGAATGTAATTCGTTGGTCTTATTCATTTGATGTTGGGCCGATATGATAATTTTGCCGGACGCCGAGCTGGAATAAGTCCCACAGAGAAACGTCAAAAGAGATAAACAAAAAATCTGCTAAACAGAAACAGTTCATGGAATTCCCAATAAGAACACATTGAACAACATAAGAACCACTTGTTCTACATACGTAATCTAAAACTTTTCTATGAAAACAACATCGCTCGATTCGATATTTCACTTTACCCAATCGCGCATATTTTTTCGTTTTCATCCGAGTTTAATTATAGGAATGTATCAGAAGGATTTAGCAAAACTTTGGATATCAATTGATGCACTGATAATTAGGTATCTATATATTATGTAATAAACAAAATAGTGCGTCAAGTTGCTACGATGTTCTACAGTGATACATACACAGTGATGTACCGATGGGAAAAATTCCATCTTCCCTGGTTTTTATTTTTGGGTTTTAACCGGGTTTTTTCCCAAATCATTTTAACCCGGACGAAATATGGGTTTTTTCGTTTTATCGAATGTATGATGTTCATTTAATGTTTTTAACCTTTCGGCAGTCGCGCTAGTGCACTGAGTACACGCTGCTCTGAAAATCTAGTGAAATCGTCTTAGGGCACCAGCGGCTGCTCGTTCAGTGGGCCATTTGCGCGACTTCCGGAGGGTTGAAGAATCTTGCATTTACATTTGAGAGACCGAAAATATAAGTCGCAAGGATAAAACATACTTTGTAGAACCCACTCCAGATATCTTAGCATATAAAAATCGAATATAAACATCAAGCGTAAAAATCGGACAGAGATCCTTGAGCATGAGAATCGCTTAGAATATTCTCACCCGAAAAAGTCGGCAAGGATGAACATCCAGTATAATTCGCTCACGGCAAATTCCGTTCAACGTTACATTCAAGATTAAAAGTTGTATAAAGAAAAGTCCTTTATAAGAACCGGATATACTTTTTTTCGTTTTCAATTCTTTAGGACATAATCGAAAAGCTCCTGGCCGATTTTTAAAATTGAAGTTTAAATCCAATTTTCACATTCTAATATATTTATAACGGGTTTTACGAAGAATTTTCTGTTCCTGCGACTTTAATTTCGGTCCATTCCATATTTCAACTTGTTTCATATAATACTGGAAACAATAGTCATTGTTACTCAAACTAGTGAAAATTAGAATAAACGTTTGATGCCAAAACTACTTTTATTCGGCTTGTTACTCATTTTAGGGGTTGCTATACTTTTAGCGAAATGAGGTAGGTATTCATACAAAATTTAGAAAATACCTATTTAGTTCGGTGAAAAGTAAAAGTGAGTAATATGCAGAAAGCGAGTGGCCTTGACATTCGTCATTAGTATGAACCGTAATCAGAACTCTCACAAATCGCAATCCGAATTCTTTCGGCATCAACTACATCAGCAACAGTAGAAAAAATATTTAGTACGTTAGGTGGATTCACAGTAAGAAACGCACTCGACTTAGCCCAAAACGTGTTGAAAAGTTTTATCACTTATTCAACCACAATATTTGTGAAGAAATGTTGGATCACCGCTATAGCAATGATTCAATCGAGGAAAACCATTCAGAATTTATATACATGCAAAACTTTATGACTACAATGCTCATAAATAAAATAAAAGTGTTTGGATAACAATACATTAATGTACAATTACTAATATATCACAAAATTGCAAAAAACCCTATCTTCCCGCGAAAAAACCGTTTTATCCGGGAAAAACCTTGGGTTTTTTCCCCAAAATTATAAAAACCCGATTTGGTACCACTGTACATACATAACAAGTGCCATTTTCACAAATGCCTCCCCGGCCATGTCTAACAATTTGAGAAAAAGCTATCAAAGCATTTATGATTATTTTCAATTCAGAAGTATATTGTATTTTCTGCATGAATTTTTGCTGTATGTTTTGAGAATAGTAATTTAATCACGTTTTTTACATTTAGATGCATGCACGGATGCATTATTAAATTGGAATTCTTGGATTAAATTTTCAGAGGCGCGTTAAAATACTGGAAGTAAATTACTCTGTTTTACAGTAAATATACACTTTGTTTAGTGTTTTCCCTCTACTGAAACCATACTGATTGCAAAATATGATATATATTTTCTTGAGTTTATATATTCAATATTGATTCCTTGTGGGATCAACATCTTTTCAATTCGACTATCATTTGGAAATAAACTTAGCTAGAACATGTTTCTATGAAATCGTGTTCAATTTGTTTTTGCAGTAAACTTTCTAGCATTGCCGTTGTAACATATTCTTTTCAGCAACTTTTGTATTGTAAATAATATTACTTGTCAAACATCCTGGACAAGTTTTTAATCGAGTACTATATTACTGCATGAGAACATATTGAAAAGAAAGCTTGTTCTATATCGCATCTCAACGTGCGCTTTTTGGGTCGTATAGTAGGTAGTGATTTAGGTATTCAAAATAAAATTCTTTGTTCCACATCCAGAAAAGAATACTGCATAGCAACAAAGTGTGCTACTTGGGAACAATTGCTTTATGTAGTTTTTGAAAGGTAGGGACAATCCAGTCTCCGTTCTTAGAGGTGCTGATTTCGATAATGTGGGAGTAAAGCCTTTTGGAGGGGAAATATTTTACTAATTACTAATGGTCAAGGTTTTTTTTCAGATCCAAGAATTCCATCAAAAGAATTGGGAAAATTCAATTCGTAGTATGTTTGGGGGGGAACATTTTTTGGCAATTAAATTAGCATTCTGTTAATTTCGTGATTCCCGGAAATATTTTTTATCTTAGTTTTTTTTAGCGTCGTATTCGTAAGAACACCGGGGCGAATAATATTTTTGTTTGCGCTTGTATCTATCAATAGTCGGATTGACTGTCCTGTTTTAAAATTTTTGCTTATCATGTAGGGTAAGTAATTCAGGTTTGTTCTTTTTCGTGTTGAGTCCAGCAAAAATTTAAGTCAATACTCTCGTTTTCGGATTCTGATTCGGAGGATCTTTCTTGTTCTGTTAGTTCTGTGTTATATGCTTGTTCTCTGTTTAGGGTTAATTTAGATTTGGTCGAATCTGTATCCATGGGTTGGGGAGAATCTTTGTTTTCAAATTTCCGTTCCTTTTGGTCGTGTCTATCGTTTCGTTCATTTCTTTCGTCTGATTTGAAATTTCTAAATTGCTTGGGTTTATTTCTGGGATGGGTTGGTCCATGTTAGAAGCAGTTGCCTCTTTAGATCGGAATTTGCATACGAAGGCGTATGCTGCCTCCATGTCCTCAGGACTGGCGACTTGCGCATAGCCAAAGTATGGCTCTTTCAACCCTGCTAAAATGCTGCCAGGGCATCTTCGATAAATGAGTTAATCGCATCCCAATTGTCTTTGTATTTTGGGTTTTGTTTGGCCAGGGTTTTTATATTTTGAGTAATTTCTTTACATTTTGAATAGTATTTATGAACGGACATATTATCGGACATTTTATTTAGCCAGAGTTGGCTTTTATAAAATGTTAGTTCTTGTCGATCACCGAGCGCGTTAAATAATATTTCTGAAATTTCTTCGAACGTATGGGGGTTTCCCGCAAGACATATTATGTCTTTAGCTTTACCCTCGATTTTGTTTATTACTGCGGTCACATAAATTGGAAATTGGCTTGCTGTGACTATTGGTCTAAAAATTTCAAGTGTGTTCTCTGCAGTGGAAATCCACGCAGATAATTGCTTTCGATTTCCATCGAATTTTGGGATATTTTTTATTGCGTCGGGGAGTTTAAAAAAAGCTTGCACCGCTCCTGGATTTTGATGCACTCTACTGTTATTACCTGTCTGACTTTGCGATAGTGCATTAATTGCTTGTGCTTGCTGGTCTTGCCTTTCTATTAGCTGCTGAAACATTTGGTTCAGGTGATTCATTTGCGAAGATACTGGATCCATAGTATTTTCTTCTAATGTTAAATTTTCAATTTCCGGGGTCTCTTTTATTGGTATATGAGATAAATCACCAGAATCTAGACTCAAAGCTTCGGAATCTGAGCTGCTGTCGGTTATTTTAATTTGTACCTTTTTGAACAGCGCTCTTGCTTCTTTTAATGCTGACTTTGTTTTTGGCATTAAATTTCGCCTATAAAAAACCACAATCAAATGCGTATATTGAGAAAACAGTGAAGGGAAAAATGCTTACGCGAAGTTTCCAAGAAACCCACTAAACGTGTTGATTCTAGAGGTGTGCGCCGATGCATTTTTAATAGGCGGCGGCGTAAGCGACATATATGGCCGGCGGCGGCAGCGGTAATCATAACCAGTTGACGAACCAAGAATGGATACATGAATTATATTCCGAGTGTCGTGTAAAGTTTTTCGAGACAATATCAAGACTTTGTTAATTTTGTGATCTAATTCACAACCTCTAATACTAAATAAAGATCAATATGTGATAAATCACGAATCAGTTAACCTCGTATATTCGGACCATAGACAATGTTCCTAGATTTGTGGATAAAATTATGAGTCAACGATTTTCGAGTTCGCGAATTGTCGGCGTGAGAAAAAAGCGTCGGTGGCGCGCCGCCGGTCTACCTTTCGGCGTCCGCGTTTGTTAAAACTTACCGGCGGCGGCAGCGCACAGGTCTAGTTGATTCGCTTCTCTCTTATCTTGCCTATCTGGTAGTAAAAGGTAAGGACATGAACCGTGTTTCGTGGTTCCGGCTGGACGCTGCTGGTGCTCCAGGTGGTTACTGCGGGAGGATCCTCAACTGCGACTTTGGTTTATTCCCTGATGAGCCTCCGTATGTTGTGCTTCAGATGTATCTAGTTTTTCAACACTGTCCACGGGATCACTAGTTACGTTTGTTGGTGCATAACTATTCCACTCTTTTATCACTGTTACTCACTCCAACTCGTTCCGTAAGGCTGCGCCAATAATAGGTTTTAGTCCCTTTTAAAGCTTTTTAAAAAATCACTTTTATTCAAATTAAATGGAATACAATTTCAACTGAACTAACTGAACTAACTCAACTCTAATAGTGATCGATCCGAAGCCTGAGGAAGTGGTTTTGTATAATGAATCTGCTGACGGGACAGTTTGGGTTAAGTGGATAGCGTCGCTGACTGTTGCTAGGTCGACGTGTGCATAGTCGGCGTATATATATATATATATATATATATATATATATATATATATATATATATATATATATATATATATATATATATATATATATATATATATATATATATATATATATATATATATATATATATATAGGGTGTTTGGTTCATGAGTAAGAATCTCTCGAGGGGTGATTTACTGTCATATTTGGAGAAAAAAATCGTTCCACACATATCATCAAATCTCAACCGTTACAGAGTTATTGAACTTTTTGTGTAAAAAAACTTGTTTATCCTCTAACACCTCTAACTCAAAAAGTATATCTCGTATTTTAAATCTTTTGGTGCCATTGGAAAGGTGAGAAAATTTTCTATTGAATAATGTTCTCATATCTTTCAGATAATTAGTTTTAATTACCTTTTAGTTGTAAACTAGTTAAAAGTTAGCGTTGTTGATGAAGTTTTTGTTAATTTTCTCAAAATAATGAATTATGATTATAGCAATATCTATTATCCACAAGTTGGGTTTGAGTACGATCCATAATTTGTTCTTCAACATAATATTCCTCTCTCTTCCCGTTTCCTTGTAATTTCACTTCTAAACTTTTCCTGTAATTGACTTGCAAGTTCTTAAAAGACTCTAGTCTAAACAATATGCTTTATATCGCTATTACCAGGGTTTCATTGGAAAGCTGGGAAAATTTCCTTTCGATGTATGTACAGATATCTTTTAGTTAAGTGTACTACATGACTTTTTACTAGTAAAATAACTCAAAATTTGCGTTTTTGGTGATTTTTGTAATTATTCTAATTATTAATCAACTAAATTTATCGTCACTATTGTTCATTTGGTGCCCCTTAATATTCTCTACAACTTGTTTTTTGACACTTTATCCCTATCACTTTTCATTTCGCTGCAATTTAATAGTTAACACAGCATGACCTCATCACAAATGCAGTGGGTTCGATGAAATGGTGAATGATATGAAACGAGAAGATAAAAATGATTTTGCTTCAAAACTAAAAGAGATAATTGAATGGAGTCAAAGGAAGAATTGTAGAACTTGCTGAGATGCATTAATTCCATGATAATAATGGTGAAGTTTATTATTTACTATTCTAAGAAAATAACGAAAATGCTAATAATAACACTAACTTTAAACTAATTAACTTCTAAAAGAACACTAAATTCACTTAACTGAAAGGTATTAATACTTTTTTCTCTGCAAAATTTTCCTGGCTTTCGAATAAAAATAAGAAAAGGTACAATAAGTGCCATACTTTTTCAATAAGAGCTAGTATTAGTGAATATGAGATAAAAATATCCAAGTTAAATAACCCAAACACATGAAAACAAGACAAGATAAGTGTATCATGTCAAAAAACAAATTATACAACTTTTCAAGACTAACAATTTGAATTATTAAAAAAGTGATGTTAACTATTAAGATTTTCGCGAAGTGAACGAAAAATCGATCAAAATTGTTAAATTTTAAATAAATTACTGTGAAAAGATTACTTAACCTCATTAGCTGAAACATTTGAGGACATTTTTCAGTCGAAAATTTATTTATTTATTTATTTATTTATTTATTTATTTCCAATGGATCTAAAAGATTTGAAGGTCAAAGTATATTTTTTGAGTTAGAGCTATTTTACGACAAATAAGTTTTTAACACAAAAAGTTCATTAACTTAGTAACGGTTGAGATTTCATGGCATGTGTAGAACGATTTTTTTCTCCAAATACGACAGTCAATGATCCCTCGAGAGGTTCTTAACCATGAACCAAACACCCTGTATATATGGTCAAGGCTTCTGTCTGGCACGTTACATTTTTACGCATATTTCATAAGATAAGTCAGCAAAAACGATAAAATCAGATTCTATCCCAGCTGCACATTATTAAGGTCACTAAACCGCACATTTTTTCTACAGAAAGTTATTTTCTATCATCAACGGTTTTCGTGTTATTGTCATTTTAATACGTCTGTCACGTTACACAATTTTCGCAGTGAGTTTGGAGGTTGCCCGACTAAATTGAAAAAGTCTGTTCCGTTGGCCCCCAAATTTGCATGAACGCAGTTTTAAAATGAAGCTTAGAAAACAAGAAAGAGTTTGAAATATAGTTTTCCTGAAGAAAAACTTTGTTTTCGATTTTATGGAGTATTCTGAATGATCTGTCACGTTACAACCAGAATCTGTCACGTTACAGTTCTATATTTTTATTACAGCAAGCATATCGAGACAGTCGTGCACAAATCATCCTTGATCTGGGAACTGAGTATTAACGGGAAATTTCATATTTATTTAGAAAAACATATTGGTTTTGATGAACAAACTTGAATAACTTATGAAAAGGTGGTAATTTCACGAAGTAATATATTATTTCGAAAAAAAAATCTAAAATAACTTAAAAATATCTGCATTTTGAAGCACATTTTTTCATGAAAATTTTGAATTGAAAAACCATTTTGAAATAAATTATTTAAAGAAAAAAAAATTAAAATTAAAAATTCAAATTTAAAAATTAAAAGAATTTTTGAAATATTTTAAAATTAAATTAAATTATTATTTTCTCCACAATGCAATTATATTTTAAACATTTTTTATTTGCAATTAAATTTTAAACGTGTTATGTTTTTGCGTTTGGTATCTGTGAGTTATGTATTTTCACTACTAGATATTTTTGTTGTAGAAAAAAATCAAAATATTTCGGAAAATTTTTCTTAAGAACATTCTGCTTCGAAATTATATTTAGTAATAGTATTGTATAAGAAAATTATATTTATGGCTGGCAAATACTAAGAAATTTAGAAGCATACTTGAAGTTAAAAATGCTTCCTTACTAATAACTTCCTAATAATGTAATTACGGTTTCTTCAGTTTTTAGATTTTCGTTAACAAAAAAATCATTGTTTTTTTGTAATTGTATTTTTTAACATTTTTTTTTGTTTTCTTATTGAAAAATTTCACAAAAAAATATTCACAAGGAAGAATTGATTCCCTAGAACTCGCTATCATATAGTTTTGCTGCACCAATGGCGATTTTCGAACAATATATTTTGAAAGGAGTGCATTAAGATGTGATACGCCCTTTTTAAATATTAGTCTTGAATAAAAATTGTTTGTTTAATAATGCAAAATACTTAGTCTCCCATAAAGATGAAACGTAAAAGTTTTCATCAGAATCGCAGATGGTGACCATTTTTGACGTAATTGAATCAAACTTGATGGAATTCCTTCACAGCAGAAAACATCTGTCACGTTACATTAGATCAATTGTGTTTTCTCAAACATGAATAAAACTTTAAGGTTTACACAATACAATTTCAAAAAGTAGACTCAAAGTAGTAATAAAAGATATAGGTTAGACATTTTATGCATGCTTTTAGTGTGGTCCCCCAAACTTTTTTCAAATTTTTGATCTGTCACGTTACAAGTTATATGGATTCCATTACTTCACAATTGAAAATAAGCATTTTTCCATATTCATCTCAATTTTTCAAGCAATATCATCAAATTTAAATTAGATTATAATGTAAAAATGTGGTTCCAGGCAAAAAGTTGAAAATATGGATTTTGTGTACATTTTTATCTCCTTACAGTCTTTTAGTCATTTTCAGGTCATGCAAGTAGCATCAACAAACTTTTATAAATGACCGGCATGGAATTTTTTTCTGGGCTCACCATTCATATTTTTTAATATTAGAGGTTATATACGTACGGAAGACAAACAGTTTGACGCAAAATTTGATAAAAAAAATTTCGCCTGTGGTTGCCATTTTCGGAGCCTTGACCATATACAGCAATTCTATGAAAAAAAGTTATACGATCTCTCAGAATTCTGCAATATTTGGTAGAATCGTTCCTTACCGAAAAATTAGATACATATTTTTTTTCGTCATTAGGGTGTCTCTTTCCACGTTAGACGGGTTCAAAAAATCGTGATTTTTCAAATGTTGTTTTTTTAAATTCATAACTTTTGAACCGATTTTCATGGGTTATAGGTCAAATTTATTTACACCAAATTCTTTTTTTGCACGGGGGATGCGTTCCGTGCAAAAAAAACGTGTAAAAAAATCCGTGTTATTTCGAGAAACCGTGTAAAAAAATCTGTGCTATTTCGAGAAACCGTGCAAAAAAAATCCGTGTTATTTTGAGAAACCTCGCAAAAAAAATCCGTGTTATTTAGAGAAACCGTGCAAAAAAAATCCGTGCTATTTTGAGAAACCGTGCAAAAAAAATCCGTGTTATTTTGAGAAACCGTGTAAAAAAAATCGTGCTATTTGAGAAACCGTGTAAAAAAAACTGATTTTTTATTAACAGTTATTTGGTTATGGTATTTAACAATGAATACTTTTGGACATTTTAAATGCACAAGGGGGCTGTCAAAGTGCCCAGTAGAAGTTTTTCAATTTTTCGAGGAGTTTTTTTTAGAAAATTGTAAGTTTTTTTTATTCGTTAAAATAATTTATTGTTCGTTGAAAAGCAATAGTTAAAATGGAAAAATGTTTCAACTATTTCGAGTTTGTCAACTTTTTGTAGATTACATTGTGCTACAGTGATTTTGAACTTTTAAAATGAACTAGTATAGCAAATGCGATGCAAAATAATGCACACACGAAATTTTGAAGCAAAAAACTTTTTTTGGGACCTTCGCTACAACAAAATTAGCTACGTTGTCATTTTCAGCCGATTTTCGGTTTTGTAACATTTTTTGAACGAAGAAAACTAGACCTTTCGAACAGTATGCTGTCATATACAGTTTGGTAAGAAACATTGTTCGATTCTGGGACAACAATATCAAAATAGTCATTTTTTCGATTTTTTCATGTAAATGGTTATTTTCTCATTAAAAGAATTTTCGTGAAAATTAAAAAAAAATCATTTTGATACAAAGACTCTCTTGCGCAAGTGAAATGTCAGAAATTGTCAATTTTCAACTGCCTAAAAAAATTAAATACTCTTTTCTGAAAAGTGGCGACATTTGCCATTTTGCAATTTTGACAGACCCCTTCTTTCCATTTAAAATTTCCAAAACTGCAACTTGATTAAAAATCTTTCCTGAAAAGTTGAAAAATTCGCTATTTTACACTAAGCGAATCTTGTTTTTTTTAACGACTGCAACCTATGCCTTGGTGGATATCGGTCCGTCCCGCGAGGCAAACTTTGCAAAATCGTACGAAATGGCAACTATCTGCCAATTAAACACCGATCTTCAGGAGGACGATAAAGTTTTGTGCATGTGTGTCTTAAAAAGTGTGATGTCGTCTAATTTGTCTTCTTCTAAAAAATATTCTCCTGCCAGCGCGTTTGAGTCGTCTATATCTATACTAAACCAATTTAGAATTAGAACCGCCTTTTGTCTTGTTCCTATTCTTCTCTTTCGGCTCATAGATCTGAAGCGGATCAATCGACTATTAATAAATATGATAAAAGATGCCAGCAGTATTGGCCCTTATTCGCAAATACTTTATTCACTACAACTGTGCTATATTTCTTCTCGATCTTATAACAGAATTTGAAAATCTCTGTTCTGAATAGTCGATATATGTAGTTATGATGTACAATACATTAGGAAAATATGCTAGAGTAGTGACAATATTTTTAAGTTTTACAGATACAATCTCCCTTTATTGGATACTTCAGAGTTATTCGCATCTACTCTCGGAGACCACCAATCCTCCAAACGACTCAATCTGCTCGAACCGAATGCACATTTCAACCACTGAGCATTCAACTCGAACATATCACACCGAGGAAGCGATTTGTTATGTGCCTGCCCCTAACTCTTTGAAAGCTCTATTTAATCAGAGGTCATTAATTGATTGATAAAAAGAAACATCAGTCGTTATCTACTCAGACCAAACAATACGTATTGTGTATCCCTGCATATTAAAATCTCCGCTATCAGTTTCTAGCTTATCAAATTAAACAAGCAAAATTAATATACTTTGTGCAGTGGCACTACCTGGGGGAACTTGGCCATATACCAATTGCTCCATTGCCAATGCGATGTGATATATAAATCGAAATATTATTTGATATCTAAAAACATACAATCCTACCATAACTTGAATTTTGATTAACAACTCTTTTGCTAAAATTGAAAAATACGCGATTTTTACACATTGGCAGATCATCTCCATTTGCATTGCAAATATCCAATGCCATTTATTTTCAGCTGCCGTTACTAAATGCCTATTAAAAAAAAATTTTTTTGCACGGTTTCTCGAAATAACACGGATTTTTTTTGTACGGTTTCTCGAAATAACACGGATTTTTTTTGCACGGTTTCTCGAAATAACGCGGATTTTGTTTGCACGGTTTCTCAAAATAACACGGATTTTTTTTGCACGGTTTCTCGAAATAACATAGTTTTTTTACACGGTTTCTTGAAATAGCACGGATTTTTTTTTGCACGGTTTTTTTCACGGGATGATCAAATCATTAAACTGGTATATCTAAATAGGTATTTTATACATAAAAATCGTGTTATTTTGCAAAACCGTGCAAAAAAAGTCGTGCAAAAAAACCGTGCAAAAAAGTGCGTGCAAAAACAGAATCCGGTGTATTTATTTATTTTCATTTTTCATCTGACCCATGTTGGTCTACATGAAATTTAATGTTGTTGTATGGGAAAACCCATTTCAAGGTTCGCTTCAGAAGCACTAAGCAGACCTCAAATGCGCGTAAAAACCCATAATCTTTTCGCACGTTTTTTCTACAATTACAATGATCTGACATTACAAATTAACAAAATTACATACAAGGTATACAGCATTGCAATAATATTACAGAAATATTTTCACATAATCCTTTAAGCTAAGTCAAGCTCCTAAGTATATTCTTGAAAACATCACTAGAAACATAAAAATCGAAATAGTCATACACACTATTGAAAACATTACACATCGCCCTTATGGGTTCGGTCTGACCGTACTCGGTGCGCTGAAAGTCGAGTCTTAAAAAGTTACGTGATCTAAGGTTTCTGAGGGGTACGTTGATGTTGATTTGTGAGAGAATATTTGGGGCATCCATTTGGCCAGTCAATATTTTCCCAACAAATACCGCTCTGAATGTATTTCGCCTTTTTCCAGAGTTGTTCGAGATTGTGAGTGTCATTTTTGTGTTTGGATGAGAGTCGGTTGGAAACTGCAATGAGCACACCAACACCACGTTTCTTCCCTGCACTATTAGGATCGCGATCGTTACGATATACCGAGTACCTTGAGCCAAATAATTGGAGCGAGTTGATTTGATCATTCAGCCACGTTTCGGTCAGAACAATAACATCATGATCAACATCCGAAGCAGCGACGAACAGCTCATCAATTTTTGTGCGTAGCCCTCTCACGTTCTGATAGTAGATTTTGAGATGTCCTTGCAAGTTTTCTCCTGACGGTTGAACGGTGGTAGATCGAGTGGTGGTGGAAGCAAATGCCTGTAATTGGGGTGGGCTATCAACGGGGGCAGGATCTGTATGTCCTACTTCGGAAGGACATATACATTCATTGTATTTACCTGAGAAAACGGATACAGGAATTCCATGTCCTTCGAATTGGTCTGACTTGTTTAGAGCGTTGTTATCTGACCAAAAAAGGTTGATGTCGTGTCCTTCAAGTTCTGTGGTAGACGGGTGGGTGTCGGTGACGGAGTTGACCTGATTACGTCTGTTGGCAGGTTGCAATGGTGGATCAAACTCAGGCTGCGCAGTATCTCGAGTAGCTTCGGGAGGACATATACCCTCCTTAGCTTTACCTGACCGGGAAAGGTCGCCAGCATAACTTCCAAGTTCCATGGCAAACAGATGGGAGTCGGTGATGGAGTCAAGCTGATTCCGTTCGTTAGCAAACTGCAATTGTAGACCAAATTCAGGGCGCGCAGTATCTCGAATAGCTTCGGGAGGACTTATACCCTCCTAAGCTTTACCTGAACAGGAAAGGTCGCCGCCATAACATCCAAGTTCCATGGCAAACAGATAGGAGTCGGTGATGGAGTCAAGCTGATTTCGTTCGTTGGCAAACTGCAGTTGTAGACCAAATTCAGGGCGCGCGGCATCTCGAATAGCTTCGGGAGGACATATACCCTCCTTAGCTTTACCTGAACGGGAAAGGTCGCCGCCATAACATCCAAGACCCATGACAAACAGATGTGAGTCGGTGATGGAGTCAAACTGATTTCGTTCGTTGGCAAACTGCAATTGTAGACCAAATTCAGGGCGCGCAGTATCTCGAATAGCTTCGGGAGGACATTTACCCTCCTTAGCTTTACCTGACCGGGAAAGGTCACTACTATAACATCTAAGTTCCGTGGCAATCATATGGGCGTCGGTGGCAGAATCGTGCTGATTACATCGGTCGGAAAACTGGGCGGCTTCGCCGTGTTGCGCTAGATGCTATGTACTGTAGTCAATAATGCGGCGTGACTGCCTAAGTCGAGTTTGATACAGGGGGCACTCAGAACTCCAGGAAGCATGATCAGTTGGCGTTTGATCTTCAGGATTTCTTGTCACATTTGCATTGTGACAATTAATGCATTTTCTGATGTCAGAGACACACTCTTTGTGCTCATGCCCTTCGGCGCAAATCGGACAGCATGGGGACTTCTTATATGCGGCAGCTCTATGGCCGCACTCTGAGCAGCGATAACAGCGGAGCACGTTTACACATTCAGAGATCTTGCACCGCATCCAACCCAAGTGACATGTTGTAGTTGCAGCTTTCCGAATGTTTTGGCATCAGTTTTAATAATGGCAGACAAAGGATTATCTTTGTGTTTTTCATTTCGCACAATTCGTATCACCGTCAGGTTGGCAGGCTGCGGAAAATTATTTTGCTGAATTAGTTTTTCCACGAAGTTTTCCGCAGTGATGTCGTCAGTAAAACCAGCAACTTTTACTCTGGGTTTTAGAACTTTCTGGACGTCGGCGTTATACTTCTCAGACAGATTCGCTTTCACTGTACTGAGCAATTTAAGCGCTGATTCACGGGAGTCACATCTCACAGTTGCTTCTCCATTGGGTCTGTAATATACTTCTTTGACACTCAATAAAACTGGGTCAAGCTTGCCTTGAATTTCCTGCT
Organism: Topomyia yanbarensis; assembly: GCF_030247195.1. Classification (NCBI taxonomy): domain Eukaryota; kingdom Metazoa; phylum Arthropoda; class Insecta; order Diptera; family Culicidae; genus Topomyia; species Topomyia yanbarensis. Next base: position 178,085,608 of record NC_080672.1, read on the forward strand.
TTGTAACAGTCGCGACTTGTTGCTCGATTGGTTTAATGATAACTGTTCGCTCTCGCTTAACAATTTCATTGGACTTAGCTGGATGTGTTTCTGCAAAGTTACATAGGGGTGCGCTTTTTGGCGTATTCTCATTGCCAAGGTTATCACTGCTAGGTGGAACAGTCAAAAATCGACGTTTGCCCGACCGAAGTTGACCTACTTCCATGGAGTCGCAGTTATTAGAGTTTGACTGTTTGTGCACCGAAAGATCACCTGCAGTCATGACGGCAGCTTTCCTCTTTCTAATTGATGCGGGGTGGCCCACACTGGCTTGAAGGACGTCAGCATATGAACGAACATTTAAGTTTTCGCCGGAGTTAACATTCACGGACGCTTGTTTGCTAGACTGGAAAAGGTCCGCAAGTTGCTGCTTGATCCCGCTTTCGATTCTACTCACGCATTCATTCAACAAATTGGTGGTCAGCTCATGTTGTGCCTTCTGCAGTTCAGCAACCGCGCTCTGTAGTTCCCCGCATTTTTTCAGTACATACATCATTCAAGCAAGACTGTTTTTTGCGACAGTCAAAACACACATATCGTAGCGCATTATTGCTTTTAAGGGCACTTGCACTAGCGGTATTGAGATCTGCACTTTTCTCATGTAGGATGTGATCGCAGCCGCCGAAACAATACACACGATCACTTGCTGACGAAATTTTCAAGGCACACGCACTGCACAGCACAGTAGTCATATCTGACTATCGGTGTTTCACGCTCTCCTTTGCTTCGCCCCGCGACGGGCCAACGAAGCAATAATAACCCACTGATCACTGGTTGGCTTTTGTTGTGTCTGACCGGTGGCAATAGCAAAGCGTTTTATCGCTTTAGTTAAGTAGATTGCACTTTTAACGTTAAACAAACCGTGTCACCTCACAGAAAACTTTTTCACGCACGCAAAATTATTTTGCTGAATTAGTTTTTCCACGAAGTTTTCCGCAGTGATGTCGTCAGTAAAACCAGCAACTTTTACTCTGGGTTTTAGAACTTTCTGGACGTCGGCGTTATACTTCTCAGACAGATTCGCTTTCACTGTACTGAGCAATTTAAGCGCTGATTCACGGGAGTCACATCTCACAGTTGCTTCTCCATTGGGTCTGTAATATACTTCTTTGACACTCAATAAAACTGGGTCAAGCTTGCCTTGAATTTCCTGCTTTGTAACAGTCGCGACTTGTTGCTCGATTGGTTTAATGATAACTGTTCGCTCTCGCTTAACAATTTCATTGGACTTAGCTGGATGTGTTTCTGCAAAGTTACATAGGGGTGCGCTTTTTGGCGTATTCTCATTGCCAAGGTTATCACTGCTAGGTGGAACAGTCAAAAATCGACGTTTGCCCGACCGAAGTTGACCTACTTCCATGGAGTCGCAGTTATTAGAGTTTGACTGTTTGTGCACCGAAAGATCACCTGCAGTCATGACGGCAGCTTTCCTCTTTCTAATTGATGCGGGGTGGCCCACACTGGCTTGAAGGACGTCAGCATATGAACGAACATTTAAGTTTTCGCCGGAGTTAACATTCACGGACGCTTGTTTGCTAGACTGGAAAAGGTCCGCAAGTTGCTGCTTGATCCCGCTTTCGATTCTACTCACGCATTCATTCAACAAATTGGTGGTCAGCTCATGTTGTGCCTTCTGCAGTTCAGCAACCGCGCTCTGTAGTTCCCCGCATTTTTTCAGTACATACATCATTCAAGCAAGACTGTTTTTTGCGACAGTCAAAACACACATATCGTAGCGCATTATTGCTTTTAAGGGCACTTGCACTAGCGGTATTGAGATCTGCACTTTTCTCATGTAGGATGTGATCGCAGCCGCCGAAACAATACACACGATCACTTGCTGACGAAATTTTCAAGGCACACGCACTGCACAGCACAGTAGTCATATCTGACTATCGGTGTTTCACGCTCTCCTTTGCTTCGCCCCGCGACGGGCCAACGAAGCAATAATAACCCACTGATCACTGGTTGGCTTTTGTTGTGTCTGACCGGTGGCAATAGCAAAGCGTTTTATCGCTTTAGTTAAGTAGATTGCACTTTTAACGTTAAACAAACCGTGTCACCTCACAGAAAACTTTTTCACGCACCCGCTGGTGTCAATTTTGCGGCGGTAATTGATCTTTTTCCCGATCGAAAATTGATTTAATTAGACCACAACAATTAACATCACCCGAAGGAATTCAATTACGCACTGAAATGAAAGGTATTTTAATGTAGTTTCAAGAAAAAATTATTAACTTTAAGAAATATTGAGTTTTGTGCGAACAAAATGCGCATTAAGTGGTTTTTCTTGATTTTCACTGCGAGGGTCCTTGAATACTCCATACTTTTATATTTTTATTTGAAAGATCATTCAATTCTACACAATATCTTCAAACATATTTTTGAACCAGATCTCGAAGTTTCGGAGATATACACTAGAGTGACAGAAAAAAAATGACCCCCATCGGCCCACCCCTGAGTCGATTCCTAGTCCCACCAAGAGTGTCTGCTCCAAATTTAAGCCAAATCGAACAAGTCTAGCTACCGGACCAACGTGCTTGATGTTTATATGGGATTTTTCGACAATTTACATGGAGAAAACCCACTTGCTCACATTTTCGCAGCTAGGTGGCACTGTATACATCAGATTATCACCAAAAGTGAAACCACAGATAACAGACGTTTAGGCTAGAACAAAATTTCTTCAAAAACCTGTGTAAACTTTCAAATTGATAAACGTTGGAAATCCGTGTTTCACTATTGCCATCTGCGCAACTGTTTGCTTCACATGTTTGACAGCTGCACTCTAACTGCATTGTATCGATCACTGCGCCATCTGCAAACGTTTGCCAAACGTGTTTCAGACGTCTGATTTATTCGGAATTTCAGTAGCGGGTATTTACACACGATTCAAATCGAGCCTAAACGTCTGTTATCTGTGGTGAAACTTAAGAAGATAATTTTATTATCTACAACTTTGTTGAAGACTGCAAAGCGATCCGACTCCAATAGGAAAAGTTATTAAACTTTTAACGAAGTGATGTCTGAGTCAGTTCTGCATGGGGCCTAGCAGTGCATGATAGTGTATCAGTACTAGGTTCTAACAAACTAAACATTTTTATGGAATAATGGTTAGATTTAGCTGAATAGTATGTTCGGAAGAATTGTAGTACATAATACGAGTTATGTTTTGGTTAGAAAATTGTAGTTCCACATCTGACCGCATAGATGGCGCAAACACTAACTTTTCAACGAAGAGAGATTTCTCTTCTTGTTTACGGCCGTATTCGTCATTCGTACGAATGAATACTTTCGAACGAGTTCGAAAATGGTATTCTTGTTTACGTTCGTATCCGCACACGAACGATACGAACGTAGTTCGTGTGCGAAAAAGTGTTGCCGCAACTGTCAAAAATTTCATCATGATGAAAAATCACAAAGATGGCCACATTTTTCTGTATGAGTGAGGTCGAGATGTACAAGTGTCCACATTTTTTCTATGTGTGCGTCGGCAGCCAGTTTTTTCGACCTAAAAAAGAGAATAAAGTAGAAAAATAAGGCGCGTGGTCGCATACTTAGTTCTGATTGGTTAGTGATGTAAATTTTTGCCCTTTTGTGATCCCGAACGCCATACTTATTTTCACCACGTGCTTACAAGCTTTTTTTTATCTTAAAATACATTTATTTAGGCCCAAATGCTGTAGCTTAACGAGGCCGATAATTCATTTTTTTTTTATATTACATGTCACATGTTAGTGGGGGAAGGGAAAGCCGTATTTAGGGGCGGCTTGCTCCCCTCTTATGTAAGTAAAAGAAAAAGGTAGGAAGTGGGATACATATTGTGTAATTGACATCGTCGTTTGCTGATTGATCATTGTGGCGGATATGCACACTTTGTTGTAGTGTTGTAGTTTCCAGCCTGTAATCGCAGGCGCGAGGGGAGGGTCGATATTTCGGATAATTATTGGCACTCTATATCATCTGCATGTGCGGTATGTCATGATGTTCTGGATAGACGGTTATCAAGAAGAGTATGCACCGAAGATTCGTGAAGCAATGCCATATTGTAGATACAGGGATAGGTTGGTGAGATTCTACTGTGAATGAGAGAGGGTAAAATGTATTAAACTTGGACATCAATGGTTTTCAAAAAGATATAGATAAGAAAAATATAGGGGTGGTCACGGCTTGCCAGGACGTCCCGGACTGGCACATAGGGTGATCTACCTCGGGCCCGAAGGGAATTTATTAGTTGGGACCTGGCAACACAGTACTCTGCGCACAGCCAAACAACATGCTCGATGTCGTGATAGCCGTTCTCACAAACACAATGATTACTTTCAGCAAGCCCTATACGACGGAGATGCGCGTCAAACGAGTAATGGTTGGACATGATCCTTGACATCGTACGAATAAAGTCCCGGTTCACATCCAACCCCTTAAACCAAGCATTCGTTGATACCTTCGGGATAATGGAATGTAGCCACCGTCCCAGATGCCCATTGCTCCATGAGGTTTGCCAACTATCGAGCGTCCTCTCACGAGAGATACTGAAAAATTCGTTGAAGCAAATTGGTCTTTCGTAAGTGTCGCCTTCTAATGCGCCCACCTTGGCTAAAGAGTCCGCCTTCTCATTGCCCGCAATAGAACAATGTGACGGGACCCAAACCAAGGTAATCTGGTAAGATTTTTCAGATAAAGCACTCAGATATTCCCGTATTTTCCCCAGGAAATACGGTGAGTGCTTTCCAGGCTTCGCCGCACGGATGGCCTCAATGGAGCTGAGGCTATCCGAAACGATGAAGTAATGGTCTGAGGGCAGGGTGTCAATGATCCCGAGAGTATACTGAATGGCAGCTAATTCTGCGACGTAAATTGAAGCAGGATCATTGAGTTTGAATGAGGCAGCAAGATTTTCGTTGAAGATACCGAAGCCTGTGGACCCGTCGAGAATTGATCCGTCAGTGTAGAACATTTTGGCGCAGTCGACTTGATGGTATTTGTTATAGAAAATATTTGGGACCACTTGTGGGCGAATATGATCCGGAATTCCACAAATCTCTTCCTTCATGGATGTATCGAAAAATACAGTTGGATCAGAAGTATCTAAGAGATGAGCACGGTTGACGTTATACGTAGATGAATTGATGTTCTGTGCCATGTAATCGAAGTACAAGGACATGAATCGGGTCTGAAAATTAAGCTCGACAAGCCTTTCGCAATTTGCAATCACCAATGGGTTCAGAATATCGCATCGAATGAGCAATCGATATGAGAGGTCCCAAAATCGATTTTTCAGCGGAAGAACGCCCGCCAGCACTTCGAGACTCATCGTATGGGTCGAGTGCATGCAACCCAAGGCAATACGCAAGCAACGATACTGGATTCGCTCCAGTTTGATGAAGTGTATGTTCGCAGCGGAGCGAAAGCAGAAACATCCGTACTCCAACACTGATAATATCGTTGTTTGGTACAACCTGATTAGGTCTCCTGGATGGGCACCCCACCATGTTCTAGTTATTGTACGGAAAAAGTTGATCCTTTGTTGGCACTTCTGTTTCAGATACCTAATGTGACATCCCCAGGTACCTTTAGAGTCGAACCATACCCCGAGATATTTGAATGTTGAAGCCTGAGCAATAGTTTGATCCATTAATTGAAGCTGTAGTTGCGCTGGTTCACGCTTTCTAGAAAATACGACTAGCTCAGTTTTCTCCGTGGAGAACTCGATACCCAGTTGGAGAGCCCATGCAGACAAATTGTCCAAGGTATCTTGCAGTGGTCCTTGCAGATCGACGGCTTTAGGACCTGTAATAGAGACCACACCGTCATCTGCAAGCTGCCTTAGCGTGCAGGAATTGACAAGACATTCGTCAATGTCATTCACGTAAAAATTGTAGAGGAGAGGGCTTAGACATGAGCCCTGGGGAAGGCCCATGTAGCTAAATCGTGATGTCGATAAATCGCCATGCGAGAAATGCATTTGTTTTTCAGACAACAGGTTTAGCAAAAAGTTATTTAAAATTGGCGAAAGACCATGCTGGTGCAACTTCTCATAAAGAATGTTGATCGAAACTGAATCGAAAGCCCCCTTAATATCCAAGAATACTGATGCCATCTGCTCTTTGTTAGCATATGCCATTTGAATTTCTGTTGAGAGCAACGCAAGGCAATCGTTCGTCCCTTTGCCTTTGCGGAAGCCAAATTGTGTATCTGACAGTAAGCCATTTGTTTCGACCCAATTGTCGAGCCGAAACAGGATCATTTTCTCGAACAACTTCCGGATACAGGACAGCATTGCAATCGGACGATACGAATTGTGGTCGGAGGCTGGTTTTCCTGGTTTTTGGATGGCGATGACCCTCACCTGTCTCCAGTCATGTGGGACAATGTTACCCTCAAGAAACCAATTAAATAAATTCAACAAGCGTCTTTTGGCAGAGTCTGGCAGATTCTTCAATAAGTTAAATTTGATTCTATCTGGCCCCGGGGCTTTATTGTTACATGATAAGAGAGCAAGTGAGAACTCCACCATCGTAAACGGTGTTTCGTTCGCGGTATTGTAAGGCGACGCGGCGCGGTAGATTTTCTGTGCCGGGGCGGAATCCGGACAAACCTTCTTGGCGAAATCGAATATCCAACGGTTTGAATATTCCACGCTCTCGTTAGTACTGTTTCGGTTTCGCATACGTCGGGCCGTGCCCCAAAGAGTGCTCATCGATGTTTCTCTTGTTAACCCGTCGACAAACCGGCGCCAGTAACTGCGTTTCTTAGCTTTCATTAAATTTTTCATTCGCTTTTCTAATATCGCGTACACTCGATAACTAGCAACTAACCCGTCGTTCCGGAAGGTTTTATACGCGGCAGCTTTCTCCGCGTACACGTCTGAGCACTCTTTGTCCCACCACGGGTTGGGAGAACGTTTTTGGGTGTTCACGTCGGGTACTCGTTTCGTCTGAGTTTGAATCGCGCTATCGAGAATCGAGTTGGACAAAAACTTATATTCTTCCTCCGGGGGAAGTACCTGTGTTGAATCGATAGTTTTGGATATCTCAGCAGCGTAGCTCTTCCAATCAATGTTTCGTGTGAGGTCATAGGGAACATTGATTGGTGTCGATGGTCTTGAACCAGTGGTGATTGCAATTACAATTGGTAAGTGGTCACTACCGTGGGGATCAGATATTACCTTCCACTTGCAATCTAACCGTAGTGATGTCGAGCATAAAGATATGTCCAGTGCACTTGCTTGCGCAGGTGGTCTAGGAATTCGTGTCATTTCCCCTGTGTTCAGAATTGTCATATTGAAGTTGTCACAAAGGTCTTGAATTGTCGAAGATCGATTATCGTCGTATAGACAGCCACACCCCGTACCGTGAGAGTTAAAGTCTCCAAGAAGCAGGCGGGGCGAGGGAAGGTGTTCAATCACGTTGGAGAATCTTCGATATCCCATCATGGCCCTAGGAGGAATGTAAATAGAAGCAATGCAAAGATCTTTGCCTTTGATTGTTATTTGACAAGCGACAACTTCAATGCCTGGCGTCGAAGGGAGGTTGATTCGATTGAAGGAGTAGCACTTTTTGATCCCTAAAAGTACCCCCCATATGAGTCTTCTCGATCCAAGCGGATAATGTTAAAATCGTGGAAGTTGAGGTTTATATTAGAAGTTAGCCATGTTTCCACATAGGGAAAATGCATCACAATGATTGTAATTTAGCAAGTGTTTTAATGAATCAATTTTGGGGATAATACTTCTGCAGTTCCACTGTAAAACAGTGATCAGATCCCTGATTCCGTCTAATAAGTTAGCCATCGAAGGATACGATCGCTGTAAGGAGGTAGAAAGATGAACGACCACTTTGTTTTCAGTAATGAGAGATGGCGTTTGGTCACAGATTTCTTACAATAATATTTTATTGCGTCTATTACCAACGTTTCGAAGGTCTATGCCTTCATCTTCTGGGCAAAACTACAATTTGAACAATAATTTGAACAATAATTACATACAACATTCAATTTGCAAACACACAGATTACTTACAACACGAACAATATTATCTTAGTCAAGTTGGTTTGAACATTTAGACGGAAAAAACAACGCACTGATCTACACTGTAATGTCAAAATTAAGTTTGAATTTGATTTGAATTGCAAATTCGTTTTAATTGTGGCAACTTACACAGACGGTCCCCGCACACATCACTAGCAGACTGAGCAATGAAACGTTTCAAAAAGCAAAAGTGTGTGTTGTAAACAGTATCGAGGTATGGAACAGATGGAAGTGGAAACAGCAATAATTTGACGTATAGGAAACGAGCAGAAGAGAGTGAGCGAAGTTTATGCTTAATGAGAGAGAGAGTGTAGCACCCCAGAGTATGCTGCATTCAAATTATTAGTGTCGGTTCTGAAATTAATTGTTGAAACATCACTAAAAATGTGGCACATTTCCAAAATCTGTAAAGCTTGTAATCGGTTGTCATGGTCTAAAATTGTTGTTTTTGATAGATCAAAGCTGTGCTCATTATCAATGGCATGAACCATTAGCGCTGTCTTTTTAAACTCGTCTACATTGCTTGTCTCTCGCTCGCTGCTTGACGATTTGAATTCATTGTACCGTTTTATGAGCGATCGGTGGCCAGACAGGCGCTGTTTGAGTTGTTGTGTAGTTAAACCTATGTAGGAACTGTCACATTCTGTGCAGGGTATACGGTAGATTATATTGTGTTTTGAAAGAAGAGGCGTGGGATCTTTCAGCTTGGAAAACAAAATTGCATTGGTTTTTGTACATTTGAAACCTAACCTTACATTTTTGTGATTCCTCTGAACGATCCTGGCAAGGGCGGGTGTGAGAGCATCTACGTGGTGGAGCGATCGATATACCTTTTGTTCGCTCTCGGGAGGGCGATCATTTACTGTGCTGGGATTTTGGTTGACAAAACCAGAAAAAGCTAACGGTACGAGAATACTTGCGCAATAACAATTATCCCAGCACCCTGGTAAATCAACTGATCAATCGATTTGTCAACCAAAATCCCAGCACAGTAAATGATCGCCCTCCCGAGAGCGACCAAAAGGTATATCGATCGCTCCACCACGTAGATGCTCTCACACCCGCCCTTGCCAGGATCGTTCAGAGGAATCACAAAAATGTAAGGTTAGGTTTCAAATGTACAAAAACCAATGCAATTTTGTTTTCCAAGCTGAAAGATCCCACGCCTCTTCTTTCAAAACGCAATATAATCTACCGTATACCCTGCACAGAATGTGACAGTTCCTACATAGGTTTAACTACACAACAACTCAAACAGCGCCTGTCTGGCCACCGATCGCTCATAAAACGGTACAATGAATTCAAATCGTCAAGCAGCGAGCGAGAGACAAGCAATGTAGACGAGTTTAAAAAGACAGCGCTAATGGTTCATGCCATTGATAATGAGCACAGCTTTGATCTATCAAAAACAACAATTTTAGACCATGACAACCGATTACAAGCTTTACAGATTTTGGAAATGTGCCACATTTTTAGTGATGTTTCAACAATTAATTTCAGAACCGACACTAATAATTTGAATGCAGCATACTCTGGGGTGCTACACTCTCTCTCTCTCATTAAGCATAAACTTCGCTCACTCTCTTCTGCTCGTTTCCTATACGTCAAATTATTGCTGTTTCCACTTCCATCTGTTCCATACCTCGATACTGTTTACAACACACACTTTTGCTTTTTGAAACGTTTCATTGCTCAGTATGCTAGTGATGTGTGCGGGGACCGTCTGTGTAAGTTGCCACAATTAAAACGAATTTGCAATTCAAATCAAATTCAAACTTAATTTTGACATTACAGTGTAGATCAGTGCGTTGTTTTTTCCGTCTAAATGTTCAAACCAACTTGACTAAGATAATATTGTTCGTGTTGTAAGTAATCTGTGTGTTTGCAAATTGAATGTTGTATGTAATTATTGTTCAAATTATTGTTCAAATTGTAGTTTTGCCCAGAAGATGAAGGCATAGACCTTCGAAACGTTGGTAATAGACGCAATAAAATATTATTGTAAGAAATCCGTGACCAAACGCCATCTCTCATTACTGAAAACAAAGTGGTCGTTCATCTTTCTATCGAATAACAACAATGGCGCCAAGATTAGATTCCAGTACCGCAACCTTCTACAATAGTGTACAGCCGCAACATCGCAAATTGTACAAAAGCTTTGCGCAAGCCGTCGGAAAACTGTGCGCTCAACTAAACCGGAAAGAATTCCTGAGAAGATGTAGGAAATATGGATTGAACCCAACACACATCCAGAATAGTTTTCGCTGCATCAATGGTCTTCTTGAAGACGCTAGCCCGTACAGAGGAAGTTTGCAAAAAGCAATAGACCGCTTCAAGCGAACGATCATCAACATCGAAATCAAGGACAGTTTCTATAAGATCAAACAGTTAGAAGAAACTAAAGTGTCACTCGTAAGTCAGATAACGTAGGCAACCCCTCCACACATATACAACTCATTCTTTAGTGGTCAGGAATGTTACTTTAACAAACAAGGTCGCGCACTCAAAGCAAAAACAGACAGTAAGTTTCAACGCCTAATGGCGAAAGTGGAAGTTGAGTCGCCTCTCAACTTCACCGTAAACGAGTCGTGGATACGGAACACCACTGATGTGGAAGTTCCCAAAGAAACAATGCTATTACTAGGATATGGTCCTAAGTTTGCCTTGCCTTTCCAGGATAATCGAGAAATTCCGTATTTCAAGATTATCGCAGACTTAGAATCTATTCTAAAGCTTGAACCCGACGACACAGTGCAAGCGGCAAGTCGCAACCAGTTCACCAACATAATTCACAATTACGTGAACAAACGAAAAAACGGTTGCTTCAAATCATCCACTGATCCCGTCAATCATTTTTTGATCGAAGCATACCATACGACCCAAAAGTTCATCCGTGACAATCCGGAAATATGTATTGTGGCTGCCGACAAGGGTAACAAAACAGTAATAATGAAAAAAGAAGAATACGAAATGAAAATGCAAACCCTTGTTGGCGACAGCGATACGTATGAAGGCATTGACACGGACTGGACAAACAAAGTACAGACCAAAAATAATCAAATGGTAAATGCTCTATACGATCAGAAAATGATAGACCAGAAAACCAGGCATCAATTAATAACACATCACGCGACTTGCCCTAAAATTTACGGTCTTCCAAAAATACATAAACCCAATAGTCCGCTGAGGGTCATCCTGTCGTGCATTAATTGCCGAACATATGATCTCTCAAAGTATTTAGCTGGTATTCTCAGACTATCGATAAATCAGAACAAATACAATGTCCTAAACTCTTACGAGTTTTGCTCATTCATAAACAACACAACGCTGCCCCCGAATCATGTGTTGGTTTCGTTCTATGTCGTTAGTTTGTTTACTTGCATCCCCAAAGACCTGGTCATCCAAGCGGTGCGCAATAACTGGAGTTCGATAGAGAAAAACACAACCATCAAAGATGAAAAAACTTTCATAGACCTCATCGATTTCAATCTCTCCTCCAGTTATTTCGTATTTCGCGGAGCATATTACAGGCAGAAATCGGGAACAGCAATGGGTAATCCATTATCCCCTGCCTTAGCGGATCTAGTAATGGAAACATTACTAGATGACGTGTTGAAGACGATCAATATACCTATCCCCTTTTTAAAGAAATATGTGGATGATTTGATCACCGCTCTCCCAGCTAATGAAATTGATCATGTGAAGAGTGCGCTGAATGCCTATAATCCACATATCCAGTTTACATGTGAGATTGAGAGCAACAACCGTTTGCCTTATTTGGACATGGTTCTGATAAGAACGGACGAGCAGAGGATTCTCACCGACTGGTACAAAAAGCCGGTAGCATCTGGCCGAATTTTAAATTTTCTCTCTTTCCATCCGCTCGCGCAAAAGCTTAATACAGCCATGGGGTTCATTGCAAGGGTATTTCGACTATCAACGTACAAAACAGAAAACCAGAAAAAGCTAACGGTACGAGAATACTTGCGCAATAACAATTATCCCAGCACCCTGGTAAATCGACTGATCAATCGATTTGTCAACCAAAATCCCAGCACATAACAGTTTTTGCAACCGGCCGAGACGGTTGTGCCTCCAGGTGGAAGGTTTTGTTCTCGAGAGAGTGACGGAGTGCGAGACGCTGTATGCGTTTTTGTGGGAGAGAGAGAGAGACCAGTTTGTTCAGTGTGAGTTGACAGTTGATACGTCGGAGGCGTGGTCAACGACATCCTCGGTGTTTTGACAGCAAACCGCGGGTAGACGAATTTGCCTACCGCGGTGGCAGAAATCGACAGTGATCGTGCCTGTACACACAGAAAAAATATATTGTATTGGTGTCGTCGGGCAATTCTAATCGACGAGAGGGGAAGCGTCACAGGTAGACCCATTTGCTCTATTCGTCTACCGCAGAAGTGGTACGACGAATAAGGAAAACAAGTGGCACCGAAAAGTGCCGCATAGACAGTGGGATTTTCGCAGCAAGCCACAGGTAGCCACATTTGTTTACCGCGGCGGTGGAAACGGAGAGAGCGCGCTTGTGGTGGTGATACCGACGAGCAGCTTAACCGGAGAGAGTTTTGAAGTGTTGCAGGTAGGCCTATTTCTCTACTGAAGAAGCAACGCGACGAAGAAGGACAGCAAGTGTCACATTGTCAAACAACGGGCACCGAGTTTACAACGTAACACATGAGGTGTGTTCTACAGGTATAACAGGTATATTTTTCATTCCTTTTTGTGATAGTTTTTCTTGCTAGGTAAAATGGATGAAGAGATGGGAGAACGAGTAACAGACCCTCCCCCTAAGCCTTATGCTGAAAATGTAAATCCGACTAGAATTAAAATTTGCCCAGAGTCGTCAACGGGACCATGGATTGTATTTATTAGGCGTAAAGTAAAGGCGCTAAATATTATTCAAATTTCTAAAGATTTGACTTCGCGATTCTCGGATGTAAAAGAGATCGTCAAAGTCAATAAAGATAAAATACGCATTGTCGTTGGTAGTCTCAAACAAGCCAATGCAATTGCTTCTTGCGAGCTTTTTACGCGTGAGTATAGAGCGTATATTCCTTCAAAGGATATTGAAATTGATGGGGTCATCACAGAATCGAGTTTGACTGTTGATGACATAATTAAGCATGGGGTTGGTCGTTTCAAAGACACCATACTTAAAGACGTAAAAATACTTGAATGCAAGCAATTGCATTCAGTATCACACGAAGGAGATAAAAAAGTTTATCGACTGTCTGACTCATTTCGAGTGACTTTCGCTGGGTCTGCGCTGCCCAACTATGTCATTATCGATAAGATTCGTCTCCCTGTTCGCCTTTTTATTCCTCGTGTAATGAATTGCCTTAATTGCAAACAGCTTGGCCACACAGCCACTTACTGTTCCAATAAGGCACGGTGTGGCAAATGTGGGGGTTCTCATCAAGAGAATACATGCAATGAAAATTCAGAAAAATGTTTAATGTGCGGAGAAAACTCGCATGAGCTCCCTGCATGCCCTATTTATAAATTGCGTGAGGATAAAATTAAACGATCCTTGAAGGAGAGGTCTAAGCGCTCCTATGCAGAAATGTTGAAAAATGCTACCCCTAAACCCATCTTCTTAGAAAACACTTACACATCTCTATTTTCGGAACAGTCTGACTCTGACGGAGCGTGCGAAGGTACATCATTTGTTTTACCCGGAAATTCCAGAAAAAGAAAACAGTCTTCTTTTCCCAAGCTGCCAAGAAAGGGTCTTAAAATTTCTCCACCAATAGATAAACTGCGCCCAAAACCGAAAAATTCCGATTCAAAACCGAAATCAATTCCGCCTGGTTTTGGGAACGTACAATCCAAACAGAACACCATTACTGGAAATAATAAAATTTCGACTTCCTCTGAGCCTCAGCCGGGGGTAGGATTATTGAAATTTTCTGAAATTGTTGATTGGATTTTTAAAGCATTCAATATTTCTGAACCACTAAAGAGTATACTTTCAGCTTTCCTCCCAACAATTAGAACATTTTTAGAGCAGCTGATTGCTCAATGGCCCATCCTTGCAGCGATTGTATCTTTCAATGGGTAATTCACCTCCTCCAATGAAAGATTCCATCACTGTTTTACAGTGGAATTGCAGAAGTATCATACCTAAAATTGATTCCTTAAAAATTTTACTGCATAATTTAAAATGCGATGCTTTTGCTCTATGTGAAACATGGCTTACCTCAAACATTAATTTCAACTTAAATGATTTCAACATTATTCGCCTAGACCGAGACACCCCGTATGGAGGAGTGCTTCTAGGAATTAAAAAGTGCTATTCTTTCTATAGAATTAACATCCCCTTGTTTGCGGGCATTGAGGCTGTAGCTGTCCAAACGAACATTAAAGGCAAAGACATGTCTATCGCTTCTATATATATACCTCCCAAAGTTCAAATTGGACAACGTCAAATTTTTGAGGTAGTGGAATCCATGGCTGCTCCGCGTCTGATACTGGGAGACTTCAACTCGCACGGAGTATTGTGGGGTTCCCTCTACAATGATAATCGATCCTCTTTGATATACAATGTATGTGACGAATTTAATATGACAGTTTTAAATACTGGCGAAACAACACGCATCCCCAGACCTCCTGCACGTCCAAGTGCATTAGATCTATCTCTGTGCTCGACATCACTTCGGTTAGATTGCACGTGGAAGGTTGTACCTGATCCTCACGGTAGCGATCATTTGCCAATCGGGTTTAATTATTGAAGCAGCAGAACAAGCCCAAACGAAATGCAATCCTGGAATGACAATAAATAGACGGCCCCCTAATCCTTGGTGGGACAAAGAGTGCTCTGATGCATATGAAGCTAAACAAGTTGCCTACAAAGAAATTATGAAACAGAAAGGGGGTATACGTGAGAACTTTGAAAATTATTTCATTTTGCAAAACAAATTTGACAGTATACGTCGTGCCAAAAAATCTAGTTATTGGAGACACTTCGTTAATGGCTTGTCAAGAGAAACATCAATGAGTACTCTTTGGACCACAGCCAGAAGAATGAGGAATCGAAACGTGACTAATGAAAGCGAAGATTTTTCGAATCGTTGGATATTTAATTTTGCCAAGAAAATTTGTCCCGATTCTGCTCCTGCGCAGAAAATCACTCGCGATGCTCCCACAAGTAACGATTTCATAGATTCGCCTTTGACAATGATGGAATTCTCAATTGCACTCCTCTCATGCAACAATAATGCTCCGGGACTAGACAGAATTAAATTCAACTTGGTGAAGAATCTGCCTGACCTAGCAAAAAGACGCTTGTTGAATTTATTCAATAAGCTTCTTGAGCAGAACATTGTCCCGCACGACTGGAGACAAGTGAGAGTTATCGCTATTCCAAAACCGGGAAAGCCAGCCTCCGATCATAACTCGTATCGACCGATTGCAATGCTATCCTGCATCAGGAAATTGTTGGAAAAAATTATCCTACGACGTCTCGACAATTGGGTTGAGGCGAACGGCTTGCTATCAGATACCCAGTTTGGTTTTCGGAGGGGAAAGGGAACGAATGATTGTCTGGCGCTACTTTCGTCAGAAATCCAACTCGCTTACGCAAAAAAAGAACAAATGGCGTCTGTGTTCTTAGACATAAAAGGAGCATTCGACTCAGTCTCCATTGATGTTCTCTCGGAGAAGCTACATCAATGTGGTCTTTCACCGATATTAAATAATTATTTATACAATTTATTGTCAGAAAAGCACATGCATTTTTCATATGGCGATTTGGCGACACTCAGAATAAGTTACATGGGCCTCCCACAAGGCTCTTGTCTAAGCCCCCTTCTCTATAATTTTTACGTGAATGACATTGATAATTGTATTGTCAGCCCATGCACTTTAAGACAACTTGCAGATGATGGGGTGGTTTCTGCCACAGGACCAAAAGCTATAAATTTACAACAACCATTGCAAGATAGCTTGGATAATTTATCAATTTGGGCTTTAAAGCTGGGCATCGATTTCTCTACGGAGAAAACAGAGTTGGTCGTTTTCTCAAGGAAGCGTGATCCAGCTCAGCTTCAGCTTCAGTTGGTTGGTAGAACGATAGCCCAAGTCCTGACTTTTAAATACCTTGGAATTTGGTTCGATTCTAAAGGCACATGGGGAGGCCACATTAGGTATCTAATAACGAAATGCCAACAAAGGATAAATTTTCTGCGAACAATAACTGGATCATGGTGGGGTTCTCATCCAAGTGACATGATAAGATTGTATCAAACAACAATACTTTCAGTAAAGGAATATGGGTGCATCTGTTTCCGTTCAGCTGCGAACACTCACATTATTAAACTGGAACGGATACAGTATCGCTGTTTACGAATTGCCTTAGGTTGCATGCAGTCGACCCATACAATGAGTCTTGAAGTACTAGCGGGAGTTCTTCCTTTAAAAGACCGATTCTGGAATCTCTCTTCTCGTTTACTTATTCGATGTGAGGCTATGAATCCACTGGTAATTGAAAATTTTGAAAGACTTGTCGAGCTTCAACCCCAAACCAGATTCATGACAGTGTATTTCAATCACATGTCACAAGAAATAACGCCTGCTAGGTATGTTCCCACATACGTCAATATACTAGATATTCCTGAATCCACTTTATTCTTTGACACGTCCATGCAAGCAGAGATTCGTGGAATTCCGGATCATCTACGCTCGCGGGAGATCCCTAAAATATTCACAAGTAAATATCAACACATAGACTGCCTTAAAATGTTTTACACTGATGGGTCACGAATCAGTGAGGCCACTGGTTTCGGTATTTTCAACAATAATTTTTCAATTTCTCTCAAACTTGCAGAACCCGCCTCTGTTTATATAGCGGAACTAGCAGCAGTTCACTATAGTTTTCAAATAATTAATACTTTACCCCCGAACCATTACTTTATCCTCACTGATAGTCTCAGCACAATTGCAGCTCTACGCTCAAAGAGGATTGATAATCGCGATCCATTCTTTTTGGGGAAGATACGAGAATCTCTGAGTAACCTGACAAGAAAATGTTATAAATTTACCCTAGTGTGGCTCCCCGCCCATTGCTCTATTGCGGGCAATGAGAAAGCTGATAATTTAGCCAAGATTGGTGCACTAGATGGTGAAATATATGAAAGACCCATCGCTTACAATGAATTTTATAGCGCTTCTCGACAGAGGACACTTGCTAGTTGGCAAACATCTTGGGACAATGGAGATATGGGACGATGGCTACACTCAATTATCCCTAAAGTATCAACGAAGGCATGGTTCAAAGGATTGGATGTAAGTCGAGACTTCATCCGTGTGATGTCTAGGCTCATGTCCAATCATTATACTTTAGATGCGCATCTCCGTCGTATTGGGCTCGCTGAGGGTAATCATTGTGCTTGTGGAGAAGGTTACCATGACATTGAGCATGTTGTTTGGTCCTGCACTGAATATCGTGAAGCCAGATCACAATTAGTAGATTCTTTACAAGTCCGAGGAAGACCAATCCATGTTCCTGTTAGAGACATCCTGGCGTATCGCGATCCTCTATACATGGAACTTATCTATCATTTTCTAAAAACAGCGTCTGTCAACATTTAATTAAATTCATCTCCTCATACTCTCATCCAAGGCTAATCATTCACCAATTAAAGTGTCCTAGAATATTTAGTTTTTAAATTTAGACAATAACAGAAAAAAAAGTAAATAAATACACCCGAAAATACTAGATCATTATGAAATACAACAATGTAAGGAAAAAAGCAAACAATAAAGTGATTTCAGTGTTAGTTTTAGACAAAGTACTAGTATAGTTAAAATTAGTCTTAAGGATTTTTGTAACGTGCTATGTAAAAAAAAGAAACTGGCGTAAAAAGCTTTTGCAAATGCCGTGTCAAATAAACGTATGAAAAAAAAAATCCCAGCACAGTAAATGATCGCCCTCCCGAGAGCGAACAAAAGGTATATCGATCGCTCCACCACGTAGATGCTCTCACACCCGCCCTTGCCAGGATCGTTCAGAGGAATCACAAAAATGTTAGGTTTCAAATGTACAAAAACCAATGCAATTTTGTTTTCCAAGCTGAAAGATCCCACGCCTCTTCTTTCAAAACGCAATATAATCTACCGTATACCCTGCACAGAATGTGACAGTTCCTACATAGGTTTAACTACACAACAACTCAAACAGCGCCTGTCTGGCCACCGATCGCTCATAAAACGGTACAATGAATTCAAATCGTCAAGCAGCGAGCGAGAGACAAGCAATGTAGACGAGTTTAAAAAGACAGCGCTAATGGTTCATGCCATTGATAATGAGCACAGCTTTGATCTATCAAAAACAACAATTTTAGACCATGACAACCGATTACAAGCTTTACAGATTTTGGAAATGTGCCACATTTTTAGTGATGTTTCAACAATTAATTTCAGAACCGACACTAATAATTTGAATGCAGCATACTCTGGGGTGCTACACTCTCTCTCTCATTAAGCATAAACTTCGCTCACTCTCTTCTGCTCGTTTCCTATACGTCAAATTATTGCTGTTTCCACTTCCATCTGTTCCATACCTCGATACTGTTTACAACACACACTTTTGCTTTTTGAAACGTTTCATTGCTCAGTATGCTAGTGATGTGTGCGGGGACCGTCTGTGTAAGTTGCCACAATTAAAACGAATTTTCAATTCAAATCAAATTCAAACTTAATTTTGACATTACAGTGTAGATCAGTGCGTTGTTTTTTCCGTCTAAATGTTCAAACCAACTTGACTAAGATAATATTGTTCGTGTTGTAAGTAATCTGTGTGTTTGCAAATTGAATGTTGTATGTAATTATTGTTCAAATTATTGTTCAAATTGTAGT
Organism: Topomyia yanbarensis; assembly: GCF_030247195.1. NCBI lineage: Eukaryota > Metazoa > Arthropoda > Insecta > Diptera > Culicidae > Topomyia > Topomyia yanbarensis. The sequence continues at coordinate 178,104,541 of NC_080672.1, forward strand.
TTTGCCCAGAAGATGAAGGCATAGACCTTCGAAACGTTGGTAATAGACGCAATAAAATATTATTGTAAGAAATCCGTGACCAAACGCCATCTCTCATTGCTGTAAGGAGGGGCAATTGTTCAGTCAACTGTTTTAAAAATGTTCTTACTGTTGGTAGAATAGCAACCAGCAAGCTTTTCATAGGATCGGTAATGTTGAAAGCTGTGAATATCCAGTCCACAATGTCAGAGAATTTAAGGAATCCCGTTTTAGGTTGAGTTTCTGACTGTAAAATTGGAGCACTTGGGATTTTTGGTGCCCCGGGGAGTGCTGGAAACTCCTGGTTGTATCTCAATTTCCCAAAACCAGGAGGTATTATCTTCGGATTTGTACCAGCACTTCCAGTTGATGAATTATTTTTATTTTGTACCCTTGTTTGGGACAACCTAGGACCCTTACGAGGAAGTTCAGGTGAGTTTTGATTAGGTCTTTTCCTAGAGTTTCCAAGCGGAGCCAAAGAATGCCCCTCGCAAGGGTCGTTAGAGGCGTTATCGTCAGTTGGCAAGAGAGCGAATGGGTTTTGGAACAGCTCTTTTAAGCATTTCTGCGTAAGAGCGTCTGGAGCGATCTTTGGCGGATCGCTTCAGTTTATCCGCGCGAAGTTTGTACGTTGGGCATGTCAAAAGTGCATGCGGATTCTCCCCACAGTAAACACACTTCTCAGCGGGGCTACTGCAAGTATCATCCGCATGGCGCTCCCCACATTAACCGCACCGTTGCTTGTTGCTACAGTAGGTGGCCGTGTGACCTAGCTGCTTGCAATTGGAACAATTCATGACCCGCGGTACAAACAGGCGTACAAGTAGACGAGCTCCTCCCACTTCAACGTAGCTCGGAAGTGCAGATCCGGCGAAGGTTACGCGAAACGAGTCTGATGGATAGTAATTACCATCTTCGATGGACTTTGAGTGCAATTGCTTGCACTCCAAAATCTTAACTGATTGAAGGTTAGGGTCCTTAAAGCGGCCAGCCCCATCATTCATCAGATCATCGACAGTTAGACCCGCATCACTTACCACACCGTCGATCTCCAGCGTAAAGAGGCTATTGCTAACGATATCATTGGCCTGTTTCAAGTCAGTAACGACTACGCGCAGTTTATCTGACTGAACCTTTTTAATCTCGGTTACGGCCGAGTAACGTTTTGTCAGCTCCCGTGCAACAGTTATGCTGTTTAACGGTTTATTTTTGGGCCGAAAGTATACCACCCAAGGACCAGCGGATCCTTCCTGGTAAACCTTGACTCGGGGGGGCTGTGAGACATTGGGGGAAAGTGGGGGAAGTGGATCCACCATAACATTATCTGTCTCAGTATCAGATATATGTTCTTCTTCCCCATAATATTCGTCATCGGAGGGTGATCCTTCTGTTTGTTCCATTTTGTTGCGGGAGCAACACGCTCGACCGCACTATTTAATTTAAATCAAAATAAAAAATCAAAAACAATAATAAAAAAAATCGATAAGAAAAGTAAAAAACGAAACACTTCACCAGTTGGTTCCTGCTTCACTGCAGCCTCTGCCACAGCAAGCACCTTCGTACCACCGAAAAAACTAAACCACGCCGGAGAGAACAAAAGCACTTGTTTCCCGGTACAAAGTTGGGTTACGAATGTGCTTACAAGCTTCGTTTCGATTGGTTGGTTTGTTGATAGTGTGTTTCGCGATCCTGGGTGCCATGATTAATTTGGGTAGCAACAAACCAACACACTCAAACGTGACAAATGATAACACATGTATGTACTGTAATCAGTTAACTGACGTCCCTATTTCTACATACAGAGTTTGACAATAGGTTACATCGATTTTCCACCAATCGATGGGGGTCAGTTTGGCAACGTCAAAATCGGTTGAAATGTTGCAGTAAACAATAGAAAACAATGCACACTTTCTTCGATTTGATGCAAACAAAAGTGCTCCTCGTTCGTATTTAGAACAAATTTCGTTACAATCAATGCTCTTATGTTGACTACGATAATGTGACGTCATGTCACCCTCTTGACTATAATGCATCTCGAAGTGAGGTTGTCATTTTTATTTCAACGATTTTGAACCCTGTCAAACCATTCGGAAAACGGTTCGGATTCCGGAATAAATTCCAGCTCAATAGCAGCAACCGATTAAGTCGTAATAGTTTGCTGTACATGAGCTGGAATACATTCAGGATTTCGAACGGGTTTGCGAAAGGATTTGACCGAGAAGATTTGACGTAGAAAATAAAAACGCACGGTGTCGTACTTCGCTTATCTATTTGCACAAATTCAAGGAAATCGGTTAATATTTCATAAAAAATTGTTTTGTCGAATATTTGAATTAGTTGTATTTTAAATATTTGTAATTGGTGAACATATTTAAAATACTTCTGTTGACTGAATGGGAATCATTCTGGTACTTATGTAATGCATGTCATTGTGAGTGTACTTTAAGTATTTAAAGAGCATATTTTATGCATCAAGACAATTACTGTAAATTTGTTGAGTTATTTATACATACTTATGCTACTTTATGTACGAGCTGGTACTTAAAGTTTTCAAATAAGTATGGCTTTGGTACTAAGACTAGCCACACCGGAGCATAGGTATTAACGATTTACTAACCGCCATAATTACACGACACCGCATCGGCGGTTGGCAAGCAGGTTGTGTTAATAGCGAGTGCGTGTATTTGGCAACCTCTTACAACCAAAGCCAATGTTGCCTTTCGCAGAAAGGAAGTAAAACAAAATGGACGTTGTTGAACCAGCAGGATCTTCCAATAATGGAATCTTTCGGCCCAAGGCCAAAGCTGCTAGCAAAAAGCGGAAGTTGATTGGTTCTGAATCTTGCCAATACCGGAATATTTTTAGCTGTGGAGGCCAATACGAAGGCTAATGACAGCATCTATCGAAACCGTCAAGCTTTTGATTATTTCGATTGATTTCAGTAGAAAAAGCTATGTTTCCAATAAATATTATGAGTTGGAACATACCAAGAAGTAACTTTGGATTTGAAGAATCCACTATTCCACAACGGATGTTATGTTTGTTTCTGTCAATGTAATTGAAGAGGATATTGGCAAACCAAAGGAATGCGATTAAAATAATCATGACGGCACTTAAGACCTTTCAAATTGAAAGGGCATATTCGTGAAAATTTCAAAACATTTGCAATTGTTCATAGGCGCCTTGCAAAAACGATGCAAGATTCATTTAATTCTCCGTTTTTCTCACCGCACATAGGTACTAAAAACATCCTAAGCATCAAAATAAAACAAGTAATTTTCTTCTGTTCATGCGACTTATTTTCAAAGTTGAATTTAGAAACTAAAATAATTTGAATTATAATTGAAAACCTCTTTTATTCTTATGTAATATGTCATTCGTTGATTTTAACCACTTCCAGCAAATGGTTGGTTAATATGAACTAAAGTTTCCCGCATTTTTCTTCTCCAAGACTTCTTTTAAATCCAGTGCAACTATTTAATATAGCAATAGAGAACATTCGTAGTCCGGTGCTCATTTTGTAGAAAACCTTGAACACTGATAAAAATCCAAACGTTAATTCTATTTGGTTCAAACCACTTAAAATCCATAGGAAGAAGAAATGGTACTGTTATCACGGGCACATACCTCCCCACCGAGAACCGGAAGATGGAAGCGAAGAAAGCAATTTTAATAGACGGCATAGCTTAGCCAGAGGAATTATTGAACGGACAATCGGAGTGCTGAAAAACCGTTTTCGGTGCATACTGGGCGCCCGGCAATTGCATTATTCTCCAGCCAAGTCATCGAAAATCATAAATGTTTGCTGCGCACTGCACAATATATGTTTAACATACAATAACACTCTTATTCTTCCCTCTCCTAGGCTGACGGGTTTGACGGTATTGAAAACATCTTCAAGCATATTTGAGCAGACACCTGCTTTAAGATGGTTATTGCATTACGCCTCGATAGTGGTGCATCGAGGAGACCGAGAGGGCTTATGGGCCTTTTTTGTTTTTTGTTATTTCATACTCTGCACCAGCCCAAACTAACAGTCAGCTAAGAACCTGTGCACACTGGCGTGGACGATTGGCGGGTCGCCGTGGATTGACTTTTTCTGTGGGCTGTGTTTGCAGACATTGTTCAACAGCTTAACGGCTGTCTTTTTGAGCACGGCTCGCAGTGGGAGTCATTGTGTGTCGATTTATCGGTCGATCTCGTCAACGTGCACAGGCACATTAAAAATTAACAGTTGAACCCTATTAGTTGTGTTGTGTTGTAATAATTGTAGTTTTTAGTACTGGTGTAAAGTTGTTATGTGCTAGTCGTATGTCTATCTGTGTATGTGTTCGTCTGAGTATTTGTGACATATGGGTCAGGGAATGGATGCAGAATTGGCTTATATGATAGAATAGTGGGTAATTCTTCTTTGGATCACTTTTTATCGGTGTTCAATTCGTGAATTCGATTCGACTCATTCGGATTGGATAAATGAAGGTACGATTAATTTACCGACGCACATCAATCATCCATTCCCCGTCAGCATAGCATGAGAAACGTTTAACGGAATGCAATTGTCGTTAATAGTAAATATATATCATTTCCTGGCATTTAGACGATTCCAAGTAGTTTTATTGCATGTTACATGTGTGTTGTTCAAATAATACTCAATAATAATACTAACTCTTCTCTTTATTTCATTTTGTTTTATTTATTTTCGGTCTCATGCGTCACATTCCTATTATGACCTCTCCGAGTTCATTCATCAAAAAAGGGTAACATTGCTGCCAACAATGACTATTCGCTACCATCAGACGTCGCCACGTTTTAGAAGAATTGAGATGTACTCTCATACTCAATTGAATTAGATAAGTAGGAACGACCAAAAACTGCAAGTAGCATATTACACATGTCTTATTTTAACACATTAAATATTATTTGTATTAACTTATTATTTACAGGTAACACACATATCTCAACACACAACACTTCCCATACACACGTAAACATTCAAACTCGCAAATATACAAATGCTCGACAGGTGACTGGGCCAAGAGCATTCACTCGTAGGATCTATCATTTCGATGATCGCCTCGATTCTACGAAACCAGTGCACAATTAAGCTGACATAAGCTAGTCTCGTCTGGTGAATGCATGTAACCTGGAAGCCCCAGACACGACAGGACGAGACGGACAGATGACGGACTGGACTCGACGGGGCCTAGTTCAGAGTTTTAGGCATTCTTCAATGCACGGCTAGCGGTGGTGGTTGGCTATTCAAGTATTGGTAGAGTTTGAAGTACTGTCTTTCATGTGATGAACATAAATTCAGCTGTATCTTGTACCTATCTAATCTATTACGTCTCTCATATATTGTCCTTTATTTCTTCTTTTCGAGTCCTATACTGCCATTCTACACCCGCCTTCAGCTGGGTCAGCAAAGATGGTGATAGTGAACGTCTTAACACTCACACATTCTCAAACGCGGTCTCAAGCATGAACCTATAAAAAAGCCCTCGCGCACGCGGTTACGTATCTATCACGTCCGGAAGCCCATCCTTGATCCTAAAAGCCTAGGTCCATGCCTTCAGCTGGACCAATTAAGAAAATACGCTCATACCTATTAGACAACACATGGCGACATGACCGGGAACCCTATCGATATAAACGATCCCACTCTCTGCCAGAATTCTAACCGCGCACCGAAAATTTAATATCAGACTCACGGTTCGCGCGACCATTCAAGAACACACGTTACAAAGTCACGTTAGCGCACAAATGTTAGAGCCCCTCGCGATTTTCCAAGCAACCTACGCCCACGAACTCGCAAACGTGATTACACCCCGGTGATAAGGTGAAAATCTCAGCACTCATAAACTTAGCAACACGATCTCAAGCGTCAACCTACAAACTCCCGCGCTCGCGCCATCATGAATCAGGATCGTCCGGAAGTCTCTATCCTCGGTACCAACAATCTAGGTCCTTGTTAATTAATAAAAAAAATAATAAAATTGAAAAATAACTCCCATATCCACTAGACAAAACGTTCCATGGCGACATGACCGGAAAATCTAGTGATATAGGGTAACTCTCTCCCTGTCAGAATGTGATCCGTACACCGAAAGCTAAAGATCAGAATGACGGTCCGCGAATATATGAATGGCCGCAGGGTTTCAAAATCGAATTTATACACGCGAAGTCACATACGCGCGAGCACATGCGACAAACACGTCAACATACGAACGCTTAAGCCCTTCGCGATTATCTACGCACACCTATGCCAGAGATCGCGTAAACTTGATAACACTCCGGCAATTGTGTGAACGTTTTAGTACTTACGACGTTACAAACGCGGTCTCAAACGCGAACCCGCAAACGCGCGCGATCATGAATCGGTCACGTCCGGAAATCTTTAGCCTTCATTCTAGCAATTTAGGTCCATACATTGAGTTGGACCAATCAAAAAAAATAAAGCTCATTTCCACTAGACCACGCGTTCCACAGCGACATGAATGGGAATTCTAATGATATGTAAGAACCCACTTTCTTCTGGAATCTGAACCGTACACAAATATCAAAAATTAAGTATCAGATTCACGGTCCGCTCGCGATCATTCTAGAACACACGCGAATATGCAAAAGGCACACGGTTATGAAATAGAATTTATACACGCGAAGTTCATACACGTTAGCACACGCGACATAAAAACGCGCACGCGACATACAAACGCACACGCGACATACAAACGCACACGCAATCGAGCACGTTAACGTACAAATGTTCGCGCCCTTCGCGATGATACACGCGATCGCGAGTCCCTACGCCCGCACATACCTGAACCGTACAATGAATATCACATTCAGAATCACGGCCCGCTACAATTGGCCTAATGCAGTGTTTTATTGGGCGACATTTCCTGTCTCGTCTGCAAATTGTAGTATGTGATTCTGACGGGGAGCCCTTCCGAGAACCTAGCTCTACAGCTCCAGTAGAACAACTCTCGAAAAAAAACATACAATAGCACTCTTATTCTTGTATAAAATTATAATGCATGTTTCAATGAGGTGAAAGTACAGATATTTCATTCTCACTGTCACCTCACCTAGTTGGATGAGTTAAGGGGCCCTATTCTCACAGTCACGTCAGCTACCTAGTGATTGGAAGAAAATTTCCGTCTAGTCACTAAGTGACCTGACTGTGAGAATAGAATCCAAGAGCGAAAAAAGCGATCACCGGAGTCACTTTGGTGACTATAGTCACTTATTGTGACAGAATTCACCTGGAAGAGCGATTCCAAGAGCACAGGGGAACAACTTGGACAAGTATGCACACTTCTTCCAAATCTCCAATTCCAATTAGGGGAAGATGGGGTAAAACGCACCCCCGAGGCAAAATGCACCCCTTGCTTATATCGAAAACTGCTGAAAATTTATAGAAAAGGGTAACACCAGTTAGAAGTCCGCCAAAGTAAACATACTTTATCAAAGTTTCATAACCATACATCAAGCTCACGATGCCTGAAACTGAAATAATTTTCTGCATATTACCCCCGAACAGGTGCGTTTTGCCCCGCTTATTTTCCAAAAGGCAATTTTTAATGATTTTGAAGAATCGAATATTTTTCATGTTCTTGATTATTTTGCAAAGCAATATGACTGTGATTACAGAGGAAAATGTTGGCAAAACGATATCATTAATTAAATTCTCCCGATTGATGTTCTATAGCTGAGTTATGATCATATTTCCTTAGGGGGTGCGCAACATTTATCATTAATTGCAGTCAATATTTATTTAATAGTTAATAGTCAATTTTTTATAATAGTGACGATGTAAACCGCGTCTGTGCAGGGAAAAGGGATTATTTAATACCTAACAATGAAGAAGGCAAAATTTACGTACAGAGATGGTTAGTTTTGTGTAACTTGCAGGAGGCGTATTCTATCTTCAAAAATACTTATCCTGATATTAAAATAGGATTTTCCATGTTCGCTAGTAATCGTCCAAAACACTGCATTTTGGCAGTGACAAGTGGCACGCATTCCCTATGCGTATGTATATATCATCAAAACATTAAACTTATTTTCAAAACATTACAAAGCAGTAAATCAATTCCAGATGGTGTTAACTCCTATCATGATTTGTTTCCAAAAATAATTTGTGAAAATTCGAGCGAACAATGTTGGCTGCAGTGTTGCGGAAACTGCCCTGGAACGCAAATTTTAGCGACAGAACTAATGAGTATTCTTAGTAACGGTAATATTGAATCATTTGAATATTGATACTTTTCTAGAAAAATTATTCAATATATTGCCGCATAACTTTATAGCTGAGCAACAAGCAAACTACTTGAAAAACATCAAAAGCAATTTGAAAGCTACAGAATGCATCATTATCTGTGATTTTTCGGAGAATTATTCTTTCGTTGTGCAGGATGCAGCTCAAGGCTTTCATTGGATAAACGCTCAATGTACTATGATAGTTTTCACCCTTGTGCTATTTATTTTAAAGACGAAGAATCGGACGATTTGAAGTTTACTAGTTTTATTGCAATTGCTGACTTCACTAAACATAATCATGTCGCAGTTCGTTTATTTTTGACTCATTGTTTAGCGTTCATAAAAGGTAAATTGCCAGGCTTACTACAGATTTACTTTTTCTCAGATGGATCAGGAAGCCAATACAAAAACAAAATGACGGCATTTAATTTGTGCAACATGCAAAAAGATTTTGGCATTGATGCCGAATGAATTTTTTTCGCAACTTGTTATGGAAAGGGTCCTTGTGATGCTTTGGGAGGAGTATTGAAACGAAACGCTGAGAAAGCGAGTTTGCAAGGCCATCATATAACAACAGCCCAAGAGCTTTATTCATGGGCTATTTCTAAGCCAGATTCCAAAATACACCATTAGCTTTTTTCAGAATCCGAATACAATAAAATGGAAAAAAAAGTTAAAAAATCGTTATACACGTGTGAAGCAAATTTCGGGAACACAGTCATTCCATAGTTTTAAGCCTCAAATTGAAAACTGTATTATTGTCAAACGCTATTCATTTTCGACGGAAGAAATATATGTTAAATTGTAGCTAAAGAAACGAAATGCCTTGTGAAAAATAAAACCAATAAAGTTATAAAAATGATTTACTTATTTCTCTTCATGCTTCTTCTGAATTTTTGATACAAAAATAAATACTGCCGAAATATGATCCTTTTAAAACCACCAAGATTTTTAATGAAGTGGAATTTCTAACCAAAGCTGACACTCGGTAAAAATATTTTGAACGCGAAGGTCTGCAATGTCTAAACTTTTTTCTAAGTGGTTAATGGACAGACCCCAGGTTGAAACGAATGTTGCACCCAGCTTGTAAGTAAATCATAGATTTCTTTATTCACAGCTGCTGTGACTCGCTGGAAGTGTATGGTGAACTACAATGCGGTTACATCGTTTCCATACATGTGGGGTGTATACATAGATTTTTTTATATTCAAAAAATTATATCTCCGAAACCTCTAGATCTGGTTCAAAAATATGTTTGGAGATGTTGTGTAGAATTGAATGATCTTTCAAATAAAAATATAAAAGTATGGAGTATTCAAGGACCTCCGCAGTGAAAATCAAGAAAAACCATTTAATGTGTATTTTGTTCGTATGAGTTTTTAAAAAAAAGCAACTTTTGAAAAATCACGATTTTTTTAACACGTCCGTCTAACGTGGAAAGGGACACCCGAAATGACGAAAAAATATGTATCTAATATTTTTCGATAAGGAACGATTCTACCAAATATTGCAGAATTCTGAGCGATCTTATAACTTTTTATCATGGAATTGTGTGTGTATATATATATATATATATATATATATATATATATATATATATATATATATATATATATATATATATATATATATATATATATATATATATATATATATATATATATATATATATATATATATATATATATATATATATATATATATATATATATATATATATATATATATATATATATATATATATATATATATATATATATATATATATATATATATATATATATATATATATATATATATATATATATATATATATATATATATATATATATATATATATAATATATATATATGTATATATATATATATATATATATATATATATATATATATATATATATATATATATATATATATATATATATATATATATATATATATATATATATAAAGGGTGTTTGGTTCATGGTTAAGAACCTCTGGAGAAAAAAATCGTTCTACACATATCTTCAAATCTCAACCGTTACTAAGTTATTGAATTTTTTGTGTTAAAAACTTATTTGTCTTAAAATAGCTCTAACTCAAAAAATATATTTTGCATTTCGAATTATTTGGATCCATTGGATAGGTGAGAAAATTTTACATTGAAATATGTCCTCAAATATTTCAGCTAATGAGGTTAAGTAACCTTTTCACAGTAATTTATTTAAAATTTAACAATTTTGATCGATTTTTCGTTCACTTCGCGAAAATCTTAATAGTTAACATCACCATTTTAATAATTCAAATTTTTAGTCTTGAAGAGTTGCATAATTTGTACCTTGACATGATACACTTATCTTTTCTTGTTTTCATGTGTTTGGATTATTGAACTTGGATATTTTTATCTCATATTCACTTATACTAGCTCTTTTTGAAAAAGTATGGCACTTATTGTACCTTTTCTTATTTTTGTTCGAAAGCCAGGAAAATTTTGCATAGAAATAGATGTAAATACCTTTCAGTTAAGTTAATTTAGTATTCTTTTAGAAGTTAATTAGTTTGAAGTTGATGTGATTATTTGCATTTTCGTTATTTTCTTAAAATAGTAAATAAGAAACAGCACCATTATTATCATGGAATTAATGCATCTCAGCATGTTCTACAATTTTTTCTTTGGCTTCATTAAAGTATCTCTAATTTTGAGTTATTTTACTAGTAAAAAGTCATTTAGTACACTTAACTAAAAGATATCTGTACATACATCGAAAGGAAATTTTCTCAACTTTCCAATGACGCCCTGGTAATAACGATATAAAGCATATTTTTAGATTAAAGTCTTTTAAGCACTCGCAGGTCGATTACAGGAAAAAATTAGAAGTGAAATTACAAGAAAACGAGAAGAGATAGGAATATCATGTTGAAGAACAAATTATAAATCGTCCTCAAACCCATCTTTTGGATAATAGATATTGCTATAATTATAATTCATTATTTTGAGAAAATTAACAAAAACCTCATCAAAAACACCAACTTTGAACTACTTTACAACTAAAAGGTAATTAACACTAATTAACTGAAAGATATGAGAACACCATTCAGTAGACATTTTTTTCACCTTTCCAATGGAACTAAAGGATTTAAAATTCGAGATATACTTTTGGAGTTAGAAGTATTTTAAGATAAATAAGTTTTTTGCACAAAAAGTTCAATAACTCAACAATTTGTGGTATGTGTAGAACGATTTTTTTCTCCAAATATGACAGTCAATCACCCCTCGAGAGATTCTTAATCATGAACCAAACACCCTGTATATATATATATATATATATAATATATATATATATATATATATATATATATTATATATATATATATATATAATATATATATATATATATATATATATATATATATATATATATATATATATATATATATATATATATATATATATATATATATATATGATATAAAATATCGCCATTCTGTCATTGAAAATATTGTTGCGAACCTAAAATTTTCCTTCATTTCAGAGTGAAATCAAGGGAAAAGCTGTAGAAAGTTTCAAGAAAGACGAGATTGTCCTTCCAGGACCAATATGAGAGAGTGCCGTGAAGAAGAAAGATGCAGGGTTACATTCTGAACAGGATAAGACAAACGGTGTACGAAGATTGCGAGTTGTATTCCTTTTGGAAAATAAATCAAAATCAATGTTTCATAATATTTTAGAGAAAATGGTTAATCTATTAGGTTGTAACGATTTTTGGAAAAATTTATTAAGTAATCTCATTCCATTGATTTCATCACTTTTTAGTAAAATATCCTCATGTTTGCCTCTCCTTGTTTAATTATTATCGAATTTGTAATGACATCACATCAAAATAGTAATTGTTTGAAATTTCTTCAGTGGAATTGTAGAAGCATTATTCCAAAAATTGATAACTTGAAATCATTGATTTGTAATAATGATGTAGATATTTTTTGTATTTGTGTAACTTGGTTATACCATTCAAAATTTTTCCGTATTCCTTCTTTTAATATTATAAGGAAAGATCGAAATTTAGCTTTTGGTGGTGTTATGATTGGTATTCGTCGTAATATTGAATATATATATATATATATATATATATATATATATATATATATATATATATATATATATATATATATATATATATATATATATATATATATATATATATATATATATATATATATATATATAAATATATATATATATATATATATATATATATATATATATATATATATATATATATATATATATATATATATATATATATATATATATATATATATATATATATATATATATAATATATATATATATATATATATATATATATATATATATATATATATACTTTCTTCCTCCAATTCTATTGAGTGTGTTGGAGTTACAATTAAATTAAACAATTCAAAATTCTCCATCTTATCAATTTATATTCCTCCAAATAACAGTCTCTCTTCTTCAGAATTTAAAAGTATTCTTACTACTGTTTCAGAACCATATTTCATTCTAGGTGATTTCATTGCTCATAGTTTTTCTTGGGGATGTGACAGGGATGATGGCAGAGGCATCATTCTTTTAGATATCATTGATGAATTACATTTATCAATTTTAAACAATGGTTCTCCAACCATAATTGCTACCCCCACCCCCCTCAATTGATATTTCTTTATGGTCACGAAACATGCATTTGAACTGTTCTTGGGAAACTGTAGAAGATTTACATGGTAGTGATAATTTACCAATATTATTAAATTATCAATATACATCTAAACTAAACCACTCTGTTAAACATATTATATTCGATTTAACTAAACATATTGATTGGACTAAATTGTCTGCTCTAGTTTATTCTTCATTAGAAAATTTTGATTATTAAATAGATCCTCTCAATAATTATAAATTGTTTTGTGATATTTTGATTCAAAATTTATTGCAATCTCAAACTAAACAAAATTTGTAATAATAAGAGAAAACCTCCAACATTTTGGTGGGATTCTGAATGTTCGTCTCTTTTAAATTCTAAATCAGCAGCTTTCAAACAATTTTAATCATCAGGATTAATTCATGATTATTTTATCTACCTTAAATTAGAAGTTATGTTTACACGTGTAACTAAATTTAAAAAACCTGTTTTAATCCACCTAGCGGTGCAATTGTGCCTTTCTCATTTCTCTAAACTATGGCACGGAGGCTTTTTATGTTCAACATAATCGTGGAAATGTCCATTACATTCTTAGTACACTTTGCACTTATACACAATGGCATGCCAGCCACGAACTTGATGAGCTACGTGTCGACGGTGAAACACTTGAAACAAAAAAATATCATACTCCATTAGCCTAATCAGCATTAGATCAATGTTATCTGCTTGCTAACTCATTTTGTCATGCGGGGATGGGTATGTGAAGAGGGCGAAAGTCCCATGAATGAACGACTCCCCAGCTTAAATTGGTATGCTTTGTAATATAGTGGTGGTTTAAAGATGATGGGGTTGAAAGGGAGGGGTATGAGGTGGTGGTCTGAGCGGTGATTTAAGGAGATTTTTAAAGGAGGGGAGTGAACAGTAGAGGGGGGGGGGGTGTAACCCCTCTCCGTAAACCATCAACTACGCCCCTGTTAAAATCCAGAAACCTTATGCGAGTTGAAAAAAAAATTTGGCCGGGATTAGGTTGACGTTTTTCAGAGTGATTGCATAACCTTTCTATATGAGAAAGGCAAAAATGTGCAAAATCCAAAAACGTGAATCTTCGTCAAATTTTTTTCGTGTTTGCATCAAATCTCGACGTTTTATGCACCTTGAATACATTTAGCATCAAAAATAAAAATTCTATTTTTAATTTTTCCTATAGTTTTTATGCGAAATTTCTGTGTGGCCGCACTCTGAAACCCGTAATTCCGGAACCAGAATTCCGATCTATCCAAAATTCAATAGCAGCCGATGGGAAGGTTGCACCTTTCATTTGAGACTAAGTTTGGGCAAATCGGTCCAGCCATCTCTGAGAAAAATGAGTGACATTATTTGACACATACGCACATACATACACACACACACACATACACACACACATACACACACATACATACACACATACACACACACATACAGACTTTTTCCGATCTCGACGAACTGAGTCGAATGGGATATGACACTCGGCCCTCCGGGCCGGGATTAGGTTGACGTTTTTCAGAGTGATTGCATAACCTTTCTATATGAGAAAGGCAAAAATGTGCAAAATCCAAAAACGTGAATCTTCGTCAAATTTTTTTCGTGTTTGCATCAAATCTCGACGTTTTATGCACCTTGAATACATTTAGCATCAAAAATAAAAATTCTATTTTTAATTTTTCCTATAGTTTTTATGCGAAATTTCTGTGTGGCCGCACTCTGAAACCCGTAATTCCGGAACCAGAATTCCGATCTATCCAAAATTCAATAGCAGCCGATGGGAAGGTTGCACCTTTCATTTCAGACTAAGTTTGGGCAAATCGGTCCAGCCATCTCTGAGAAAAATGAGTGACATTATTTGACACATACGCACATACATACATACACACACACACATACACACACACATACACACACACATACATACACACATACACACACACATACAGACTTTTTCCGATCTCGACGAACTGAGTCGAATGGGATATGACACTCGGCCCTCCGGGCCGGGATTAGGTTGACGTTTTTCAGAGTGATTGCATAACCTTTCTATATGAGAAAGGCAAAAATGTGCAAAATCCAAAAACGTGAATCTTCGTCAAATTTTTTTCGTGTTTGCATCAAATCTCGACGTTTTTATGCACCTTGAATACATTTAGCATCAAAAATAAAAATTCTATTTTTAATTTTTCCTATAGTTTTTATGCGAAATTTCTGTGTGGCCGCACTCTGAAACCCGTAATTCCGGAACCAGAATTCCGATCTATCCAAAATTCAATAGCAGCCGATAGGAAGGTTGCACCTTTCATTTCAGACTAAGTTTGGGCAAATCGGTCCAGCCATCTCTGAGAAAAATGAGTGACATTATTTGACACATACGCACATACATACACACACACACATACACACACACATACACACACATACATACACACATACAGACTTTTTCCGATCTCGACGAACTGAGTCGAATGGGATATGACACTCGGCCCTCCGGGCCGGGATTAGGTTGACGTTTTTCAGAGTGATTGCATAACCTTTCTATATGAGAAAGGCAAAAATGTGCAAAATCCAAAAACGTGAATCTTCGTCAAATTTTTTTCGTGTTTGCATCAAATCTCGACGTTTTATGCACCTTGAATACATTTAGCATCAAAAATAAAAATTCTATTTTTAATTTTTCCTATAGTTTTTATGCGAAATTTCTGTGTGGCCGCACTCTGAAACCCGTAATTCCGGAACCAGAATTCCGATCTATCCAAAATTCAATAGCAGCCGATGGGAAGGTTGCACCTTTCATTTGAGACTAAGTTTGGGCAAATCGGTCCAGCCATCTCTGAGAAAAATGAGTGACATTATTTGACACATACGCACATACATACACACACACACATACACACACACATACACACACACATACATACACACATACACACACACATACAGACTTTTTCCGATCTCGACGAACTGAGTCGAATGGGATATGACACTCGGCCCTCCGGGCCGGGATTAGGTTGACGTTTTTCAGAGTGATTGCATAACCTTTCTATATGAGAAAGGCAAAACGTAATTATTGGCGAAATTTTGTTCAATATATTGATAAAAATTCTTCAATGACCACACTATGGTCGACTGCCATGAGGCTACGTAATTGTAGTTTTTCTACAACCTCTAACTCAGGATATTCAGAAAATTGGATAGAGCTGTTTGCATCGAAAATTTGTCCTGATTATGTTCCATCCAATAATAAAATATTTACTCAATCATTCTCTAGTTTTTTCCTCATTTAGGTTCAACTATTTCATTGCCAGAATTCAACTATGCTTTATCTACCTGCAGTAATAGTTCTCCTGGTTTAGATATAATAAAATTTATAGTTCTTTCCAATTTACCAGATGATGGAAAGTTACATTTAGTAAATTTGTTTAATATTTTTATAACACAAAACATTTTACCTATTGAGTGGCGCGAAATTAAGGTAGTAAGTATTCTCAAACATGGTAGGGATCCATCTTTAGTTGAGAGTAGACATCCGATTAGTCTTCTTTCTTGTATTCGTAAATTACTAGAAAGGATTATCTTAAATCGTTTAGAAATATGGGCAGAAAACGAACAAATATTATCAGGTTCTCAGTATGGTTTTAGAAAAGATAGAAATACAAGGGATTGTACTGCCCTTTTAGCATCATAAATTCAACTTTGTTTTAATAAAAAAAGAAGACATGGAAGCTACGTTTTTGGATATTACAGGAGCCTATGATTCAATATTGATGAAGAATTTATCGCAAAAAAAGTTTGAATTAGGAAGTCCTGTTATAATTGTTAATTTTCTTAATAATCTTTTCTCTTTCAAAATTACGCACTTTTATTTAAATGATTCGATTAAACTACCTCGATATAGTTATTTTGCAGATAAATTTGATAACATTTTTACTGGTAATTTTCTGAATTGATATAGTGTTCGAATCATAAAAATCTATCAACAATTAACGAAACGTAAGCGAAAACTATATCTGTTTTCTTACATTTTCTCAATGTTTTTACAATAGTATGGATTTTTCAATAGTGTACAGTTGAAATACCAATTTAAAGTCGTATCCAATTTTTAAGTTGGACGTCTCTGAATCGATTAGTATTTAAATGACGCAAATCCGTCAACAATAAACAGCGCAACAGTCGTTTAAAATTATGCCACATTTTCGTGACGCAGTTCGAAATTAGATTTTAATTTATATAGTAAAGTAAAGCATTTTCAATACTAAAATCGTAAATGGTAACTTAAATCTAACTTCAAACAAATAGGGGAAGATGGGGTAAAACGCACCCCGGGGAAAGATGCACCCCTTGCTTATATCGAAAACAGCTGAAAATTTCTAGAAAACGGTAACACCAGTCGGAAGTCCGCCATAGTCAACATACACTGTCTAAGTTTAATAACTGTACATCAGTACCAGCTCGAGAAATAAATAAAAAACAAATAACGTGCTCTTCTCATGTAATTATTGTGGCTCGTGCAACAAGGATTTTCTGCTCTTATAAATACTGTTTTACTTTTATATTTGAGCATTCCAGTTCTATTTATACCGTTGTTCATTATTCTGTCGCACTACATATAAAAAATCTACAAAATAATTCACTTTTTGCTAAATTTATATCTCAGCTCCATCGGAGGTAAAATTCCCTCTTCTCTGATTTTGCTGATTTTTAATCGAAAGCAGAAAAATCGTTCTGAAAACCTACCAATTGCATAACCTAAGGCTATTTAATGGTACACTTTTTTGAAATCTTGTCAGAAAACAAAACTACTTCCTTGTTCGCTGAGCATTATGCCCGGTTGTTGCGGTGCATTCTACCCCGTTGTTGTAGTGCATTATGCCCTGTTGTTGTTGTGCATTTTGCCCCCGCACAGGAGCGTTTTGCCCCGCTTATTTTTCAAAAGGTGATTTTTAATGATTTTGAAGAATTGAATTATTTTCATGTTTTTTGAATATTTTGCAAAGCGTTATGATTTTGATTACAGAAGAAAATGTTGGCTAAACGATATCATTAATTAAATTATCCCAATTGATGTTCTATAGCTTAGTTATTATCATATTTCCTTAGGGGGGGGGGGGTGTTTAACCCCATCTTCCCTACATTCGAGTTTTGAATTATTGCCATTTCTGAGGTGATGCAGCTCTCTCCATTTTTTCGCAATGTTGTTAGAATTTATCTTCTAGGGTATAGTAAATGAATTATTGCACATAGTTGTTTATTGTATTCAATTCATACCATGAGAAAATTAATTAATTGAAATAATCGATTAATTTAAATGTATAGCAGAAGAGAGCATTGTGTGGTGCTTCGCTTTGGAATGCAGTTACAGCTAAAGGACCATCAATAAATTATATATTAAGGGGGAGGATGTATAGCAAATTGTAACATATGGGAGCAGAAAAGTAAGATAGAACGTGACGTATCATGTTTTTACTGAAGACACATAGTCTCTAGCCCTGAGATGAGTCGATAGTGTTGGTAAATTAAAATCCATTTGCAAATTATATCGCACGCTCTTGAAAAGTAATACATACTTTAATGTCACCGTGGTCGTATCCTGTCCACAACCCATTATTTTTTCTTGTGAACCTCAATCAGGGAACAGCATGGTTTAGAGTAAAAAGGAATTTGTTGAAGTTTTCTCTGAAGATAAAGATGGACATGTCTTTATATACCAGGACACATGCTAGTGAACTCGGGTGATTCGTAGTTATGCTGCCTAAGCTCGACCCTCCTTAGCAGAAGACAAAAATTAAGCCCGTACGATATTAAGCCTATTCTAATTACCCTGCCACTTTAAGTTTTCCGATCTGTTTACTTCACATCCTTGCTCTCACTTGAGTACTATGGCTCTAATTTTCATAACTTATGAAATGAAGCCGACGATCCGTCCCTGGTTTGTTTTGGACAATAGGCCGCGATCATGCATGGGCCATTTTAAGTGGTAACCTTGACCCCGCTTCAATGCAGTTGGGTCGATGTTCGGCAGCAGGCGGCATTGGATGTTGCACCTCACAGCAACAACCACTCCCCGTCCTTTAGTACTGGATCGATCAAGTCTTAAGAGCCGGAAGTCTGGTATGTAGATGTATACTTCCGGCTTCAGATGAGTCTCTGTGATGATGGCTATGTTTATTTGCTACGCGTTCAGGAAGTCGAAGTCGAGCAGCTCGATATGCTTGTTTCGTTATGATCAAGTGTTCCACTTAGTGATGTTGAGGACTTCACTACCCATAATGGCAGCCTAAAACGTCCTGCATGTGCGCAAGATGATGAAGACTTCTGACACTACTATCACAAGTTCATCCGCTGCAAGCGTGGATTCGGTGTAAATTTTTTATCTCACGACTCCGGCGAACGACAACCCTGGGGCAGCGGCAGCAGTGAGGCGTTGCTGCGTTAAAAATGAGGCTGATCAGTCAAGCAACGTTAGTTATTAGGGGAAGCGGTGCTAACTTCGGAACAGCACAGCGAGGCTGCAAAGTTGGGTACTGGGCTTAGGTGAAGTCTGGTGGTGGACAAGTATTTCGTCGACGGCCATGCTGATTACTCCCCGTTGCTTTCCGATGCATGCTGATAAATTCCGCGCGTTTCTTGCACGACCGGTCGGAGGCGCGGTGGTTTACGTCGTAGTTTGCACACTTTATCTCCTCATTGTCCTCTTGACTACATATCTCTGTTGTATGACACTCGGCGCAGTTTACAGTGATTTGTACCCCCACAAAATTTTTATCATTTTCGTAGTAAAATGGCCCGCTGAAAATGAAAATGTCGTCGAAAAAAATTTGTATGGAACAGATTTTGAGATATTACGAAAAAACCCGTTTTGTATATTAAAAGTTGGCCCTTCCCTTCATCACAAATATCTCCAGTTGTACTCTAACAATTTTAATATCATTTGATCGACAATTGCAATACCTATCGATTATTCCTGCAACATTTTTGGTCACTATTACAACTAGATCTCTATTCAGTAAATAATTAAAAACAATTGTCATTTTCTGCAAAATTTTGGATTTTTTTTACTGTAAATTACTCAAAGAAGAACGATTTTTTATTCATGGGTATTGAAATATGATCAATTACGAAAGTAATGAATAAATAAAAATATAGAAGTTATGAGTATTTTTGTAAAACATACAAAAAGTCAATTTTTCGGAGTTTTGCCTTTCTACAAATATTTTATAATATTTGCTTTCTGTGCATATATGTGTATGCATCCACCAATTGTTCTCAGAGATAGCTGGACCGATTTGTACAAACTTAGTCTCAAACGAAAGGTACTACCTTCCCATCAATCGCAATTGATTTTTTATTGATCCGATTTCCGGTTACGGTTGAAGAGTACGATCACGCAGCAAATTCCCATGTAAACTGGTACCACCATGATGTCCAAATGATGCAATACATATTAAAACGTGTGCAACATTACTTGAATTTGCGAGTCTAGATCATTGATGTCCCATCGAAGTCGCTTTGACCACATTGGTCACCTATGATGGTTCTTGATGCCCCCGAGGAACTTGTCAAGTCCCTAAGTTACCTATTTCTCAGCGAATTCTCTACCGTCTTCTATAAACATGGTCTCAAATGAAAGGTACAATGTTCCTATTGGCTGCTATTGAATTCCTAAGTGATCCGACTTCCGGTTCCGAAATTAAACGAGTACGAACACGCAGCAAATTCAACGTATACGGCGATTAATGTGAAAAGGTGAAAATTTTTCCAAAATGCGACCACAACTGCTTGGATTTGTAGTGCTAGATCACTAACAATCATTTAAAGTCGCATTGGCCACATTATCCACCATCGACGGCTTCAGAAGCCCCGGCGAAAGTATCCAAATTCAGAATAATAGGTACATCCATTTCTCAGTGATGACCGGACCGATTTGACCAAATTCTCAAATGAACGGTGTTGCGTCCTCAAAATCTGTTATTAAACTTTATTTCTATCCGACTTCTGGTTACCACTTCGAAGGGTCATCAATGATCTAGACACGCAAATCCAAGTAATGTTGCACACATTTTAATATGTACTGCATCATTTGGACATCATGGAGGTACCAATTTATATGGGAAATTGCTGTATGATCGTACTCTTCAACCCGTAACTCCAGAACTGAAAATCGGATCAATAAAAAAAAAATAGCGACCGATGGGAAGGTAGTACCTTTCATTTGATACCAAGTTTGTACAATCGGTCCAGCCATCTCTGAGAACAATTGGTGAATTGTTTGACACATGCATACACATACATGCACAGAAAGGGAAAACTCTAAAAAATTGATTTGATTGATTTTACAAAAATACTCATAACTTCTATATTTTTATTTCGATTCCAATGAACAACCGCTCATTACTTTTGTAATTAATCATATTTCAATACCCATGAATAAAAAATCGTTCTTCGCACTTTTAATTTGAGACTAAATTTGTACAAATCGGTCCAGTCATCTCTGAGAAAAATCGGTGAGATTGTTTGACACATGCACACATACATACATACATGCACACAAACACACATACCGACATTTTCCGGTCTCGACAAACTGAGTAAGAGATTCGGCCCTGCGGCCCTCGGTAACACAGTCGAAATTCCGAACGATTGCATAACCTTTCTATATGAGAAAGGCAAAACTCTGAAACATTGACTTTTTGTATGTTTTACAAAAATACTCATAACTTTTATATTTTTCTTTCGATTCCACTGGACAACCGCTTATTATTTACGTAATTGATCATATTTCAGTACCTATAAATAAAAATACGTTCTTCTTTGAGTAATTTACAGTAAAATAAAAAAAGATGGGTGGGTAATGTCTAGGACATAACCGGAGTGTCGTGACTACTCGTTTGACTTGTAATTCAAATCGAATGATACTCAATGAAATATGTGGGAATGTTTCAAGTTATTCTTTATAATAATTATGGTGGTTCTGAAAAGAACCTTTGTTGTTGGCGTCTGCGTTGATAGGGGATGCGCTGGATTCTAAGCTCGTTGAGACATTCATTCATGAAATGAACAACATTGCTTTGAAATATCAATGTTAAAATCTCTCGAAACAGCCATCGGAATCTTTTCCGTACAGAAATGAACACGCTTAGCGAAAAACTAGGGGCGGGTAATGTCCGGGACATAACCGTGATGCTCATATTCTTAAAATTCTGCTTATATCTCCTTCAAATGGCTAAATTTTGCGCATTAAGTTCGATTCACCGGGCTCAGCGAAATTTTCCTGGGGATCCCGTTCGTTAGTATATTCAGCAATTTTATTACCGAGTTCTCCGCGTTGAATACAGGTCAATAATTTCATATAATGATTTCAACATGCAGACAATGTACATGTATGACAGGTGGGAGTGTTCTGAAGTGGTTTTAGTGGAGGTAACAACATAAAATTATGTATTGGACATTTTACAATGATTCTCCTTAACCCTGCAAAACCACGTGGTTTTTTTTTCATACGTTTATTTGACACGGCATTTGCAATAGCTTTTTACGCCAGTTTCTTTTTTTACATAGCACGTTACAAAAATCCTTAAGACTAATTTTAACTATACTAGTACTTTGTCTAAAACTAACACTGAAATCACTTTATTGTTTGCTTTTTTCCTTACATTGTTGTATTTCATACTGATCTAGTATTTTCGGGTGTATTTATTTACTTTTTTTTCTGTTATTGTCTAAATTTAAAAACTAAATATTCTAGGACCCTTTAATTGGTGAATGATTAGCCTTGGATGAGAGTATGAGGAGATGAATTTAATTAAATTTTGACAGACGCTGTTTTTAGAAAATGATAGATAAGTTCCATGTATAGAGGATCGCGATACGCCAGGATGTCTCTAACAGGAACATGGATTGGTCTTCCTCGGACTTGTAAAGAATCTACTAATTGTGATCTGGCTTCACGATATTCAGTGCAGGACCAAACAACATGCTCAATGTCATGGTAACCTTCTCCACAAGCACAATGATTACCCTCAGCGAGCCCAATACGACGGAGATGCGCATCTAAAGTATAATGATTGGACATGAGCCTAGACATCACACGGATGAAGTCCCGACTTACATCCAATCCTTTGAACCATGCCTTCGTTGATACTTTAGGGATAATTGAGTGTAGCCATCGTCCCATATCTCCATTGTCCCAAGATGTTTGCCAACTAGCAAGTGTCCTCTGTCGAGAAGCGCTATAAAATTCATTGTAAGCGATGGGTCTTTCATATATTTCACCATTGTTACCGAGCAACCAGTTTTCGGAACAATATTTGTCCATCCACGTTAGTATATTAGTATGTAAGTGTTTTAGTGCGTAAGGTAATTTTGTTTTGTTCTTATTAGACTCTCATTGCATTGTCGTTAGTTTTTAAATTTTTTGGAAACTGTATATGTATTTTTTGTTTAACATAGAATAAGTGAACACTAACTATAACTAACCTAAATATATATATACCAAAAGCATAAAAATATGTCCAACTTGTCACTGTTCATGAAAATGCGGGGAAGCAGAATGATAAGCGAGAAAAAAGAGGTCTTTTGCGCCCACCCCGGAACGTGCAGACCAGACGTTGGGGCTTAGTACATGCTCCCTTCAGGAGCAGTAAAATTAACTCGCCAAGCAACCGTATTCCATGAACAGTGGCAATCGGTACATAAATATAGAAAATTAAAGCAAAGGCCATAGGGAGCCACCCTAATATACCCAACCGATAAACGAACAACTAATCTTAATTCTAGTACCACATTTTGTTAATTTCTCGTTTCTATTTGAGCTGGGTAAGGAGGATAAAATAATTACCAGCAGAACCACTGTATCCGGAAGAGAGAGAGAGAAAGATCAGCAGAGAGAGAGGGATAGAGAGCGAAAGGAGTCCCTGGGAAAGCACTGATAACGATCGGGATCAGTCTGGTTTAGGCAATCAAGCTATCAGCAAGAAAAATTGTATTACCCTCAGCGTGTGCCAAGAGTCAAAAGAACCGTCGAGCAGTGCTTCGTGATAAATGTCGGTGATCTCGCACCGCACTCGTTAACGGTCCTAAATAATCACCGCTGCCTGCACCGGGACGGATGCCCAGAAATAGACGGCCTCAGAATCGTCCAGAAAAACCGTCCAAAGTTGCGACCAACAACGGTAATACCCACGTGGTGCCTACCGACACCACTTTGAAGGCGGTCTACATCTTTTCGACCACGAACTCGCCGGCGTCACCGTATTAACCGCCGCCAGCCGCCCGGAGTATAGCAGAGCTAAAAGGCTGTCGCCGCTGTCGTCCGTGAAGAGTGCCAAGGTACGTCAACTCCTACCTCTTTCTCTCTCTCTCCATCCATCGTCGGAGATCGTCCAGGGCCCCAACGAACGTCGATCGGCGCCGAAACGAACCGCATGTATGGCCATTCAATAAATGTAAAATTCGTATGTAGTCATTTTTTCATAGAGAGTCTATTTCCCTTGGATGGTATTTTATTGTTTCGCTCCACTTTGTATTAAATTAACGTCGATTGATTTTGGGTACTGTTAGTCCTCCCGAGAGCGGTTGCCGACCCTGAGAGATACTGCAGGTGAGCTAGCCGTGCGGTGTTTTCTTCGACACTTTCAATTGGCGATCCTCGTTAAACAAAAATATTCCAATAACGATTGGAATATTTTTGGCCGTATCTCGGGGAGACTCGTGTACTTTTCGTCACGTGCTTGATATCGTGGCAGTTAATTTGGTTTCTGCAATGGTTTGGAGCGCAGTAGACTGTTAGAATCATTGAAACGGACAAACAATCGCGATCAAATTGTCTGTTGGAGACCGGGCGATTCCTGTTAGTTTTTCGGAGTTTTTGCGTTTTTCTAGAGTCAATTGTTTAATCACGGGAACAATATACATCCCACCTTTCTTTCCATTCCTTTTCACGCTACAAGTAATATCAATTCCTCTTGATTTGAATAGTCGATAGTTGGTTATAGAGATGGGTACAGAAAAGAGGTTTACTAGAGAGAATATTAGGAGAAGATATTTAGATATGAGAGTTGACTTTTTAGATGGAGATGATTTAGATGTGGAGCTTGCTTTGCGAAATGTGGTAGTTACAGGTGATAAGACAATGTCTCGTCGTCGTCGCATACTGCGGGATGCAATAAAACATGAAAAAGAGCACGGGTGGATGAAAAAACAATTGGTTTACGAATCAACCATAGAATTGGAAATTTGTCAAGACAAGGTAGATAAATTCGAATTATCCGTTCTTACAAGCCCTAACCCCGCGCCGAAGGGACAAACTTCACTACTACACGTGGCCAATCGATTGATGCTGGTGATAGAAGTGAACATAGATCCAGAAAGCATACAAGCCGAGGAGCTATTGATAAAAGTAATAGAGTACCTTAACCGTGTTTACGGGCAGGCTGTCTCGGGTATAACCGACATGGGGAATCCAACTGAGGAAGATAACAACCTACCTGCGCCAGGTAACGTAGAACCTGCTGCCGAAACGGAGGGAAATGATAAGGAAGTAGATCCAACGCCAAACGATCCCATCGCGCTTGAATTGGTCGACTCCCTTAGACGGTTGGGAATCGTAAGTAATAATACCGGTCCCTCGAATTTAAGTGAATTTCGAGACTCAATATTGGATCTTGAAAGGGAGCTTAGACTTTTAAGAAATCTTAGGGCAGAATATAATCTGGCCCGGGAAAATTTCGCTCAAAGTGAACCAGCTACCGCCAACCGACCCCCCAGCATTCAAACTTCCCTAAACCAGTTAGTAAAATATCCAGCGAACCCATTGAATGTTCCCCGGGCAGATGTGCACACGGGAACTATGCCCAAAATATTTTCAAATAATGTCACTAGTACAACGTTTATTAATCAATACTCGAGACCGATTGTCACACCGGTCGTGAGATCGAGTGCATGCGTTTATACCAATGTCACACAGCCGATGTTGTCTCTGTCAGATCCCCGTCCAACACAAAATCATACTACCGTGAGCTTAGCGTCCATTAATCAGCCATCAGTGCCAATCGAACATTCTTTCGATACCCAAACTGAGTACGAGCTTTTGGCTACCCAGCAGAATAGACGTCTATTCGTCCCAGAGCCAGCATACACTGGCGCCCCAAGCCTAAATCCAATGAGTTCAGTTTATCCACCGTTCTCTTCATTTGAGTACCCGCCAGCACCCCGCCCAGCTCTAGCACCAACACACACTGGTGTACCGAACCCATTTCTAGCGATGAATTCCCAGTTTCAACCACCATATTCACTAGAGTATTTGACAGGATACCACCCCGCTCCAAAACACACCGGAGCAGCAAATCTAATCTCAACAAGCAGCTCTTTTTACCCACCACATTCTTCTCCAGAGTTTCCGACAGCTCCGCTCCCAGTACCGCCAAACAATGCACACACAAATAGAATAACCCCCACATCCCATCGTACTTTGCCAGTTTCTCAATGGAATATTGAGAAGTATTCGGGTACTGATCAAGGAATGAAACTCAACGAATTTCTATCAATGGTTGAACAACTCTCCCTCTCTGAGCGGGTTTCTGAAGATGAACTATTCGATTCTGCTTTTCATCTCTTTAAAGGGCCGGCATCCAACTGGTACATGTCCATGCGCTCGGGGTATCGGTTGCTTAACTGGCGTCATTTAGTACATGAGCTACGAAAGACATTTGTTCATCCGGAACTGGACACGTTGGTGAGGTCTCGAATATATCAGAGACGCCAACAACGGAACGAGACGTTCCAAGAATATTTTTTTGACTTAGAGAAAATGTTTCGGTCCATGATTACCCCGATGAATGACCAAGAAAAATTAGACATTCTAAGAAGAAATTTACGTACGGATTACAAAAAAGCACTTTTGTGGAAACCAGTGGCAGATCTTCCTCAGCTGGTTGAAGCAGGACACCTCATTGATGCGTCAAATTTCTCCATGTACCAGAAGGTATTTGGTACTGAAAAATCAATAAACATCGTCAACAACAAAAATTTTCCCAATTCCAACACTGGTAACGGGAAACATCAGCATCAATATCAAAATAAAAACCAACCAGAAAAGTCAGCTAGGGCCAAACCCGATACTTTTGGGAACTTTCAACCTTCCAGACCGGTAAACGACCAAGGAAAACGTCCATTGGACCAGAAAAAAACAGGAGGTGAAGACCCGAAAGAGGGACCCTCGAAGCTGCATAGAACCCTCGAATTTTTAATTGCTGGCTTTACCCCACCACCAGCGAACGTTTGTTTGAATTGTCGCCAACCCAACCATCAGATTGAACAGTGCCGGTCGTTAAAAGGACTGATATGCTACATATGCGGTTTTAAAGGGTTCGACACACAAAACTGCCCTTATTGTCGAAAAAACGAACATCAGATGACCGAAAATCGCCGATCATCCGAAAAATCAGCGTAAGTTGTCCGTCTTCTGACTCTACGTCAGAGGGCTGGGAATCTGTCGAATCTGACCTGTATTTGGAACAGACCCCTCAGATTCTCCAAATTACTGTATCCAATTTTGATGATAATCGACCCTATGCATGGGTCAATATTCACCACCTTAAAATAAAAGGGTTACTCGATTCCGGTAGTAATCGAACGCTTATAAGTAATAAACTATTTCAGCGCCTGCCCAATATTAGATTAAAAACACCAACGGATCACTTAGAGCTACGATCTGTAGACGGGAGTATTCTGAATATTTTAGGAGAAGTTTATATTCCCTTTAGATTTGATGGGAAAATAAAAGTCGTACCGGCGCTGGTAATCGACGAACTCGTTGTAGATTGCTTACTAGGTATGACTTTCTGGTCTCGTTTCCATATTTACCCACACATTGAACAATGTGCCGTTATACATACCGATGAATATAAACTAGTAATAGATGAATCACCAACCACCCTCTCACCGGAGGAGATTCACGCACTCACTCAAGTTAAGCAATTGTTCAAATGTGCAGTGCCTGAGTGTTTGTCGACGACTCACTTGATCGAGCATGGTATTGAGATTGTTGATGAGTGGAAATCTAAACCTCCCGTTCGACAATACCCCTACACCATGTCACCAAAAATTAGAGACAAAGTTGCTGAAGAGCTTGATCGCTTGCTTCGAGTAGGGATAATTGAGCGTTGTTCCTCGGACTGGTCATTAAATGTTGTACCAGTAATAAAACCCTCGGGCAAGGTTCGTCTCTGTCTCGATGCGCGTAAAATTAATGAACGCACCGTGAGAGATGCATACCCTTTACCCCATCCTGGCCGCATTTTAGGGCAGTTGCCTCGAGCAAAGTATTTGAGTACCATTGATTTGTCGGAGGCATTTCTCCAAATTCCTTTGCAAAGACGGTCCAGGAAGTACACGGCCTTCAGCATTCAGGGCAAAGGGATGTTCCAATTTACAAGACTTCCATTCGGATTGGTCAATAGCCCAGCGACGCTATCCCGGCTAATGGACC
This sequence comes from Topomyia yanbarensis, assembly GCF_030247195.1. NCBI lineage: Eukaryota > Metazoa > Arthropoda > Insecta > Diptera > Culicidae > Topomyia > Topomyia yanbarensis. The sequence goes on from NC_080672.1 coordinate 178,132,990, forward strand.
AGATCTTAGGCCACGGTGAGTTGGAGCCGAACGTATTTGTTTATTTAGATGACATTATCATCGTCAGCGAATCGTTCGAAGAGCACTTACGGTTACTGCAGGAAGTAGCACAACGGCTGACAGCCGCCAACCTTTCGATAAACTTAGAGAAATCGCGGTTTGGCGTAAACGAGCTGCCATTCCTAGGGTACCTACTGTCGACGGACGGACTCCGTGCAGATCCAGAAAAAGTGCGGCCCATAGTTGAATACGAAAGACCCAACACCATAACCAAACTTCGTAGGTTCCTAGGAATGGCTAACTACTACCGTCGGTTCATTAGCGATTTCAGCGGTACGACGGCTCCCCTAACCGAACTTCTTAAAACCAAAAGTAAATCGCTAGGTTGGAATGAGCAGGCGGAAGAAGCTTTTTGTTTTATTAAAGAGAAGCTAATCACCTCGCCCATCCTAGTGAGTCCCGATTTCACGAAGGAGTTCATAATCCAGACGGATGCTAGCGATGTAGCTGTCGCTGGGGTTCTCTCCCAAGACCTGAATGGACAGGAGAGAGTCATAGCCTTCTTCTCACACAAGCTAACAACACCGCAAAGGAATTATCATGCTTGTGAGAAAGAAGCTTTGGCCGCCCTGTTGTCCATCGAGGCCTTCAGGGGTTACATTGAAGGATCACACTTCACTCTAATTACGGACTCCTCAGCCCTGACCCACATATTACGTACAAAGTGGAAGACCTCTTCACGATGTAGCCGTTGGAGTCTGACATTGCAGCACTACGATATGACCATCATCCACCGGAAAGGTAAAGAGAATGTGGTCCCGGATGCGTTGTCTCGTTGTGTGGCTGTAGTCTCAACCCGAGCCAGGTCGGCTTGGTATAATGACCTAAAACAAAAAGTCACCGATCAACCCGATGAGTACGTTGACTTTCAAATATTTGATGGCGCCCTATACAAATTTGTCTCCACCCCAAACCACCCTTATGATCACCGGTTTGAGTGGAAACAGGTAGTTCCACCTGAGAACAGAGAGACTATCGTAAAAGACTGCCACGATCAGTCAATGCACATGGGCATTGACAAAACGTTGGCAAGAATACGACAAAAATATTATTGGCCAGGTATGGCCCGGGAGGTAAAGGACCATGTGCAACGATGCACTACTTGCAAGGAAGTAAAGGCAGCCAATGTAGCCGTAGTTCCTCCTATTGGTGAACCCCGAATAACCACTCACCCCTGGCAAATCATCGCGGCCGATTATATAGGCCCTCTTCCGAGAAGTAAGAAAGGAAATCAACATGTGCTGGTTGTGTTAGACCTTTTTAGTAAATGGGTTATGCTTACCCCAGTACGAAGGGTTGAAAGCGACTCGCTTTGCAACATATTAAAAAACCATTGGTTTTTACGCTACTCTACGCCGGAGACAATCATCACGGATAACGGATCCGTGTTTTTATCTCGACAGTTCAAATCACTTCTAGAACGATTTAACATTAGGCATTGGCTTAATACGAAGTACCACTCTCAAGCCAACCCGGTGGAGAGGGTCAATCGAACGATTAACGCCGCAATTCGAACCTACGTGCGAGAAGACCTGCGACTTTGGGACAGTCAAATTGCGGAAATCGAAATCATTCTGAATACATCGGTACATTCCGCCACGGATTTCACTCCTTATTTCGTAGTGCATGGTCACGAAGCGTTCACGAAGGGCACTGACCATAAGTGGTTTTCCAGAGAAGATGGGCCCACCACTGAGGATCAGGTGTTATCCAAACAACAACTTTTCGCCCAAATTTATGATGTAGTCCAAACCAATCTAAAAAAAGCTCATGCCTCAGGAGAAAAACGATACAATTTGCGACATAAACAGTACGCAACCCCTCTTCAAGTTGGTCAGCTTGTATATCGGCGCAACATGAAGCAATCCAACGCCGCAGAATGGTACAATGCGAAATACGGTCCTATGTACCTTCCTGCGAAAATCACTGCTAAAATAGGAACCTCGTCCTATGAGCTGGAGGATATGGACGGTAAGAACCTGGGGATGTGGCCGGCAGCCCATCTGAAACCAGGGTAATTTATTTTTCTCTATTTTCACTACACTGCATAATCACATTGAACATTTGTCACCACATGCTATATTAAACATAATCGTGATCGCTATGGCAGATAGGTAGTCCAACCATACCTGAAACAATAACAAGTGTTACTTTCGAAAAATTCACCCAGTTAACGTCTATACCTCCGCGGGCTCAAAGCGGCCGCCCATACGAATGCCTCCTCGGAGCCTCAGAATCACCATCTCTGGCAGTTCGCCCTATCTGCGACATCCTTCGGCGATTTTCCATTCCGTTACTTTAAGCTCGACTCTTAGAATTTAGAAAAATAAGCTGATAAAGGCAAACAAATCCCACTTGCTGCTAAAAACTAAAATTATACTCACAGTAACCCAAACTGTCATGTGTTGACTTTGGCTGACATGCAATTTCCACCTAACTATTGAGCGGCACACATCTCTCTGTCAGGTTAGGAGGTTTTTGCTATAAAACATTGTCGATATTGTAGGTTTACTAGACACTCATAATTCGAATTCGCGATTCGAATTATCTCGATGTGATAGCTAAACATAGTTCAAGGAGGATACTTTGTAACCGCTAATGCCAAGGTATTCGTATCAATATGACCTTTGTTATATGCCCCAAAAGGCAGTGATTACGCTGTGCCTTTCAGATGCTTCGTGATGGATTTTGAGAGACAGTTATACGTTTTGTCTCTAAAAGGGAATATACGTTGGGGATAGCTAAAATTAGGAGCGAATGAAGATGAATGAATGACGACGGTATGAACGATTATGGAGGACGCGTCCATTGCGTGGGAAGAGTGTATGGATAAGAATGGATGAGGTAGAACTTTCCTAGAGTAGACTCTCTGCAGTAAACCAGTTTTAAAATGGGCGAGAAGAAAGCATATTGACTCCCAAAACGGAAAAGGAATGGAAAGGATAAGCTAGAAAATAGATAAGACCGTATAGTAGGAAAAAGGAAATGACGCACGAATTCAGATTAGCGGCAGGGCCGACCGGGGCTTCCAAAAGACAGCTGTTAATTAACTCTTCTGATCCAGCCTTGCTGCGCACCCAGATCTGTTGCGGACTTCAGGTTGCTAGCGATGATGTTTAAGATGACGAAAAATTTTTGCAAAATTTTTCTATCCCGCTACCGGGATGATTGTTACCGAGCAACCAGTTTTCGGAACAATATTTGTCCATCCACGTTAGTATATTAGTATGTAAGTGTTTTAGTGCGTAAGGTAATTTTGTTTTGTTCTTATTAGACTCTCATTGCATTGTCGTTAGTTTTTAAATTTTTTGGAAACTGTATATGTATTTTTTGTTTAACATAGAATAAGTGAACACTAACTATAACTAACCTAAATATATATATACCAAAAGCATAAAAATATGTCCAACTTGTCACTGTTCATGAAAATGCGGGGAAGCAGAATGATAAGCGAGAAAAAAGAGGTCTTTTGCGCCCACCCCGGAACGTGCAGACCAGACGTTGGGGCTTAGTACATGCTCCCTTCAGGAGCAGTAAAATTAACTCGCCAAGCAACCGTATTCCATGAACAGTGGCAATCGGTACATAAATATAGAAAATTAAAGCAAAGGCCATAGGGAGCCACCCTAATATACCCAACCGATAAACGAACAACTAATCTTAATTCTAGTACCACATTTTGTTAATTTCTCGTTTCTATTTGAGCTGGGTAAGGAGGATAAAATAATTACCAGCAGAACCACTGTATCCGGAAGAGAGAGAGAGAGAAAGATCAGCAGAGAGAGAGGGATAGAGAGCGAAAGGAGTCCCTGGGAAAGCACTGATAACGATCGGGATCAGTCTGGTTTAGGCAATCAAGCTATCAGCAAGAAAAATTGTATTACCCTCAGCGTGTGCCAAGAGTCAAAAGAACCGTCGAGCAGTGCTTCGTGATAAATGTCGGTGATCTCGCACCGCACTCGTTAACGGTCCTAAATAATCACCGCTGCCTGCACCGGGACGGATGCCCAGAAATAGACGGCCTCAGAATCGTCCAGAAAAACCGTCCAAAGTTGCGACCAACAACGGTAATACCCACGTGGTGCCTACCGACACCACTTTGAAGGCGGTCTACATCTTTTCGACCACGAACTCGCCGGCGTCACCGTATTAACCGCCGCCAGCCGCCCGGAGTATAGCAGAGCTAAAAGGCTGTCGCCGCTGTCGTCCGTGAAGAGTGCCAAGGTACGTCAACTCCTACCTCTTTCTCTCTCTCTCCATCCATCGTCGGAGATCGTCCAGGGCCCCAACGAACGTCGATCGGCGCCGAAACGAACCGCATGTATGGCCATTCAATAAATGTAAAATTCGTATGTAGTCATTTTTTCATAGAGAGTCTATTTCCCTTGGATGGTATTTTATTGTTTCGCTCCACTTTGTATTAAATTAACGTCGATTGATTTTGGGTACTGTTAGTCCTCCCGAGAGCGGTTGCCGACCCTGAGAGATACTGCAGGTGAGCTAGCCGTGCGGTGTTTTCTTCGACACTTTCACCATCTAGTGCACCAATCTTGGCTAAATTATCAGCTTTATCATTTCCCGCAATAGAGCAATGGGCGGGGAGCCACACTAGGGTAAATTTATAACATTTTCTTGTTAGGTTACTCAGAGATGAATCTGGTTTGGGATTGAAGCTCGACAAGTCTTTCAAAATTTTCAATTACCAGTGGGTTCATAACCTCACATCGAATAAGTAAACGAGAGGAGAGATCCCAGAATCGGTCTTTTAAAGGAAGAACTCCCGCTAGTACTTCAAGACTCATCGTATGGGTCGACTGCATGCAACCTAAGGCAATTCGTAAACAGCGATACTGTATCCGTTCCAGTTTAATAATGTGAGTGTTCGCAGCTGAACGGAAACAGATGCACCCATATTCCATTACTGAAAGTATTGTTGTTTGATACAATCTTATCATGTCACTTGGATGAGAACCCCACCATGATCCAGTTATTGTTCGCAGAAAATTTATCCTTTGTTGGCATTTCGTTATTAGATACCTAATGTGGCCTCCCCATGTGCCTTTAGAATCGAACCAAATTCCAAGGTATTTAAAAGTCAGGACTTGGGCTATCGTTCTACCAACCAACTGAAGCTGAAGCTGAGCTGGATCACGCTTCCTTGAAAAAACAACTAACTCTGTTTTCTCCGTAGAGAAATCGATGCCTAACTTCAAAGCCCAACTTGATAAATTATCCAAACTATCTTGCAGTGGTTGTTGTAAATTTAAGGCTTTTGGTCCTGTAACAGAAACCACGCCATCATCTGCAAGTTGCCTTAGAGTGCATGGGCTGACAATACAATTATCAATATCATTCACGTAAAAATTGTAGAGAAGGGGGCTTAAACAAGAACCTTGAGGGAGGCCCATGTAACTTATTCTGAATGTTGCCAAATCGCCATATGAAAAATGCATGTGCTTTTCTGACAATAAGTTGTATAAATAATTATTTAATATTGGTGAAAGACCATATTGATGTAGTTTCTCTGAGAGAACATCAATGGAAACAGAGTCGAATGCTCCTTTTATGTCTAAGAACACAGACGCCATTTGTTCTTTTTTTGCGTAAGCTAGTTGGATTTCTGACGAAAGTAGCGCCAGACAATCATTCGTTCCCTTTCCCCTCCGAAAACCAAACTGGGTATCTGATAGCAAGCCGTTCGCCTCAACCCAATTGTCGAGACGTCGTAGGATAATTTTTTCCAACAATTTCCTGATGCAGGATAACATTGCAATCGGTCGATACGAGTTATGATCGGAGGCTGGTTTTCCCGGTTTTGGAATAGCGATAACTCTCACTTGTCTCCAGTCGTGCGGGACAATGTTCTGCTCAAGAAGCTTATTGAATAAATTCAACAAGCGTCTTTTTGCTAGGTCAGGCAGATTCTTCACCAAGGTGAATTTAATTCTGTCTAGTCCCGGAGCATTATTGTTGCATGAGAGGAGTGCAATTGAGAATTCCATCATTGTCAAAGGCGAATCTATGAAATCGTTACTTGTGGGAGCATCGCGAGTGATTTTCTGCGCAGGAGCAGAATCGGGACAAATTTTCTTGGCAAAATTAAATATCCAACGATTCGAAAAATCTTCGCTTTCATTAGTCACGTTTCGATTCCTCATTCTTCTGGCTGTGTTCCAAAGAGTACTCATTGATGTTTCTCTTGACAAGCCATTAACGAAGTGTCTCCAATAACTAGATTTTTTGGCACGACGTATACTGTCAAATTTGTTTTGCAAAATGAAATAATTTTCAAAGTTCTCACGTATACCCCCTTTCTGTTTCATAATTTCTTTGTAGGCAACTTGTTTAGCTTCATATGCATCAGAGCACTCTTTGTCCCACCAAGGATTAGGGGGCCGTCTATTTATTGTCATTCCAGGATTGCATTTCGTTTGGGCTTGTTCTGCTGCTTCAATAATTAAACCCGCTAGGAATTCATATTCTTCGGTAGGGGGTAGCTCTTCTGTCGAAGCAAGAGAAGAGGAAATTAATGTTTGGTATGTTTTCCAATCAATATTTCGTGTTAAGTCATAAGGAACATTGATTGAATTCGTAAGGCCTAATTCACTGTTAATTGAAACAACGATTGGCAAATGATCGCTACCGTGAGGATCAGGTACAACCTTCCACGTGCAATCTAACCGAAGTGATGTCGAGCACAGAGATAGATCTAATGCACTTGGACGTGCAGGAGGTCTGGGGATGCGTGTTGTTTCGCCAGTATTTAAAACTGTCATATTAAATTCGTCACAAACATTGTAAATCAAAGAGGATCGATTATCATTGCAGAGGGAACCCCACAATACTCCGTGCGAGTTGAAGTCTCCCAGTATCAGACGCGGAGCAGCCATGGATTCCACTACCTCAAAAATTTGACGTTGTCCAATTTGAACTTTGGGAGGTATATATATAGAAGCGATAGACATGTCTTTGCCTTTAATGTTCGTTTGGACAGCTACAGCCTCAATGCCCGCAAACAAGGGGATGTTAATTCTATAGAAAGAATAGCACTTTTTAATTCCTAGAAGCACTCCTCCATACGGGGTGTCTCGGTCTAGGCGAATAATGTTGAAATCATTTAAGTTGAAATTAATGTTTGAGGTAAGCCATGTTTCACATAGAGCAAAAGCATCGCATTTTAAATTATGCAGTAAAATTTTTAAGGAATCAATTTTAGGTATGATACTTCTGCAATTCCACTGTAAAACAGTGATGGAATCTTTCATTGGAGGAGGTGAATTACCCATTGAAAGATACAATCGCTGCAAGGATGGGCCATTGAGCAATCAGCTGCTCTAAAAATGTTCTAATTGTTGGGAGGAAAGCTGAAAGTATACTCTTTAGTGGTTCAGAAATATTGAATGCTTTAAAAATCCAATCAACAATTTCAGAAAATTTCAATAATCCTACCCCCGGCTGAGGCTCAGAGGAAGTCGAAATTTTATTATTTCCAGTAATGGTGTTCTGTTTGGATTGTACGTTCCCAAAACCAGGCGGAATTGATTTCGGTTTTGAATCGGAATTTTTCGGTTTTGGGCGCAGTTTATCTATTGGTGGAGAAATTTTAAGACCCTTTCTTGGCAGCTTGGGAAAAGAAGACTGTTTTCTTTTTCTGGAATTTCCGGGTAAAACAAATGATGTACCTTCGCACGCTCCGTCAGAGTCAGACTGTTCCGAAAATAGAGATGCGTAAGTGTTTTCTAAGAAGATGGGTTTAGGGGTAGCATTTTTCAACATTTCTGCATAGGAGCGCTTAGACCTCTCCTTCAAGGATCGTTTAATTTTATCCTCACGCAATTTATAAATGGGGCATGCAGGGAGCTCATGTGAGTTTTTTCCGCACATTAAACATTTTTCTGAATTTTCATTGCATGTATTCTCTTGATGAGAACCCCCACATTTGCCACACCGTGCCTTATTGGAACAGAAAGTGGCTGTGTGGCCAAGCTGTTTGCAATTAAGGCAATTCATTACACGAGGGATAAAAAGGCGAACAGGGAGACGAATCTTATCGATAATGACATAGTTGGGCAGCGCAGACCCAGCGAAAGTCACTCGAAATGAGTCAGACAGTCGATAAACTTTTTTATCTCCTTCGTGTGATACTGAATGCAATTGCTTGCATTCAAGTATTTTTACGTCTTTAAGTATGGTGTCTTTGAAACGACCAACCCCATGCTTAAGTAAGTCATCAACAGTCAAACTCGATTCTGTGATGACCCCATCAATTTCAATTTCCTTTGAAGGAATATACGCTCTATACTCACGCGTAAAAAGCTCGCAAGAAGCAATTGCATTGGCTTGTTTGAGACTACCAACGACAATGCGTATTTTATCTTTATTGACTTTGACGATCTCTTTTACATCCGAGAATCGCGAAGTCAAATCTTTAGAAATTTGAATAATATTTAGCGCCTTTACTTTGCGCCTAATAAATACAATCCATGGTCCCGTTGACGACTCTGGGTAAATTTTGATTCTAGTCGGATTTACATTTTCAGCATAAGGCTTAGGGGGAGGGTCTGTTACTCGTTCTCCCATCTCTTCATCCATTTTACCTAGCAAGAAAAACTATCACAAAAGGGAATGAAAAATATACCTGTTATACCTGTAGAACACACCTCATGTGTTACGTTGTAAACTCGGTGCCCGTTGTTTGACAATGTGACACTTGCTGTCCTTCTTCGTCGCGTTGCTGAATTTACCCAGAGTCGTCAACGGTCAACGGGAGTAGAGAAATAGTCCTACCTGCAACACTTCAAAACTCTCTCCGATTAAGCTGCTCGTCGGTATCACCACCACAAGCGCGCTCTCTTCGTTTCCACCACCTCGGTAGACAAATGTGGCTACCTGTGGCTTGCTGCGAAAATCCCACTGTCGATGCGGCACTTTTCGGTGCCACTTGTTTTCCTTATTCGTCGTACCACTTCTGCGGTAGACAAATAGAGCAAATGGGTCTACCTGTGACGCTTCCCTCTCGTCGATTAGAATTGCCCGACGACACCAATACACTATATTTTTTTCTGTGTGTACAGGCACGATCACTGTCGATTTCTGCCACCGCGGTAGGCAAATTCGTCTACCCGCGGTTTGCTGTCAAAACACCACTTGTCGAGGATGCCGTTGACCACGCCTCCGACGTATCAACTGTCGACTCACACTTAACAAACTGGTCTCTCTCTCTCCCACAATAACGCATACAGCGTCTCGCACTCCGTCACTCTCTCGAGAACAAAACCTTCCACCTGGAGGCACAACCGTCTCGGTCGGTTGCAAAAACTGTTATGGAGGTAAATTTTATTTAGCAAGTTCCCACGTGGTTGGCAGCAGAGGGTTAAGTTGTTTGGAAGAGATGACAGTTAATATATGATAACTAAAAATATAAAATTGTTCTATAAATTGCAAAGTTATTGCCGCGTTGACCTGAAAATTTGTCATTTCATTCATAAAGGAACAAGCATTGAAATTATGTCAATTTATGCTTTGCAAGATTTGAAATAGCTTCGAAGTGTGGTCACGACACCCCTGTTATGTCATATACATTACCAACCCATCTTTTTCCATTTTGCCTTTGTCCTAATAAGGACGGTTTGTGGATAACTATGTTGATTCAAGACGGGAATCTTTTAAAACAAATCAAACCTTGCCGACGATTGTTTTTACTGCGTACATCCGTACGATCTTTCCCCTTTCGCAGCTCACACCGAATGAGCACGATTTTCATCATGGTGTTCCTATTTATTGACTTTACAATGCAGATGGAAGGACGTCCTTTTGTTCGATAAATGAAAATATTTTCATCATTTGTTTTGGTGTAGCTTTCGCTTAGTGGTAGAGTTGCCATATTCACTGATTTTTTGGAAGGATTTGCAAAAACCTTCGGGTTTGTAGATTAGAAAAACATTTTCTGATTCACTGGTAAAAGTACAGAATTACCAAGCGCAAACTTAATACTAGTTAATAAAAGAAACTTTCTAATTAAATTCTTTTTCCATTTTGCCTTCGTCCTAATAAGGACGGTTTGTGGATAACTATGTTGATTCAAGACGGGAATCTTTTAAAACAATTCAAACCTTGCAGACGATTGTTTTTACTGCGTACATCCGTACGATCTTTCCCCTTTCGCAGCTCACGCCGAATGAGCACACTTTTCATCAAGCTGTTCCTATTTATTGACTTTACAATGCAGATGGAAGGACGTCCTTTTGTTCGATAAATGAAAATATTTTCATCATTCGTTTTGGTGTAGCTTTCGCTTAGTGGCAGAGTTGCCAGATTCACTGATTTTCTTGGATTTGCAAAAACCTTCGGGTTTGTAGATTGGAAAAACATTTTCTTATGATTCACTGGTAAAAGTACAGAATTACCAAGCGCAAACTTAATACTAGTTAATAAAAGAAACTTTCTAATTAAATTCTTTTTCCATTTTGCCTTTGTCCTAATAAGGACGGTTTGTGGATAACTATGTTGATTCAAGATGGGAATCTTTTAAAACAATTCAAACCTTGCCGACGATTGTTTTTACTGCGTACATCCGTACGATCTTTCCCCTTTCGCAGCTCACACCGAATGAGCACAATTTTCATCATGGTGTTCCTATTTATTGACTTTACAATGCAGATGGAAGGACGTCCTTTTGTTCGATAAATGAAAATATTTTCATCATTCGTTTTGGTGTAGCTTTCGCTTAGTGGTAGAGTTGCCACATTCACTGATTTTTTTGGAAGGATTTGCAAAAACCTTCGGGTTTGTAAATTAGAAAAACATTTTCTTATGATTCACTGGTAAAAGTACAGAATTACCAAGCGCAAACTTAATACCAGTTAATAAAAGAAACTTTCTAATTGAATTCTTTTTCCATTTTGTATTCGTCCTAATAAGGACGGTTTGTAGATAACTATGTTGATACAAGACGGGAATCTTTTAAAACAATTCAAACCTTGCCGACGACCCGATCAGAATGAAATAACAAGATTATAACAGAATGCAATTTTCGTAACATATCGTGTTATAAATTTGGTCTCGTTAGTAGTTAAAATAACAGAAAATTATAACAAGCAACAACGGGAGATATAGTTTTGAAATATTCTTGTTATGTGTTTCTGATCGGGGATTGTTTTTACTGCGTACATCCATACGATCTTTCCCCTTTCGCAGCTCACACCGAATGAGCACGATTTTCATCATGGTGTTCCTATTTATTGACTTTACAATGCAGTTGGAAGGACGTCCTTTTGTTCGATAAATGAAAATATTTTTATCATTCGTTTTGGTGTAGCTTTCGCTTAGTGGTAGAGTTGCCACATTCACTGATTTTTTTGGAAGGATTTGCAAAAACCTTCGGGTTTGTAGATTAGAAAAACATTTTCTGATTCACTGGTAAAAGTACAGAATTACCAAGCGCAAACTTAATACTAGTTAATAAAAGAAACTTTCTAATTAAATTCTTTTTCCATTTTGCCTTTGTCCTAATAAGGACGGTTTGTGGATAACTATGTTGATTCAAGACGGGAATCTTTTAAAACAATTCAAACCTTGCAGACGATTGTTTTTACTGCGTACATCCGTACGATCTTTCCCCTTTCGCAGCTCACGCCGAATGAGCACACTTTTCATCAAGCTGTTCCTATTTATTGACTTTACAATGCAGATAGAAGGACGTCCTTTTGTTCGATAAATGAAAATATTTTCATCATTCGTTTTGGTGTAGCTTTCGCTTAGTGGCAGAGTTGCCAGATTCACTGATTTTCTTGGATTTGCAAAAACCTTCGGGTTTGTAGATTGGAAAAACATTTTCTTATGATTCACTGGTAAAAGTACAGAATTACCAAGCGCAAACTTAATACTAGTTAATAAAAGAAACTTTCTAATTAAATTCTTTTTCCATTTTGCCTTTGTCCTAATAAGGACGGTTTGTGGATAACTATGTTGATTCAAGACGGGAATCTTTTAAAACAATTCAAACCTTGCCGACGATTGTTTTTACTGCGTACATCCGTACGATCTTTCCCCTTTCGCAGCTCACACCGAATGAGCACGATTTTCATCAAGCTGTTCCTATTTATTGACTTTACAATGCAGATGGAAGGACGTCCTTTTGTTCGATAAATGAAAATATTTTCATCATTCGTGGCAGAGTTGCCAGATTCACTGATTTTCTTGGAAGGATTTGCAAAAACCTTCGGGTTTGTAGATTGGAAAAACATTTTCTTATGATTCACTGGTAAAAGTACAGAATTACCAAGCGCAAACTTAATACTAGTTAATAAAAGAAACTTTCTAATTAAATTCTTTTTCCATTTTGCCTTTGTCCTAATAAGGACGGTTTGTGGATAACTATGTTGATTCAAGACGGGAATCTTTTAAAAAAATTCAAACCTTGCAGACGATTGTTTTTACTGCGTACATCCGTACGATCTTTCCCCTTTCGCAGCTCACGCCGAATGAGCACACTTTTCATCAAGCTGTTCCTATTTATTGACTTTACAATGCAGATGGAAGGACGTCCTTTTGTTCGATAAATGAAAATATTTTCATCATTCGTTTTGGTGTAGCTTTCGCTTAGTGGTAGAGTTGCCACATTCACTGATTTTTTTGGAAGGATTTGCAAAAACCTTCGGGTTTGTAGATTAGAAAAACATTTTCTGATTCACTGGTAAAAGTACAGAATTACCAAGCGCAAACTTAATACTAGTTAATAAAAGAAACTTTCTAATTAAATTCTTTTTCCATTTTGCCTTCGCCCTAATAAGGACGGTTTGTGGATAACTATGTTGATTCAAGACGGGAATCTTTTAAAACAATTCAAACCTTGCAGACGATTGTTTTTACTGCGTACATCCGTACGATCTTTCCCCTTTCGCAGCTCACACCGAATGAGCACAATTTTCATCATGGTGTTCCTATTTATTGACTTTACAATGCAGATGGAAGGACGTCCTTTTGTTCGATAAATGAAAATATTTTCATCATTCGTTTTGGTGTAGCTTTCGCTTAGTGGTAGAGTTGCCACATTCACTGATTTTTTTGGAAGGATTTGCAAAAACCTTCGGGTTTGTAAATTAGAAAAACATTTTCTTATGATTCACTGGTAAAAGTACAGAATTACCAAGCGCAAACTTAATACCAGTTAATAAAAGAAACTTTCTAATTGAATTCTTTTTCCATTTTGTATTCGTCCTAATAAGGACGGTTTGTAGATAACTATGTTGATACAAGACGGGAATCTTTTAAAACAATTCAAACCTTGCCGACGACCCGATCAGAATGAAATAACAAGATTATAACAGAATGCAATTTTCGTAACATATCGTGTTATAAATTTGGTCTCGTTAGTAGTTAAAATAACAGAAAATTATAACAAGCAACAACGGGAGATATAGTTTTGAAATATTCTTGTTATGTGTTTCTGATCGGGGATTGTTTTTACTGCGTACATCCATACGATCTTTCCCCTTTCGCAGCTCACACCGAATGAGCACGATTTTCATCATGGTGTTCCTATTTATTGACTTTACAATGCAGTTGGAAGGACGTCCTTTTGTTCGATAAATGAAAATATTTTCATCATTCGTTTTGGTGTAGCTTTCGCTTAGTGGTAGAGTTGCCACATTCACTGATTTTTTTGGAAGGATTTGCAAAAACCTTCGGGTTTGTAGATTAGAAAAACATTTTCTGATTCACTGGTAAAAGTACAGAATTACCAAGCGCAAACTTAATACTAGTTAATAAAAGAAACTTTCTAATTAAATTCTTTTTCCATTTTGCCTTTGTCCTAATAAGGACGGTTTGTGGATAACTATGTTGATTCAAGACGGGAATCTTTTAAAACAATTCAAACCTTGCAGACGATTGTTTTTACTGCGTACATCCGTACGATCTTTCCCCTTTCGCAGCTCACGCCGAATGAGCACACTTTTCATCAAGCTGTTCCTATTTATTGACTTTACAATGCAGATAGAAGGACGTCCTTTTGTTCGATAAATGAAAATATTTTCATCATTCGTTTTGGTGTAGCTTTCGCTTAGTGGCAGAGTTGCCAGATTCACTGATTTTCTTGGATTTGCAAAAACCTTCGGGTTTGTAGATTGGAAAAACATTTTCTTATGATTCACTGGTAAAAGTACAGAATTACCAAGCGCAAACTTAATACTAGTTAATAAAAGAAACTTTCTAATTAAATTCTTTTTCCATTTTGCCTTTGTCCTAATAAGGACGGTTTGTGGATAACTATGTTGATTCAAGACGGGAATCTTTTAAAACAATTCAAACCTTGCCGACGATTGTTTTTACTGCGTACATCCGTACGATCTTTCCCCTTTCGCAGCTCACACCGAATGAGCACGATTTTCATCAAGCTGTTCCTATTTATTGACTTTACAATGCAGATGGAAGGACGTCCTTTTGTTCGATAAATGAAAATATTTTCATCATTCGTGGCAGAGTTGCCAGATTCACTGATTTTCTTGGAAGGATTTGCAAAAACCTTCGGGTTTGTAGATTGGAAAAACATTTTCTTATGATTCACTGGTAAAAGTACAGAATTACCAAGCGCAAACTTAATACTAGTTAATAAAAGAAACTTTCTAATTAAATTCTTTTTCCATTTTGCCTTTGTCCTAATAAGGACGGTTTGTGGATAACTATGTTGATTCAAGACGGGAATCTTTTAAAAAAATTCAAACCTTGCAGACGATTGTTTTTACTGCGTACATCCGTACGATCTTTCCCCTTTCGCAGCTCACGCCGAATGAGCACACTTTTCATCAAGCTGTTCCTATTTATTGACTTTACAATGCAGATGGAAGGACGTCCTTTTGTTCGATAAATGAAAATATTTTCATCATTCGTTTTGGTGTAGCTTTCGCTTAGTGGTAGAGTTGCCACATTCACTGATTTTTTTGGAAGGATTTGCAAAAACCTTCGGGTTTGTAGATTAGAAAAACATTTTCTGATTCACTGGTAAAAGTACAGAATTACCAAGCGCAAACTTAATACTAGTTAATAAAAGAAACTTTCTAATTAAATTCTTTTTCCATTTTGCCTTCGCCCTAATAAGGACGGTTTGTGGATAACTATGTTGATTCAAGACGGGAATCTTTTAAAACAATTCAAACCTTGCAGACGATTGTTTTTACTGCGTACATCCGTACGATCTTTCCCCTTTCGCTGCTCACGCCGAATGAGCACACTTTTCATCAAGCTGTTCCTATTTATTGACTTTACAGTGCAGATGGAAGGACGTCCTTTTGTTCGATAAATGAAAATATTTTCATCATTCGTTTTGGTGTAGCTTTCGCTTAGTGGCAGAGTTGCCAGATTCACTGATTTTCTTGGATTTGCAAAAACCTTCGGGTTTGTAGATTGGAAAAACATTTTCTTATGATTCACTGGTAAAAGTACAGAATTACCAAGCGCAAACTTAATACTAGTTAATAAAAGAAACTTTCTAATTAAATTCTTTTTCCATTTTGCCTTTGTCCTAATAAGGACGGTTTGTGGATAACTATGTTGATTCAAGACGGGAATCTTTTAAAACAATTCAAACCTTGCCAACGATTGTTTTTACTGCGTACATCCGTACGATCTTTCCCCTTTCGCAGCTCACACCGAATGAGCACGATTTTCATCATGGTGTTCCTATTTATTGACTTTACAATGCAGATGGAAGGACGTCCTTTTGTTCGATAAATGAAAATATTTTCATCATTCGTTTTGGTGTAGCTTTCGCTTAGTGGTAGAGTCAGGGTGGCCAGACCTACCGATTTATCGGTAGTCCTACCGATTTTGGTCTTCCCTACCGATTCACAGACGACCAAGGTAAAACTACCGATATTTTGTTATTCCTACCGAAAACTACCGATTTTTATTGATTGTGGACACATCCTACTCAACATTCATTTTTTGGGTTGGATTTGGTCTGAGATCTGTGTTGTCAGTATTTTACAATTCTATGTCAATACTGCGTTTTTGGGACAACAACCCGGCCTACCGATAACTACCGATAAACTTTTAGTGACCCTACCGATATTAAGGAATTCTATTTGGCCACCCTGGGTAGAGTTGCCACATTCACTGATTTTTTTGGAAGGATTTGCAAAAACTTTCGGGTTTGTAAATTAGAAAAACATTTTCTTATGATTCACTGGTAAAAGTACAGAATTACCAAGCGCAAATTTAATACCAGTTAATAAAAGAAACTTTCTAATTGAATTCTTTTTCCATTTTGTATTCGTCCTAATAAGGACGGTTTGTAGATAACTATGTTGATACAAGACGGGAATCTTTTAAAACAATTCAAACCTTGCCGACGATTGTTTTTACTGCGTACATCCATACGATCTTTCCCCTTTCGCAGCTCACACCGAATGAGAACGCTTTGCAGCCTTCGATGTTTTGGTGGCATTTTTAGTGGCAGTTACTACCGCCTTTTCAGTGACTGCGTTTCTTAGCCTTTGGCTTTTTGGACTTCTCACCGCCACCACCTCTACCAACGTTTTTCTTCTTCTCTCCGATGGTAGCTGATTTGATTGGTCGTCCGATGCAGCTTCTCACGACCACGCACGTCTGTTATGCACTGCGTCTTACACACGTCTGGCTTTGAGAAAAGCTGCGACACCCCTATTTATAGGTTTTATCATTAATGTTGATTTCATTTAAAGTAGTTTTACTATTTAAACAAATTTTATACCAAATTTTATATAGCAAAGAACGTATCGGTAGCAAGCATTGAACGTTTTCCTTCCGATTTATGAAACAAGATTGGCAATCCGTTTTGTAGAAGAAAAGTTAATAAGGTTCAAAATGTACGTAACGCTTTCGCTAATATGCACTACTATCGCTTTCTCGCTCGTTCTCGTGGCGTGCATGAGCCTTTCCTTTCCGTCCGACTTCTAATGGCTTAACCAAAATTAATATCCCGGCTTTCCCCCACCAACTGCTCTCGTCAAGCAACCCAATACGAATAATCATAGGAACAAACATGTAGTGGACCTTTATATAAACTTTTCATTATTTTATTGTTCATTTGCTGCACCATTTTGACGGCTCTGTGCGGGATGGGCTGAAAATTTTCACTTTTCCGAGTCGTTTTCGAAAGATTTTTCAAAACACTATTTTTCCGTTGATAATGAATATCCTACATATTCCAAAATTTAATACAACATTGGTACAAATATTTTCGACAAAATGCCGAAGAAATTGATTAAATCCATTCAGTACAACAAAAGATATAAGCGTTCAAAATCTTACATCATTTTTCTTCCGAAATTTTGAAAAGGGGCCCCTATATTGAAAGGTAAGTCGTTAGTCACGACAAAAAATTGGCAAAAAATGACAATTATTTTTTAATGAATTACTGAGTAGAGATCTAATTGTAACAGTGACCAAAAATGTTGTAGAAATAATCGATAGGTATTGCAATTATCGATCAAATGATATTAAAATCATTAAAATCGGTATAGTACAACTGGAGTTGTTTGTGATGAAGTGAAGGGCCAAATTTTTAAAATACCGTAAACCGGGGTGACTTTGATCACTCGAAACTTTCTTCGTAGATCGCTTATTAAACCAGAATAGTCTACCGAATCCTTTTAGTTTAAAATGATTTTTACTCTAAACTTATGAAATACTGGTTTGTTATACTTTTTGAGTATTTTGTTCGGTTTTTGGGTACAAAAACTACAAAAAACCGAAATTTGATCACTCGAAACTTTCTTCGTAGATCGCTTATTAAACCAGAATAGTCTACCGAATCCTTTTAGTTTAAAATGATTTTTACTCTAAACTTATGAAATACTGGTTTGTTATACTTTTTGAGTATTTTGTTCGGTTTTTGGGTACAAAAACTACAAAAAACCGAAATTTGCTTTACCTTATTTTTACGAAGCTTCATAAAGTGTCTATTTTTTATGAAACAAATAAATCTCAGATTTGAGCAAGAGTAATAAATTACAAGCGAGATTTTATTTTCCTTTAGAGTGGGATGCACCAAATTTACTTTTTAGAGTTTATTTATTTTAAAACTTGCAACATCAACTTGAAATCATTTTTGGAAAAATAGCTGTAAGCGGACAATTTTAGGTAAAACCATCCAATCTTGTTCTCTTTACATCAGTACAAGGTTTAAAAATATTAAACTTGAAAAAAATGTGTTGCGTCTAAAAATATGAAATGATTACTTTGAAAAGTGATCAATGTCACCCCGGTTTACGGTACAAAAATGGGTTTTTTTCCATAATATCTCAAAAAAAAAGTTGAGGATATCACAACTTTTTGAAATTTGTAAACTATAAGTTATTTTGTGTAGTGATCTCAGGTAGTACATGCACTGAGTAACATCACGGTGCTGCACAGTGCCTCAAAACAGCGTTTTGAGGTACTTAACCTTCCTCAAGTGTTGGGGTCAATATAAGCATAAGCATAAGAGATCGCCCGTAGTTGCTACTCCGTTATTGACCAGAACTAAATTAGGTTGCAAAATATTCATTGGAACCACATGCTTGGGAATAACATGATGAGCCACATTGTACAATCTATTCTGATCCCTGCATGCTGATCAATACCGACGCCGGCCACGTCTGAATGCAGATCTTCTGGGAAAGGAAGGAATGTTAGTCCGATACATGTTGCTACTAGAGACCGAGGAATCCTCTGCATCTCCAAATGTATCACGGGAAGGGGAGAGTTGTTAGTAAGTGTGCCAATAGCGTTATCATGTAATAATTGCTCTGGGCAGCCGGTTGCCGAGAATTTGGGAAATTTATCATTTGTTGTATTAATACGATTAGTAAAATAAGCAACTTGAACTCCAGATAGCCGACTATAAGGAGCGCTGCTTATATTTTTTAATAATATTCAATCACGCGACGAATTTTTTCGTGGTTTCTATCGTGTCGGTACTGATTTTACCCGGCGATCGTTTGAATAAAATGAGGAATCTTATACAGAAGTACTATGCTATATTTCACCCTAAGGAGGAAAATTTGGTAAAAACCAAAATTTCTCACTAGGGTGAAAATTTGTTGGTAAAAACCAGTCTTTGTACAGGAGGGCACAAATCCTTATTTCATATTATATTGCGTTTCGGCTTCGCCTCATCAGAAACTGACACTAACACATTGTCGGAATAGATTAGCGCCGGCTTGACGCAAATCCCTTAAAACTAAAACACACTATGTGTTTCAATCAAACGACTGATCAAACGTGATGTCCCGTTCGAGCAGAAGTTCTGTTTATGCCGATGAGACACAAGTGAAGCCGTCACCCTGTGAATTTATTCGATGGTTTGGCCTCTAGTGAATTAAGTTCACGTTTTTGGCGTTTCCGACCACTGTGGGGTGGTTAGCAATAACGGAACTTGAAATTAGATTCATTAAAACAGACGCGGCGAATTTTCAGAACGTATTGACCCGCGATCATCGATACTAGACAAATTAAAGTCTTATTAGAGCTGATTTTCCAACAACTATTCATTTTTACGGTGTTGTTTTCTCGGCTAGATCTGTTCGCACCATCTCATTCTGCTACTATCTGCAGAAGGCTGGTAGCACCCAGCCGATCTAAGGACCAAGTGTCATCAATAGACTTTTTCTTCAAGTGTTGGGGTCAATATGACCCCAAATGAACTTTCAAAATGCGACAACTTTTCAACTTTTGCCCCTAAAATTTTAGAATTTCTTGGCTTTTCCTCTTTCATGGAGAGCAACAATTTTCAATAGAGTTCAAAATTTTCGCTCAATCCTGAAGGGCTGTACAAAAAAAGTTGCGAATACGGTGTTAGCCGGTCATATTGACCCCGATTTCGACCGCAGTTTTAAAACACATTTTCAACCAAATTTATATGAACTGGTACTTAAATTGTTTGTTAGAGTTTCAATTTTCAGTTATCTTAAAACTAACAATATAGTTTAATACACAAAAGGGGGAACAAATATTTATGAGAAATTTCACAGATATCTTAAAACTGGGGATACAATTCTATTTACAAGATGGAGGACAAGAGTTTCAATAAAGAGTAAAAATTATAGCTATCTTAAAACTAGGAATACAGAATACAAATTTGATTTTTTTAACGAAAACTTATGCTTGGTCAAGATATTCAGAGAGTGGCTTATTTCCACATCAGTGTAGCAGCAGTTGTATCAAGGACAGGGGAGAGAAGGCGTATGGTGACTGGGAAAGAAGAGCAAAACTTGCAACTTTCGCTCAAACGGGGGGGATAAGCGAAACAAATTTACGCCTCAGTCTAGTAAGTCGTCGAGTACCGGATTGGCGGATGGTATTCTTCGGACCCGCGGGGAATCCTTCAAAAGTCATCGGACCTCGAGGCGCTCTCGCTTCAGTTTCCTTCTATGCAGGCGTAGTGGTAAGGGCGACGGCGGTTACATAGTGGTACTCTGGAGCTGATCGGTTCCACAAGGCAGGAGGAAACTTCTAAAAACGAGAAATAAAAGAGAGGGGCTAAATTGGGATATTTATCGTTTTTATGAAAGTATAAATAAGGGACATATAGGGGAAATCACGAGTTGCCAGCATATCTCGGACTGGTACATTGGGTGGTCTACCTCGGGCCCGAAGGGAATCCTTTTACTGAGACCTGGCGTCCAAATACCCGGCGCATACCCAGACAACGTGCTCGATGTCGTGATAGCCCTCGTCACAAGCTCACAGACTACTTTCCGCAAGCCCAATACGCCGCAAATGCGCATCCAAGGTGTAATGATTGGACTTAAGTCGGGACATTACACGAATAAAATCCAGACCCACATCCATCCCCCTGAACCAAGGCTTCGTTGATACCTTTGGGATAATCGAATGTAGCCATCGTCCAAGTTCTCCATTGCTCCGCGACAAATACTAAAAAAAATCGTTGAAGCAAATTGGTCTTTCGTATATGTCACCATTTAATGCGCCCACCTTTGCTAATGAGTCGGCCGTTTCATTGCCCGGAATAGAACAACGAGAGGGGACCCAAACAAAGGTAATCTGATAAGATTTTTCAGATAACGACTCGTACACAAGGACTCCCGTATCTTCCCCAGAAAATACGGGAATTGCTTTTTAGGCTTCACCGCACGAAGAGTCTCGATAGAGCTGAGGCTGTCCGAAACGATGAAGTAGTGATCTGTGGGCAGAGTGTCGATGATCCCAAGGGTGTACTGAATTGCAGCTAACTCTGCGACGTAAACTGAAGCGGGATCATTGAGCTTGAATGAATCGGTGATAGTATTGTTGAAGATACCGAAGGCAATGGACCCATCGAGATTTGATCTGTCAGTGTAAAACATTTTGTTACAGTCGACTTCTCGGAATTTATTATAAAATATATTGGGGATCACTTGCAGGCGTATATGGTCCGGGATTCCACGAATCTCTTTCTTCATGGATGTGTCGAAGAATACAGTAGAATCAGAAGTATCTAGGAAACGAACACGGTTGGGAATATATGAAGAAGGATTGATGCTCTGTGCCATGTAGTCGAAGTAAAGGGACATAAATCTGGTTTGAGAATTAAGCTCGACGAGCCTCTCGAAATTTTGAATCACCAACGGGTTCAGAATGTCGCATCGGATGAGCAATCGATATGAGAGTTCCCAAAATCGATTTTTTAGCGGAAGAACGCCCGCCAGCACTTCGAGACTCATCGTATGGGTCGAGTGCATGCAACCCAAGGCAATGCGCAAGCAACGATACTGGATTCTCTCCCGTTTGATGAAGTGTATATTCGCAGCGGAGCGGAAACAGAAACACCCGTACTCCATCACCGACAATATCGTTGTATGGTATAACCTGATCAGGTCTCCTGGGTGTGCACCCCACCATGTTCCTGTTATTGTCCGGAGAAAATTGATCCTTTGTTGGCATTTCTGTTTCAGATACCTAATGTGACATCCCCAGGTACCTTTAGAGTCGAACCAGACCCCGAGATATTTAAATGTAAAGACGTGATTGATCGTTTCACCCATTAATAGAAGCTGAAATTGCGCCGGCTCGCGCTTCCTAGAAAAAATAACCAACTCAGTTTTCTCCGTGGAGAACTCGATACCCAGTTTAAGAGCCCAAACAGACAAATTGTCCAAGGTATCTTGTAATGGTCTTTGCAAGTCGGCAGCTTTGGGCCCTGTAACAGAGACCACCCCGTCGTCAGCAAGTTGCCTTAGCGTGCATGAATTGGCAAGAGAATCGTCAATGTCATTCACGTAAAAATTGTAGAGTAGGGGACTTAGACATGATCCCTGGGGAAGACCCATGTAGCTAAATCGCAGTGTTGTTAAATCGCCATGCGAAAAGTGCATGTGCTTTTCAGACAACAGGTTTAGCAAAAAGTTATTTAAAATTGGTGAAAGACCATGCTGGTGCAGCTTCTCTGACAGAATATTGATAGAAACTGAATCAAAAGCCTCCTTAATATCCAAGAAGACTGATGCCATCTGCTCTTTGTTAGCATAGGCCCTTTGGATTTCTGTAGAAAGCAACGCAAGGCAACCGTTCGTCCCTTTGCCTTTGCGAAGGCCAAATTGTATATCTGACAGTAAGCCATTTGCTTCAACACAATTGTCGAGGCGAAACAAGATAATTTTCTCGAACAACTTCCTAATACAGGACAGCATTGCCATCGGTCGATACGAGTTGTGGTCGGAGGCTGGTTTTCCTGGTTTTTGAATGGCGATGACCTTCACTTGCCTCCAGTCAAGAGGGACAATGTTACCCTCAAGAAACTTGTTAAATAAGTTCAGCAAGCGCCTTTTTGCAGTGTCAGGCAGATTCTTCAGCAAGTTGAATTTGATTCTGTCTAACCCTGGGGCGTTATTGTTGCATGATAAGAGAGCAAGTGAGAACTCCACCATCGAAAACGGTGTTTCTTTCGCGGTATCGTCAGGAGACGCGGCGCGGTACGTTTTCTGTATCGGGACAGAGTCCGGACAGATCTTCTTGGCGAAAGCGAATATCCAACGGTTTGAATATTCCACGTTCTCGTTGGCACTGTTTCGGTTACGCATACGTCGAGCCGTACCCCAAAGAGTGCTCATCGCTGTTTCTCTCGTTAACCCGTCAACGAACCGACGCCAATAACTGCGTTTTTTGGCTTTCATTAAACTCTTCATTCGCCTTTCTAGCGACGCGTACTGCTGATAGCTAGCGGGTAACCCGTCTTCCCGGAAGGCCTTATATGCAGTGGACTTCTCCGCGTACAGCTCTGAGCACTCTTTATCCCACCACAGGGTGGGAGACCGTTCATGGGTATTCGCGCTGGGTACTGGTTTAGTCTGAGCTTGATTCGCACTGTCGAGAATCAAGCCAGCCAAAAACCTGTACTCTTCCTCCGGAGGAAGCTCTTGGGTGGATTCGATTTTAACGGATATCGCGGTCGCGTAACTCTTCCAATCAATGTTCCGTGTGAGGTCATACGAGACATTGATTGTTTCCGATGGTCTTGAACCGTTAGCAATTGAAATTACGATAGGCAAATGATCGCTACCGTGGGGATCAGGGATCACCTTCCACATGCAATATAACTGTAGCGATGTCGAGCATAGTGATAAATCCAACTCGCTCGCGCGTACTGGTGGTGTAGGAATCCGCGCCATTACTCCCGTGTTTAAGATGGTCATGTTGAAATTGTCGCAAAGATCTTGGATTAATGTTGATCTATTATCATCGTGAAGACAACCCCATACCGTACCGTGTGAGTTAAGGTCTCCTAGAACTAGCCGCGGTGCCGGTAGGAATTCCGTGATATTACAAAGCGTTCGGTGCCCTACCGAGGCTCTAGGAGGAATGTAGATGGAAGCAATGCAAAGGTCTTTGCCTTTGATTAGAACTTGACAAGCGACAATTTCAATGCCTGGTGTCGAAGGGAGGTTAATTCGGTTAAAAGAATAGCACTTTTTAATCCCCAAAAGTACTCCTCCGTAAGGGTTTTCTGGATCCAGACGAATTATATTAAAGTCGTGGAAGTTGATATTTATATCGGAAGTTAACCAAGTTTCACATAATGCGAAAACATCACATTTTAAACTGTTAGTAAAAATTTGAAGGAATCGATTTTCGGGAGGATCTGCAATTCCACTGTAAGACAGTGATCGAATCAGTGACCTCGTTTGATGACATAGCCATCGAAGGATACGATCGCTGCAGGGAGGGGCCATTTAGCAGTCAACTGCTTCAAAAATGTTTGCACTATAGGGAAAAAATGTATCAGAATGCTTTTAAGAGGATCAGTAACATTGAAAGTTGTGAAAATTAAGTCCACTATGTCAGAAAATTTCATTAGTCCGTTACTGGACTGAGTGTCTGTTGGAAAAAAGGGAACACTTGGGGTTTTTGGTGTTCCTGGAAGTGGTGGATTTATTGATTGTAGTTGGCGCATTCTGAGGGGACGACACCTTGGCACCCTTACGAGGCAATCTAGGGGACGCTAGATTTCTCCTCTTCCTGGATTCCCCTGGGTTAACCAAAGATGTTCCCTCTCGTGGGTCGTCAAATTCTTGCTCAACGTTAGCCAAATCAGCATAGGTATTTTCGGACGGGACAGATGGCGAAGCATTCTTTAACATTTCTGCATAAGAGCGCCTCAAACGTTCCTTAAGGGAGCGCTTAATTTTATCTCCGCGCTGCTTATACGCAGGGCATGATTTAAGAGCAAGTGAAGGGCCCCCGCAGCAAATACACTTTTCAGTTTCTTTGTCGAAAGAGTCATCCTCATGCTCTCCTTCGCATTTGCCGCATCGTTTCTTATTTCCACAATATGTGGCTGTGTGGCCCAACTGCTTGCAATCGCTGCAGCTCATGACCCGCGGTACAAACAGGCGAACCTTGTCAAGGAGGATGTAGTTGGGAAGAGAAGACCCGGCGAATGTCACCCGAAGCGAGTCTGATAGAGAGTAGGTAGTCTTACCTCCCTCGGTGTTTGCGGTATACAATTGTTTGCATTCCAAGATCTTAATCTGTTGAAGTGAGGGGTCCTTAAAGCAGTCAACCCCGTGCTCCAACAGTTCTTCGCATTTCAGGCCCGGTTCGGACACTACCCCATCGATTTCTACGGCCACACAAGGCACGTACGCTTTAAATTCCTGCGTAAAGCGCTCACAGCAAGCAATCGCGTTTGCCTGGCCGAGATCATTCACTAGAACACGTATCTTGTTTGCCCGAACACGTGTTATCTGAGTTACGGCCGGGTAGTTAGCAGTCAGATCTCGTGTAAGTTTTAATAGGGGGGGAAAAGGAAGGAAAGCAAACGAGGAAAAAAATCAAGAAAAATTTATCTGCAAACAACGTCGATTGTTCCGAAACCACTGTGAAATATAACGATCCGTTCCGTTCAAAGGTTGGGAGACGTATGATTTTCAGCAACTTGTCGCACTTTTACCAATGCGTATTTCTTGTTTTGTCCTAATATTTCGTCCAATACAATACTCTACTGCACCGAGCTAGTTTATCAGGAAAGCTTACCATGCTAGTTCATTGAGCTAATTCGTGTTAGCTCAACGAGCTAGCTCATAGTGCTAACTCGTTGTGCTAGCTCTTCGAAGAATCCTATAGCTCGAGTAAGAAGGTTATATAGCGAGAGCGGTGCCAGTGCTTATTACTTTTGGTTCATTCAAAGCGGTCGCTCAGCTTGTGTTAGGCTCACGTGCTTTGTGTTAGGCTCACGTGCTTTGCTCCTGGTAATGTGTAAAAAGGGGGATTTCGAGGTTTTTTTGAAATTACTGTCATCGGACAAGAATTGAACCTGCCCAGTCTCTAGTTAGGTGCGTCAACCACTCCACCATCGAGGAACTGTGATTACGTCATCACAAATTCTCAACAGTTTCGTGATCATCGCTACTACCCCAATACCTACTAATTGGGCTCATCGGTGCCCAATAACTCCTATAAACAATTGTATCGTACCTCTCTCTTGGATCATATACCCGTTCTCTCGTTGTTTATTTTTAGCTTCCGCTAACATGTTCAAGTTTTCTTAACACTGATTGCAATTAGCCAGCTCAGACACCACCTGACTTTGATGGTGAATAGAGCTATGGAGAAGGATGTTGAAATCTGCCACTAATAATTAGAAGCAGATGGTAATGGAAAATCCAAACGATGTTGGAATTCACACATAAGCCCTATATTTTGTCAGAAAGTTGCGCTCTATTGATGTATGAAAGATGAAAGGTATTTTTCAATTTATGACCCAATATTTCTTGGGTAAATTTTGAAGGAAAAATAATGACTAGATCTCAAATATGTTTGATATAAGTTTAAAGTATTTTCCCTTTTGGCTGTGACTGAAATATTCTGCGTAATAATTTATACAAATGCGACTCAAGTTGACCCGTTGTTCTATTTTCCTTAATCAGCTTACAAAGGATTTCTGAATAGGTATATTTATTTAAAAAAAATCAGATAACTCAGATCACAATACCAAAGACGCATCTAATCATTACTTAGTATGTCATACTCACCCTCTCTTATTTCTGCTTCTTTGACACGCCTTTCCACCTCCCGTTTGTCGTTAGCGACCTGAATGTCTTGAATGAGCTCACGTCCATCTCGTAAAAGTTCTGAAATAACTCGATCACTGTCGTTCAACCTGCGACGAATGTGTTGCTTATCGTCACAATAATCTTCATCGATGCTAGTATATAGAAAAGAAAACACATACATTTGTAGTTACGAAGAAATGTTCATGCAAATTTGTATTATTTACAACATATGACATACTCGATGTGTTTATGACAGTGTTATATATCAGTTTTAACACTCATCTTTTTCTAAGAGTCAAGAATTTCACGCGTGTACAGAAAGCAATTTTCATCAAAGTTGGGTTATTTTAAATTGCTTTGGTATGAAAAATGTCTTACTTCGCTAACTGGGATTAGGTGTGAACGAAATTAAAAGACTTTTGAAAGATACTGGGTAATGTGGCAAAATGAAACAGTTTTTTTACTGTCACGCACACTAAATTTTGATTGCCGAATATCAGCAAAATTTTGCTGAATTTTGCCTTGCTGAAATACCAGCAATAATTCCAGCAAAAAATATTACGCGGAAATTGCAGCAATTCAAAACTGTCAAAATTCGCTGAACTGTCAGTTTGATTTTCTGGAACTCAGCAAAATTACCATTATTTCACTGATTGTTTCAGCAATCAAATTCTATAGATTTCCTGGTTTTCGTCAAAATAATGGGCTTTACTAAAAATCAGCTAAACAAAAATTGCAAAGCTGAACTCTTAGCAAATACAGTTTTGCTGAAAAGTTTCAGCAAAATATTTTGCTGAAACAAAATACAAAAACTTGGTGTGCAGATATATCTGTTTCTTCTTTTTTATTTCTTCACTCATTCTGGAGTATGCTTGATGTAATCTTGAATCAACCTTTTTGCTCGTTAGCATCTTGTGGGATATATTTGGCCTAAATTTTAACTTTATATTCGATCAAACTCGATTAGATATTCAGTCATTTGATTTGATTTCGATTGAGAATCCTGATTCACAGTTTCATAAACACTAGAAAAATAATTCGATGAGATTTATGTTCAAGTTAGTTAACTTTTGGGAATCGCTGTACATTGAACAGAAATCGCAATAGTAAATGAAAAATAATGGTTTTATCTATTGTACCATAATAGCGATCTCAAAACTAAAAGTAGATATAGAACACCTTTACCCGAAAGACGTGTTGCTGTCAATGTCTCCAGATTCTGAACTAAACTGGCAACTCTTATCCCATATTGTGAGGGAAATCTTCAATAAACAGACTTGGATTACTTTGAGAATTTACTGAATGTATGGTCCAGCCTGATATTTTCTTGTTCGTTTTCTGTTGTTTGTGATCCGTGTTCAACGAGTAACAACTCCGGAATTTCTTCTTAAAGGAAATTATGAAACTTGGTTTTGTTCTTTTGAAGTAGAATACTTCTAACGTTTCAATATGGGGTCCCGTTTCAAAAATTTCAGTTGAGAAATTTTCCCAGGCGTGAAATGCGAATATCTTCCGTTCTACTAATCGAAATCGCAATATGTTTGCACTATCTGATCGGAAATTCGTGCACGTATTTCGTATTAAATTTCGGAATTAGTGCGACTACTATAAATAAACCAAAACAAGGATTTTTAGAAAATCCTTCGAAAACACCGAGGAAAATGCGCAATTTACAAGCATATCTCACGCAGAGCCGTCAAAAAGGAGCATATAAGCGTTTCATTACATACGGGAATGTTATATATACAGGTCACGCGAGCTTGTTTTGTATCAGTACCTGAGCTGTATCATGTTTGCGTTCCCGTACCAGGCGTCATCGCAAGGTTCTTCGTGATAAAATCCAGGGAATCACCAAATCCGCCATTCAGCGTCTGGCTCGTCGTGGTGGTGTAAAATGCATCTCTGATTTAATCTACGAATGCTGATGGTGTGCAGGAAAATGTCCTCCGAGATTCCGTGACCTACACTGAACACGCCAAGCGCAAAAGCGCAATGAATGTCGTCTATACTCTGAAGCGGCAGGGACGCACTTTGTATGGATTTGGAAGTTGAAAAGGTAGAACTCACTTGTATCATGATAAAAAAGGCCCTTTTCAGGGCCACCAAAATCATTTCAAAAAATAAGTTTGCATTTTCTGTTTCATGGACTCTTTCTCCCTGGAGAGCAATTTGGGTTAAATCCTAAATTATGATTGATTTCTGTACGCAAATTGCAAATATGGTCAGAAACAAAGTGAAGTGGAAAACATTTTTACTAGGCGCATTCAAAAAAGGTTTCAATTCTCAAACATTTGACTAACGTACATTACTCTCTTTACCCTGATCGTTCGATAATCTCTGTATTAGAAACACAATTTCAATTTTGTTCTTTATCAAAGAACATTACAAGAGCATTTCCTTGGTAAGTCTCAGCGTTCGATTTATGCTTTCTTTTCGGTTTTCTTGGGAAGCAGTACGGCTTGGATATTTGGCAACACACCGCCCTGAGCAATTGTCACTCCGGAGCGCAGTTTGTTCAACTTTTCGTTGTTACCATCACCAGACGTGGGATAATTCGTCTTTTTGTTGTCACGGGCAGCATTTCCTTCCAATTTAAACACTTTAGTAGCAAGGTATTCCATTACAGCTACTAAGTAAACGGCACTCCGACGCGTTCAACATAATGTGCTTGTGTATCGACCAACGAAGAGGAGGAGCTACGAAGAACACATATTGAGGACAACACAAAAAAGGACGAGCTTACATTGTGCTGCAGTCAGGTATAAAAACTCAGCATGCTGTTGCTCACGCTCAGTTCGTTTGCAGCATCGTAACTGTACGTCGGTCGAAATGTGTGCTGTTTGCTGCTGTCAGAAGAGTTGGCCAAGCACGCCGTCTCAGATGGCACCAAAACTATTACCATATACACCAGCTCCCAGTAAATTCCGAACACTGCCCGAACAAAAGGCCCTTTTCAGGGCCATCAATTTATCGACAAAGAATGAAATTGAAGTTTTGTTGTTAGAAGCATCAGAAAGTGGCTTGTCAAGAGCGTTGGATGGTAAGTGAGCCACTTGTGACCAATACCGTCGCTTTCACGTAGAATGGCACAAAATCATAAGGTTTTTGGGATTTGTAGACAGTTTAGTGTAATGATTGAATTTACAAAAATCGAACGTTTTCTAGCGTTTCGATATAGGTGCTCCGTTTCAAAATTTTCGGCCCGAATGCTGCCTGTTTTTTTAAACGTGGAAAATCTGCTGTTGTACTGAATGAAAACCTTCGATTTTTGCGCTGATTGGAAATAGTTGTGACTAATTCTGTAGAATGTACAATTACTGAAAATAACGCATTTTGTGAAAGCAGTGGTTGGTCCGTACAATTCGATTCCAAGCGAGCCAGACTAGTTTTCGTTGGAAGGTCCACCTCCGACAATAGAAGTAAACTATTTTATTTTGAATTCAACTACAACTTTCGCGTGAAGATGGAGCCACTACTATGTTTATCAAAGACGCAAGAGAAATGATCGTAATACCGACGCGAAATCTCATGCACTAAAAAACGATCAATTATCATCACAGGCAGAACGCAATATAGCACGCTTTCCTTCTCGCTTTGTAGGTACCCGGTCAAACCATTCGGAATTTTATTCGGAATCCTGAATGGAGTCAGTATGGATTCCAAATCAAATGCAACAACCGATTCTGAGTCGGAATCGGTTGTTGCATTTGATTTGGAATCCATAATGACTCCATTCAGAAATCCGAACCGGTTCCGGAATGAGTTTAACTGGGTAGTAGTGGAGACTAATTCCCGATAGCGCATCGGAGTAAAACAAACACAAAAACAATTTAAATCTACGGAAGAAGTATGAGAAATCTTCTCGGACCAAATTAACTACAAGGGAAAGCTAATTAGCATAAAAAATTCAAACATTGCAGGTAATACTAACAGGAAAACATTTTATTAGACGGATTGAAATACGGCATTTATTCTTAACCTACCTTAATTAACAGATTTACACGTTTCCGGTTCCTTCCCTCTCTTTCTAGCTTTCCCCTTTTTCTGTAAAGCTAAGTGCGGTCAAAATTTCTACTAGCGGATAAAGTTGCGCTGAGCTTTAGCCACAGCCTAACAGACATAACACTCGAAAACAATTCTTCGTCCGCTTTAACGGTCATTTTAAATATATTTTTAGTTGGGACTGTGGCCGCATTTGAGATTATGATGCCTCTGATATATGGGTAGGTAAACGGGGGATAGACCACTAGTCAAAAATTGTTCCCGAGACTGACGGATAACCCTTTTGCAAATGAGTGGTTAAGACCGTGTATGAAAGGTGGAGCTAATGTTTTAGTGAAATTGACGAATCGATATTCTTCGAAGGAATTTCTTCATAGTGTTATGTCTGTTAGTCTGTGCTTTAGCTTGCGAGCAGCAAAGTAAGCTTTCGAAGGTTCAAGTGCTGTGTGTGTATTTACGAGCACGGATCAATGATCTATTTTTACTCACATGTGTGCGTTATTTAAGGAACAGCGTGGATCTAGCAGAGCTGCATCTCAGCTGGGTGCCGACTGGTATTGCGGCTTCGACACCAACTTCCAATCGCAAAACAAGTAGCAGCCCGTCGATCGGCTATTCGACGCTTTGAAGCTTTTTATCACACAACTTTTTTAATTTAAACCTTCTTTTCACACACAACTTAGCACGAAGTGCAATAAATTCGAATTTCGTTTTTTGACCGCACAAAAACCTTTTCACATTTAAAAATAATACCTTTTGAAATACACCGCGATGCTAAAAAAAGATTTCACACTGCTGGCTCTTCCACGATCAGGATCGAAATGGACGAGTTGCAGTTCTGTAAATCCTCAGATAGGCGTCAAGTGATTCGAGTATTCGTAGTCGGAAGTAAGCATTTTTTCAAATACTATTCTTTCGACGACCATTTCTAATGCAACATTTCCCGACAGTAATGAAAGGATTGAAGGCGCTAGAACGATTGAAGGCGCTAGAACGTCGACTTGCCAAAAAACCGGAACTACAACGAAACGTATTCCAGCAGATCGCGGAGTATCAGCAGAAGGGGTACTGCCATAAAGCATCGAAAATAGAGCTTGCTAATGCAGATGCTAATAGGGTATGGTATTTACCATTAAATGTAGTTCTTAATCCTAAAAAATGGGGCAAAGTCTGCCTAGTTTGGGACGTAGCGGCGACAGTCGACGGAGTATTTTTGAACTCCCGCTTGCTCAAAGGCCCCGATCTATTAACCTCACTCCCTTCTGTAAATTGCAAATTTCGGAAAAGGGCGATTGTATTTGGTGGTGACGTACGCGAAATGTACTACCAACTGCGTATGCGTGAAACAGACAAATCGGCACAAAGAATCCTCTTCCGATTCGATCCCGAGAAATCCCCCGATGTGTATGTGATGGACGTAGCTACCTTTGGGTCCACTAGCTCTCCATGCTCGGCACAATTCATTAAAAATCGCAATGCCGAGGAATATGCAACACTGTTTTCGGATGCGACAAAAGCGATTGTTGATCGACATTGCGTCGACAACTATTACGACAATCTCGACACCGAAGATGAGGCGGTGCGACGAACTAAGGAAGTCCGTTACATTCACTCGAAAGCCGGCTTTGAAATCCGGAATTGTGCATCAAATTCAACAGATGTTCTGAGCAAGCTGGGAGAATCCCATATCGATAATCTGGTACATTTTTGACAAGATAAAACCACCGATCAAGTGCGACTTTTGGGGTTAATCTGGAATACGGTCCAGGATGTTTTGTCCTTTTCGGTCCCGTTTCAGAAGGATATGATGCACCAGGAAGAGCAACCAACTAAAAGGCAGGCTCTCAGTGCGGTCATGTCGCTGTTTGACCCTTTGAGCCTGCTAGCACCTGTACTGTTTTGGGCAAGATGCTAATTCAAGACCTTTAGAGGACCGGATGCGAGTGGGATGAGCTAATCGACGATGAGACATATCCCGCATAAAAGAGAGCAATAAATGGATTATTTGTATTATAGTTTTTTTTCACAATTTGACATATTGTGATTCGACAATAAACACGCCACACCGTAAATTGTTTCCGTCATTTGGGATATTGTTTTCAGCCGGATAACAATTTGGGGAATATGGCGTTAGGTTATGTTACAATACAAAAACTATTCTATTCTAACTATTACACAGCCAGTATTGAAAAGCATCCGGGAAAACACTGTAATTACACTTTAGTATTTTTCTTGTCAACATTAATATTTGAAGCATATTATGTGTTATATGTCACAAATATTAAAACAGCCAGGCCTACTGTGCAGAGTTTGGTTTATTTATTTATTTATTTATTTATTTATTCTTATTTTTCATCTGACCTATGTTGGTCTACATGAACTGTAGTTGAATGGGAAAAGCGCATTGCAGGATATACTTCAGAAGCAATCCTCAAATGGGCGTAAAAACCCATTATCTTTTCATATATTCACACCTGATTACAATGGATTCACACTACAATAAAATATAATCACATAGTACACAGCATTACATAAATAAAAAATACAAATATTACAAAAAAATGAATCGTAAAATCTAAGTCAACCTTCTTAGTCTATTTTTGAAAACATCACAAGATACAGAAAAGTCAAAATGGCCATAGACACTATTAAAAACATTACACATCGCCCTAATGGGTTCGTTTTGACCGTACTCGGTGCGTTAAAACTCGAGTCTTAGAAAGTTATGCGATCTGAGACTTCTCGGCGGCACATTGACATTTATTTGTGAGAGAATATCTGGAGCATCTATTTGGCCAGTTAATATCTTCCCAACAAATACTGCTCTAAATGTGTTCCGCCTTTTGGCTAGAGTTTCCATAACGAGCAGACGACAACGATCGATGTACGGTGGTAGCTCTGTTGGGTTACGCCACGGCAAAGTTCTAAGAGCAAAACGGAGGAATCTTGCCTGCACTGCTTCTATTCGGTTGATCCAAATGCTTGTACACCAAATGGGTGCTGAAGATTCCAAGACAGATCGCACAAGTGAAAAATAGAGTGCCCGCAAACAATATGGATCAGTTAACTCTTTGGCGATTCCTATAATGAAACCGAGATTTCTATTTGCCTGTGCTGTAACATGAGAGTAATGATTTCTGAATGTCAGTTGTGAGTCCAGAAGTACACCGAGATCTCTGACAACTATCATTCTCTCTAGCGATTCCCCGGAGATGGTGTAGTTCCACAGTATTGGATTTTTTCTACGTGTAAAAGATATTATGGAGCACTTGGACACGCTGAGAGCCAGCAAGTTGCGATTACACCAACTACAGAAAGCATCTAAGTGTTGCTGTAGTTCCTTGCAATCTTCTATTGACCGCACAATAAGATATAGTTTGAGATCATCGGCATATATAAGTCTACACCCAGGAGGTATAACAAAACAAACGTCATTGAAGAACAACGAGAAAAGCAACGGTCCTAGATTGCTCCCTTGAGGCACTCCCGATAAGTTGATGAAACTGTATGACTCGTTATTTCCTAATTTTACAGACAGAGAACGATTTACGAGATATGATTTAAGCCACCCTATAAAATTTTCCGAAGCGCCCAGCCGCTTCATCTTTGCCAGTAGAAGAGAGTGATCTACACGATCGAATGCAGCCTTGAGATCCGTGTATACAGTATCAACCCGAGATCCAACTTCAATATCTTTAATACAGAGCGAAGTGAATTGGGCTAGATTAGTAGTTGTCGATCTACCAGGAAAAAAGCTATGTTGGTCCTTCGATATATATGCTCTGGTCTCACGAAACAGCACATTTCCTACTAATATTTCAAATAACTTTGAGTCAGCGCAGAGTTAAGTTATGCCACGAAAGTTCGCAACATTTTGCTTATCACCTTTTTTAAAAACCGGAAACATAACTGATTTTTTCCAACAGACGGGGAACGTTGATTGCGACAGCGATTGGTTAAAAAATAGTCTTAAAGGCGTACACAATGCGCTTGCGCATCTTTTCAGTATAATGGAAGGAATACCATCTGGTTCTGCCGATGTTGAAGACTTTAGCTTTCTCATAGCAGTTAGAATATCTTCGTCAGTAAATTGAATAATGCCTAAATTAATTACATCATGAGGGACATCCTGAAGACTATGTTCCATCTGAGTGGAGTTGGCCGAGACTTTTTTAAACACACTTGAGAAATGCTGCGCAAATAGGTCACAGATGCCGTTTGGGGTACTTGATGTTTCATTTGCAAGGAACATACTGGAAGGAAGCCCATTTTCTTTACGTTTCCCGTTAACGAAAGACCAAAGCTGCTTTGGATTTTGTTTCAGGTTCGATTGGGTTTGTGCGACGTGTCTTGAATAGAGAAAGCGATTATATGTCTTGTAACTGTTGCTGGCTTCAATAAACTCTCGTTTTGTGAGAGGGTTTCGTCGGTTGGTGTAATGCCGAAGTGCAGCTGCTCGCAGTCTTTTCAGTTTACGTAATTGACGATTGGACCACGCTGGTTTTGGTCGGGGACGTGATGCGGGAACATGTAGTTTGAAAAGTTGTTTTAGGACCAGTGAAAGTTTTTCTACGGCAACATCTACATCGATCGCGGAATTCAGCAAAGTCTCCCAATCGATTGCCTGCAGTGAGTTCTGGAGCCTATTGAAATCAGTTTTTGAAAAATTGAACTCCCTGACATCTAGCATTTCGTCATAAACAACTAACTGGGGACAGATCTGCGTTACCAGAAGAGGAGGATGGTGTGCGTCACAAGCAACTAACGGCTCAAGGGCTTCTGAAACGGTGCAGTTAATAGAAGCTTCTTCATTTACTAAAAGGAGGACCAGGGTTCGATTTCGTCTGTTATTTACTGTACACATTTGCAGCATGTTCGATACAGACATTCCGTCCAGTAAGGCAATACTCGCTCTAGAGAAGGTTGATTCAGAAGGGTCTGGGAAGGCATAGCCGGAGGAGGTACTTTTCCATAGAATTCCAGATTGATTATAATCACCAAACAGTAGATGAGCCGTGTTGGGTTGAATGGAAGTTGCGATGTCAAGTGCTGAGTCTATGTGCTTCTGAATAATATCTGTATCACATGCGGAGTCAGGGGGAATATACACTACACCAATACAAATATTAGTATCGCGACCGCGAATATCTACCCATAGTTGTTCGAGATCGGTTTCAGCAGTTTTATGTTTAGACAAGAGCCGGTTGGACACTACGATAAGCACACCGCCACCGCGTTTTTTTCCCTGTACTGTCTGGATCGCGATCGTCACGGTAAGCCGTGTACTTTGAGCCGAATAACTGGAGTGAATTGATTTGATCATTCAGCCACGTTTCGGTTAGAACAATAACATCATATTAGGCGTCTGAAACAGCGATGAACAACTCGTCAATTTTGGTGCGTAGTCCTTTCACGTTCTGATAGTAGATACTAAGATGTTCCAGCAAGTAATGTCCTGACGGTTGAGCGGTAGAAAGGTGAGCGGCGATGGCGTCCACCTGTAATGGGGGTGGGTTTTCAGCGGGAGCAGCATCTGTATGTCCTACATCGGAAGAACATATACATTCATTGCATTTACCTGACAGGGAAAGATTGCTACCATAACATAAAAGTTCCGTGGAGAGCAGAACGTCGTTGATGGAATCTGGCTGATTGCACCCGTCGGAATGATGCAATTGAGGATCTAGTTTAAGGTGCGCAGTATCTTGAGTTGCTTCGGGAGGACATATACCCTCCTTAGCTTTACCTGACCGGGAAAGGTCGCTGCCATAACATACAAGTTCCGTAGAAACCAAAAGAACGTCGTTGATGGAATCGGGCTGAATGCACCCGTCGGCATGCTGCAATTGTGGATCTAGTTTAAGGCGTGCAGTATCTTGAGTAGCTTCGGGAGGACATATACCCTCCTTAGCTTTACCTGACCGGGAAAGGTCGCTGCTATAACGTACAAGTTCCGTAGAAAACAAAAGAACGTCGTTGATGGAATCGGGCTGAATGCACCCGTCGTAATGCTGCAATTGTGGATCTAGTTTAAGGTGCGCAGTATCTTGAGTAGCTTCGGGAGGACATATACCCTCCTTAGCTTTATCTGACCGGGAAAGGTCGCTGCCATAACATACGAATTCCGTAGAAATCAAAAGAACGTCGTTGATGGAATTGGGCTGATTGCATCCATCGGCATGCTGCAATTGTGGATCTGACCGGAGAAGGCCGCTACCGGGCTGACGGGCAAGTTCCGTGGGAAGCAGATATTACAATACAAAAACGACAATTTTTTTCGAACATTTTTTTTCGTGAACTATACATGTACAATGCCACAAATAGTCGCTTAGTTCCGAGTTTCTACTATTTCTCGTATAATTCAAATATAGTTTTCTAGTGAAATACTATACAAATAAAACGAACAATATTGGAAATAGTTATAGCTAATACAAATACAAATATGTATTTGGTTATAGTATGTTTTTGTCATTATACTGGCCATGTCCACCATAGGTTACTATAATGCAACAATATGACTAATTGTGAAAACAAATTTCGGTTAAAATGATCAACTTAGCAGAAGCGTACAGAAACTACTTTATCGACGCTGTCAAAAGGATAGGCAAAATTAAAGAACCTTACTATGTTGGTATTTTTCGCATTTATTTATCACATTTGTAATGCTCGCATATAGTTTTAACTCTATCGATATTTAATAATCGAGATTTGATTACCTGCCATCTGGAAAGTGTTGACATCTATGGTAATGCCGCTTTATCTAATTGAGCTATTTCCGCTATCGAGCAAAAAACACAATTTTCTTCATATTATTGTGAGCTCATCCCACCAGCTGGGCAAAACGGAATTAGCTAGTACCGATAATCATGAGTGGCATAATGAATAACCATGACCATAGGAGAATAAAAACATACCATATCGCCATACTATCTACATACCATACAGGATGTATGGTATATACTTGATTAATTTTAGTTGGTAATTTTATGTCCAATAGAGACAAGTTATCATCAGGTAGTACAGTAGTACCTTAGATTGTACCATTATTTTGCCTAATTAATTCATCAATTTTTTGTGCTTTTGCCATAACAAAAATTATGTGCTTAACATTATGATCATTTATTTTAGCAACCCCGCATAGCTAAAAACCATTTGACATAGTTCGAACAATAAACCTGTGTTGTGGGATATAGTAGCCATTAGAGGTGTTGCTTTTATAATGTTCCTACAATATAAACTTAGATTTTATTCAATGAGTATAACAATAGTTCTATCATATCCCCAAAAGTAACGACGAATTGAATGGTTAAATTACAGTAAAACATTATCCAGTACCATATGTGATATTTTACATGTTGATGGTCATGTTAATGGTTCGAATGTTAAACAAACAATATCTAATATGGTTTCGCTAGTAAATAAAACAGTAAATAGACATTATGTGGGATTGTTGAAATGTATTATAATGTATAATGACATCCTCTCGCGTAAATATTTAGAAAATAAAGCTTATTATTTCTATTTCTATCATTTACATAAGGTTGACCGAAATATTTTTGCAAATTGAGTGAACTACATGCTACCAAGGATTGAACTGTTATCTGATATTGTAAATATTTAGAGTACGTATGCAAATGGTTGCAATAGAAATATTAAATTTATGTTATGAAGATTTATAAGAGAAGAGTTCCTAACACATTACAATATATTGCAACAATTTCACATAAGGTCTATTTACTGTATTGTTAATAAGCGAAATCATTTCAGATATTGTTTGTTTAACATTCGAACCATCAAAATGACCTTCAACATGTAAAATATCACATATGGTTACAGTACTGGACATTGTTCTTTTATAATTTAACCATTCAATTCGTCGTTACTATTGGGGATATTGTAGAACTATTGTTATATTCATTGAATAAAATCAAAGTTCAAATTGTAGGAACAATACAAAAGTATCAGCTCAAATGATCACTATATCCCATAATATAACTTTATTGTTCGGACTATGTGACAAATGGTTTTTAACTATGCGGGATGCTGAATGGCGACAGTGGACGGAGATGTTACTGGAAATTGAGCGACTACGAGTTCCCAGGTCTTATTTAAGAACTGTTAGCTCAGACGACTGCGGGCAAATTCAATTATACTCAGGTTTTTTTTACGCGGGGGATACAGGCCGCACAAATGAAAACCGCGTAAATGAAAACCGCGTAAATTTCAAAATCCGCGTAAATGAAAACCGCGTAAATTTCAAAATCCGCGTAAATGAAAACCGCGTAAATTTCAAAATCCGCGTAAATGAAAAGCGCGTAAGTTTCAAAATCCGCGTAAATGAAAACCACGCAAATTTCAAAATCCGCGTAAATGAAGACCACTTAAATTTAAGAATCCGCGATAAAGGGAACCTCATTGATGGATACCGCGTAAATTCCAAAATCCGCGTAAATGAAAACCGCGTAAATTTCAAAAACCGCGTAAATGAAAACCGCGTAAATTTCAAAATCCGCGTAAATGAAAACCGCGTAAATTTCAAAATCCGCGTAAATGAAAACCGCGTAAATTTCAAAATCCGCGTAAAAAAATACCGCGCAAAAAAACCGCGTTAAAAAAACTTGAGTGTACACGTATTTTGCGACGCTGCACAGAGGCGTAACTAACTTCAAATCCTGGCCAAAATAGAAAAAGCATTGTTTTTGTTTTATTTGTCCATATTTTCAGCTTAAATTGTTCTTCGAAACATACTCTTTGTTTAAAAAGAAAAGCGTTTTCGTTTGATAATTTTCGTATGCAATTATTTGAAATCAGTGATTTTTTACACATTGTATTATCCCTTTATCCCTAAATTTTTCAGATTGCTCAAAAACTAATTACCCAAAGTCAATATATACATCAAACTCGTGCTTTTCATAGCAAACTCCAGCAACTACAATCAATTGGGGTTAATTTTAGCTTTTCTTTGTCATTTTTGGGTAGGTTTTATAAAAGTGCTCACTTTATCAATTTTACACATTTTTCGTTAGTAAAAAAAAGTACCTTGTCGGGCAATGTCGGGTAAATCTGTTAAAAGGAGAAGATTATTTGAAGTGTCCTCTCACTGTTTCACGAAGAAAACATTCCCAATTAATCCCATTCGGTTTTTTACAGCTGTTTGAAAATGTCAAGTTTTTTGCTCAAATTTGAGAGAATACAATTAAAAAAATCAGTATTGGGGCTATTTAAAAGATCTTATATGAAAAGAATAATTTGAGATGACGCCGGTGGTTGAGTGGTAAGCGTGACCGCCACTCATTTCAGCTCAATTCCAGCCATGGTCATTGAGATTTTTCTGGGGTGAAAGAATCTGTGGTGATGTCTTTCTACGGAAGGGATGTAAAGCGGTAGGTCCCCGGTCCATGAGTTGATGGATCGATATCTAGTCCAGAAGTGAAGTTACCTCTTCGGCATCGGTATAGAAGAAGTAGTATCCAAATTCTATTCTTACTAACAAATATCCTCCTCCTGTGATACTTGTGGAGTGCGCAGTAGTGCGGCCTCTATCAAAAGCAAGTATCGGACTAACCATTCCTTCATTTTCCTCCCGCGATCTACGTTACGGCCTGGCCGGCGCCGGTATTGATCAATAAACAATTTGGGATTAGGAGTTGCACATTGAAAGATGTTTCGCTGCAACAAATTATGCAATCTTCTCATTCCAATTTCTTTCTCCGGATTGCGAGTGTTAACGTGAATAATCCATATTGAATACGATAATCACTTGGATTTGCATCACACTGCAAGGAGGTTTAATATTTTCATATTTTGGTCATAAATTGTCTAAAACCATGAAAAACCATTTTTCATCAATTATTATCGTATAAAAAGGTTAAAAACATGTGAATTAATTTTGGCCATGGATTTGATATAGTTACGATACTGTGCGCTGGGGAGAATGCTTATGGCCCGATCCAAAGTTGCTCCGCTAAAATAGCTAACGATACCGCGACTGGAACTGCAGGCCGCGGTGCTAGCAGCACGGATGGTGAAGACACTCCAGTTAAACCATTCACTCGAGATTAATCGAGTATTCATTTGGAGCGACTCGCAAACTATGTTGTCGTTGATTCGATCCGACCTACGTAAATATTCGTTCGTCGGTTTTATGATCGGGGAGATTCTGAGCTTGTCGTGTCTTGCGGACTGGAGATGGTTACCGTCAAATTAAACACCGCTGATTGTTTTCAATGGATACGATTTCATTCATAAATCCCCAGATATGTGGCCACAACAAGTTCTGCCGCCAACAAATACGTTGACGGAGATGAGAGCCATGTTTTGTTTCATCACATAGTGTTGACCGAGCAATTCATGGATATAAGCAGAGTCTTTAAATGGAACATTATTATTGACCTGTCTGTTTAGATTTGTTTCTAATTGTAGACGTAAAGAACAGCCTATCGAGAGTCTAAAGCCGACAAAAGCTCAGGCAAAACGAATTGTGACGAACTTGTCTGCCGTGAGAATGCCATTACGCCAAGCGGAGTTTAAAGGAGCCGAAGAGGTGCTGTTCAAAATAGTACAGAGCCAGGCGTTCGGAGACGAAATAAAAACACTCCGCAGGAATCAAGTCGCAGTCAATGGATTCCTCTGGAGAACACGAGTATACTGCGCAGAATGACGCTTCTGTTTAATGATTCCAGAGTCGGTTGTAAGGACGTAGTGCAAAAGCGGAGTTTCTACCATTTGATCTGCGTTTCCCGATTATACTTCCGAAGGTCAACGAAGTTACGGAAAAGTTAGTCCAGTATTTCCATGAAAGGTTCGGTCATGCTTTCAGAGAAACGGTGAAGAACGAACTCAAGCAAAGATTCTTGATACCAAAGATAAGTTCCTTGATCGCAAAGGTCGAAGAGCAATGTGTTTGGTGTAAAATTCATAAGAACTTTCCGCACACGCCAAGAATGGCTGCACTTCCAGTGCAACGATTAATTCCACTTCAACGGCCATTCACCTATGTAGGCGTTATCTGGGACCGGTGGATGTAATAGTAGGACGATGCACAGAAAAACGGTGGGTCGTGATTTTCACATGCCTTGTAGTGTGAGCCATTCATCTCGAGGTAGCACACAACCTTACTGGTCAGTCTTGTGTAATGGCCATTCGTCGTTTTATATGCCGCCGAGGACCAGCAGCGGAATATTTCTCAAATAATTGAACCAATCTGCGATCGGCTAGTAAAGAGGTCCTACAACAGTTCTGAGAAATCAAGGACGAGTGCGCA
This sequence comes from Topomyia yanbarensis, assembly GCF_030247195.1. NCBI lineage: Eukaryota > Metazoa > Arthropoda > Insecta > Diptera > Culicidae > Topomyia > Topomyia yanbarensis. The sequence goes on from NC_080672.1 coordinate 178,174,825, forward strand.
GAAGAGTTCACAAATGCCAGAACTAAGTGGCACTTCAACCCGCCCACCATGCCACACATGGGAGGCGTGTGGGAGCGCATGGTACGAATGGTTAAAGAATTCATGAGTGTATTGAACGACGGCCGGAGACTCAACGACGAAATTTTATTGACTACGCTTTCCGAAACAGAAGATATGATAAACAGCCGTTCTCTTACGTTTGCCCCACAGGTATCTCCTGTAACAGCTCTATCCCCGAATACGTTTCTACGAGGAGTAGCACCTAACGAACCACAGGATGTTATAATACCGACAAATGTGGGTCAGGCACTTCGGGACTCCTACAAACGTTCTCAACAACTGGCAGATAACATGTGGCGGTGCTGGATAAAGGAATATATTCCGAGTATCAACCAAAGATATAAATGGCTGGGGGAATTCCAGACTTTGCAGAAAGGAGATTTAATCTACGTTGTGGAAGGTGAAGGTCGCAAGGCATGGATACGCGGGATCGTCGAAGAACCTATTGTGTCTAGTGATGGGCGAGTACATCAGGCCGTGGTAAGAACTAACAGCAGGCTGTTCAGGCGAGCCACCACTAATCTGGCAGTATTGGACATAAAGGAAGGTAACGCTGATCTGGAGGCTGGTTCCGGACCAGGATTACAGGTCGGGGATTTGTTGAGTTCAACCTTAGTGGACACACTCATTGGGCACGCAGGAGGGCGCGCGATTCTGTCATCGAATTAGATGCGGTGAAAGAACAGTCAACCTAATCTGACAGATCGCTCGAAAGAAGCAAACAGGCAAGCCATGCTCTGAGTTTCGTCACATTACCTTATATTATATTAAATTAAATTAAAACTTAAGTTACTAAATTATCACAGAAGTGTATCATAGTTGAATTATCAAGTGAGTACAAGAGGAAAGACTAACATACGATATGAATCAACCTAAAATTGAAATTAATTACAGCGATACAAAGTAGGTTGAGTAAACCACGAGGTCATCAGATAAAGTGGCTGATTCAGTAATAAAATTGATTTACGACTAGGTTAGTAACACATTTATTAATATTAAATAAAACTAGAAGTTACGACGTACATTCACTTAAATTTGCTCACTATTTGGACCGCTGTGATTCGAGTTGCTAGGGTCAGCACGACGGTGTTACAAGAAAAACCAAACGTTGTAAGACATTAAATTCCTTTTCTTATTATAATTATAAGTTCGCTAATGAAAATATGTTTACAGTTTCAAGCTGCTATACAATCAAAAGCTGCTGTGAGAAAGGTTTTTCTGAAAATCCGAACACTGGTACTCTATAGAGGTTAGCACTTTGAAATGAAATCGATGTTGTGAAACATTGATCTAAAAAGATCGAATGTAATATAATATGTATAAGCACGAAAACTTTTATTCGATTAATGTACGAAAAATAAATTCGCCCCTTTCCAAAAATATTCCTACTATATAAGACAATTGGCAAAAGAACGAACAGTTTGGCGTATCGTATTTCGCGTCATTAGGGCTTCGAGATCCATTCTGAAGTTTGGACACAATCTTCTCAATATAATTATAAATGTTTTCAAAAAAAATTCGTTTTGATACGTAAAAACGATTTTTTGTTTTTTAAAATAAATCTTATGTAAACATAGACAAGCATACATATGAAAACTGCGGTTGTTTACATCTGGCCTATCAAGACAACCCCCAAAATGAAAAAAACTATATACATTGGATGGTGTTTAATAAAAATAAAAATAACCCTGTGGGAAAACCAGGAAAACATGTATTATTTTTTTCTGACAGGGCATCATTTGTCGTGAAGTTCGTTATGTCAAATGCTTCTGATAGTGTCAAATCAAGACTGTCAACATATTTCTTTATTTTAAATTATTAAAATATTACCACAAAAGTTTAATATATCTCGCTGTTTGTTTAAGTGAAGCACCGAAACATCGGAATGCCTAGATGGAAGTGTCTTTTATTCGGACCTCAGTCGCATGATGGAATTTATTATCCGCAGAATGAATTCGACATAGATCTTTAGGGCTTAAATCGCAAATGTAAACAAACTTCGTTTTTGCTATTATGACATTATGCTACTAAAATACTACAAGATTAAGGTGAAAATTAGTTAAAATGGTTTTTAGTTTCATTTATAATTTAAAAAAACAAAACGGTGAAACATGCATTTTCTTCGAGATTTCGACTTAGGCCCTTTTCACATGGAATATAATGGCTAAGCTTACATTTTTTATTTTTTGCCAGAACCGGGGCGAATGGTTATTATTCACAAAATTATTCTGTAAACGGCGGTTCTATTATATAAATCTAGGACGGGTTTTCAAAACGACCTATTAACATTTTGCTCGAACAGAGAAAATCTAGTTTGAAGTATGGCGAAAATACTTTTAATTCCTATTTAGGAACTAAACCGTTTTAAATACTAGAAAATCGTCTACAGTTTTGTTTTTTCCCTTGCTTTAAGGGCAATGTTGCTTCAGAATCTTCATCGCGACGAAGCACGGTGAATATGGATCAACTGCATTCGTCCCACATCGTTCTTCGCTGTTATATTCAACTTGCTGTTGATATTCACCCACGAATGAAGCCGACTGCCAATCCGTGTTCACCCGAACGCCTTATCCATACACGCTTGCCTTGCTGCTCATCGAGCGACCGAATGAACTGCACGAGGAAGCTATGAAGCGAATGACGAATAAAATCTTCAGTAAACCATTCATCACCATAGCGATGATCGTTTACAACTTTTGGCAAAGAGGACTACAATTTTATCTTCGCAGAATGATGGCTCGCGAAGAAATATATTTTTATTCTGATGCGTTGTACTGTTCGCAACAAGCCAATGCGCTACTGGTTCTTCAGTACAAAACTATGGGTTAAATTAACAGCCGAATAAAGGCAATATTTGTTAAATATAGTACAATCTTAATAGAAGCCTTGTCTGTCAAGTATTCAAAGGAAATTGAACCCATGTCTGGTGATAAAACTCGGCATAAGCAAAACAAAATTCTTTTGGATGAAGTTTTGATTTTTATCTGGACATGGTGTTATATTACAATAATTTAACCTATTGCGCATGTTTTGCTAGTATCACGAAGAAATCGCTTAATCAGCACGGTTGTTTAAAAATAAATTAGCTGTAGAATGAACAGTGTGTAGTGGGTGTAATATGGCCAATACAAATATTACTTTTTGTTCCCCCATCGGGAAAGACTTGACCAAGAGTGTTGTGGAAAATGATAATCGTGAAAACAAAGGCATAAAAAACGTGCTGTAATTATTTTACTCCATATTGTCGAGATCCTTAGATACCAACAAAAAATATAAAAGGGTTGAATTTCGATTTTTTTATGCATTCTCTTCTAGGGATTCACTATAATGATTACATTGCATGTGCACATCTCACGAATTGAACCATGACTGCTAACTTTGTTAACTAGTGCTATGAAGATAGATTGATGTTAAGGGTGAGATTTTTGTGACCTGGTTAACATTAACAGTAGGTACCAAAGATTGATAAAAAATACATCATTTAACACAAATTTTTTAATTAGGGGCCATACACTAATTACGTAAGGACATATGGGGGAGTAGGTGTTTCAAACTATCTTACAAATTCTCATCTGGGGGAGGGAAGGTTTGTCCTTTCATACGTAATATCATAAAACATGCATGAAAAATGAAATCGAGAAGAAAAATATTCTTCTAATAAGAAAAGAAACTATTTCTTATTTGTGCCATGAAGATTTTATATATCAAACAAAATATGACAGAATATGCTTGTTAAATTAGTTATGGAATTTTGTTTATTGTTGCCAACGTAAGGGGCTGTTTTTGGAGCAGTTACAGCAATTCCTTGACTCTTGGTGGTACATTATTCTGATCGGGAACTGGAGTCACAATCTGCTTTACAAGTTAAGAAGTGTTGATACCCTTCTTGTTGTTAGGCCAACATCCTTCTTTTCAAACTTTCGCTTCAAACCGGCAAGATATCTGAAAATTTTTCTGTCGTGTGATTGTCAAAAAACTTGTTGGTCGTATAGTTCCAGAGTGTGAACTTTTTTTTACTTCAAAATTCGAAGAAAGCCGTGTCGGAACTATGCGTACGATAAGCGTTATAGTTGGAACTTCGAATAAATTCACACCAGAAGAGGTTATAAATTCTTTTGAGTTCTACATCACAAGGAAATAGATTCAAAGAAAGTGGAATATAGCGAAGAAAATTAGGTGGAACAAATCGGAGTTTCTGAATATCTTCCAAAATTTATTCTGAAATGCAGGATGCAAATCAAATTACTGCAGATGATTATAGTTAAATTTTGTCCTGAGTTCTCTTTTAATAATTCAATAAGTATCGTTTTCGCTCTCGAATCATTTAATGAATTAACAATATGATTTTTTAATTCCACAAAGTATGATAAGATCGTATGTAGGGGGAGAGGGAGTTCACCAAAATCATACGACCTTAAGGGATCGAAACAAGTAAGAAAATATTTTTAAAAAATTATGAACCACATAGAATACGTTATAGTCAAATGTAGAATCTTACGCTTGGTCAAGTCTCCCCATGCTCCCCTACTCTATCGTCGGAGCAATTAAATTTACGAACATTTTCGAAATATGTGAGAAGTACCAAGTTATAATCAATCTTAAATTTAAGATTCACCCACTTAAAATAAACAACTTGATCAAATTTAGCAACTCAAGATTCGAGATAATCAACACATTTATGATCAAAATTATTCGATTCAAATAAAACATTTCGCGGAACGCGTTTTCACGCTGGACATCTTGCATTTCTTTATGAAACTGTTATGAACACTTTTTCATTAAAAATATTTCTATTTAATATTCCAGTAGCACTGATTATGGCAAGCAAAGGTTATTTCCGCTCATTTTCATAGTATGTCATGATTTGTAGAACACTTGAGCGATATTGAAAAATATTGATATTTTTTAACGTCCATTTCTCAAATTGTATAGGCGCTTCTCAACAAAAGAAATTTTGAAGTTTTAGAAGAAAACTTTTGCCTTTAAAAACCTCGCCTAGAGGATTGATATGTTTTGACATATCGATTCCCTAGACTCTAGTTTCTTCCGTGAAAAAATTATGAACACTTTTTATATAGGATTTTGAATGAATATTGCAACATTTAAAAAAAATCTAAAAAGTCTAAAATTCCTTATGAAAAAAACAGTTTTTACTTTCAGGCGCTTTATTCGAAGATGACGAAGTTCTCATAACTTTCAAATGTAAATAGTTTAGTGGTTGGTGTCCTTAAACATCTCATGCGCTCTAAAATATTTTTTAATATGTACAGAGATTACATTTATGTTAAATAATAATTACTAAATTTATCTAAAAACGGTTTTAAGGGGTTACACCACCGTAGAATTAAAAAAACCCATTTTAAATTTATTAGTCTAAAATGGCTTTAGAACGTTAAAAATGATATCACAAAACATGGATGTTCAGGACCAGTAAGAACGATACACTGTTTTTGATAGCCGTGTATTTGTCACTACAAAACTGGAATTTTAATACAATTTAGTAAACTTAAATCATTATTTCAATTTCATCTTACTATTCAGTGGCCTTTAAATTCTTACGGCCTATTACAATTTCGTCCTGGTTGAGGAGTAAATAGAGAATTATATTCCCAGAAAAATGTTGGGAATAAACTTGATTTAACATCAAATTAAATACAATTATAATTTAGAATATTACAACTCTTAGTTTTTTAAATTTTGCTGCTTTGCTGAGTCACACCTTCAATCACTCGCTAATGACAGTTCTCTAGAGACCGTTATTCTGTAGATTGGCGAGTCAATCGTTGGTGGCGGACAGGGTTGCCGACTCATCATTCACGGCAACAATGGAAGATGAAAACAATACCTAAATGTTCAAATTTTCTATTCTACCGCAATGCCTCTTATGTATATCTCGTATGTACTGAAAACTTTAACCGCGTTTTTCTCGAAGCCACTTTTTTTTGAGCTGGCCACAAATGTAACTCGAACAAATGATTTTTAAACGCTTTGAAATTTTCACAGTATATTCAAAATTTATTTCTCCAGCGACGTTAGTAGGATTTTTTTTAATTAACGATTTTGTGTCGATTTTTATGACATGTTTGGCGTGCTCTACAGTGGTGTAGCCCCTTAATAGAATACACTCAGGTTTTTTTTACGCGGGGGATACATGCCGCGTAAATGAAAACCGCGTAAATTTCAAAATCCGCGTTAATGAAACCGCGTAAATTTCAAAATCCGCTTAAATAAAACCGCGTAAATTTCAAAATCCGCGTAAATGAAAACCGCGTAAATTTCAAAATCCACGTAAATAAAAACCGCGTAAATTTCAAAATCCTCGTAAATGAAGACCACTTAAATTTAAGAATCCGCGTTAAAGGGAACCTCGTTGATGGATACCGCGTAAATTCCAAAATCCGCGTAAATGAAAGCCACATAAATTTCAAAAACCGGGTAAATGAAAACCGCGTAAATTTCAAAATCCGCGTAAATGAAAACCGCGTAAATTTCAAAATCCGCGTAAATGAAAACCGCGTAAATTTCAAAATCCGCGTAAATGAAAACCGCGTAAAAAACCGCGTAAAAATACCGCGCAAAAAAACCGCTCAAAAAAAACTTAAGTGTATATCCAAATTTTATTTCTTGATGTCATGTCAAGTGAGATATACATATTCATCATTTTTTCTGTGATGATTTGTTGTACAACTTTATTGAAAACATGCTAGATTTTGCTGAAATTAAAACCATATTAGTTGCTATTTAAGCTAAAGAATAGTGTTTCATGGTTCAAAAACTTATGTTTATAAACAACAATTGAAGTTTTATAGCACGCTACAAGTGCAATCTAAATGTTATGAGTGGCTATAAAAGTACGATAAAACCTCAATTGACACTAGGGTATTAGACTAACCGATTCAGTTTTGGCAAAAAAGTTTAATATTTGCTAAGTTTGGTTGAAAACGGAATGCATCGATTTGTCAGAAACTTGTGGCTTGATTACACTTCTATGGATATAGAAATTGTATTATATAAGAGTATTTCGTCTTAAGGTTGCTATTTATGCCAAAGGGTCCTAAAAAATCAATAAACGTAAATTCAAGGAAACTATCACCCAGTGTTCATTTCATCATTAGAAAAAAGTTATTTGAAGTACCAATAGTCTAGTATGTAGATTCATAATTGTGTTGATTCGGTTTTCGCCCGCGAGACATCCGCAGATTTACAAAAGTAATTGATTTGTTTAGCAGCTTTCCATTTCAAATCTGATAAAAATCATCAGCAAATAATCATTATGTACTACTAATTGTTGTTTATAGCAAAAGCATCCTATTCCGAACATAGCAAGTATTTCTGCACCACTTCAGTCATGAAGCTCTGACCCTTCATCCAAAGAACAAAAAAATTGTGCAAATTCCCAAATGGGAAAATTTTGGACGATACCAAATTTTTTGTGCATAAGGACACATACCTTACATAACGTACGGTTTTTGTTTTAGTGTTTCGGATTCTCCTCGTCAGTAACTAGCACCAACTGGGTGTCTAGTTAGACGATGTATCTAAGCTAGTACCCAAATTAGCACTAGTTAGACACTAAAATCCAGAAAAGTCACACGTCTTGCGTGAACACTAAACAACTGGCTTATACCGAGTGATGCTTCGATAGTAAGCACAGAAGTTCTGTTTGCCGACGAAGAATATGAACCGAAACTGTATTATGGTTTGAAGACCCAAACGCCTGAAATTATGCAAATTCCCAAATGGGAAAATTTTGGACGATACCAAATTTTTTGTGCATAAGGACACATACCTTACATAACGTACGGTTTTTGTTTTAGTGTTTCGGATTCTCCTCGTCAGTAACTAGCACCAACTGGGTGTCTAGTTAGACGATGTATCTAAGCTAGTACCCAAATTAGCACTAGTTAGACACTAAAATCCAAAAAGTCACACGTCTTGTGTGAACACTAAACAACTGGCTTATACCATTCGTTATCGAGCACTCAGTCGAGATAGAAGTCTTTTATCAAAACCGAAGCAAGTCGCTCCCGGTCTCAGTAACCTGAGCTCAGAAAAGGAGTTCCCAGCACTTCCAGGAACATCAAAAACCCCAAGTGTTCCCATATCTCAGCCAGAGAAAGAAAAAAGCGCTGGCTTAATAAATTTCTCTGACATTGTGAACCGTATTCTTACAGCGTTAAACATTTCTGACCCCCTTAAAAGTATCTTGATAAGCTTTCTCCCCGCAGTAAAAACATTTTTGATGCAGTTCACTGCGAAATGGCCCCTCCTTTCAGCGATTGTATCCTTCGATGGCTAATTCATCGAACGAGGTCAAGGATTTAATCACTGTTCTACAGTGGAATTGCAGAAGCATTATCCCGAAAATCGATTCGTTTAAAATCTTACTAAATAATTTGAAATGCGATGCATTTGCCCTATGCGAGACATGGCTCACTTCAGAAATAACCCTACACTTCCACGATTTTAATATTATTCGCTTGGATCGAGAAGACTCTGACGGAGGAGTACTTTTGGGGATCAAAAAGTGCTATTCTTTCAATCGGATCGACCTCCCCTCGACACCAGGCATTGAAGTTGTCGCTTGCCAAACCAGAACAAAAGGCAAAGACCTTTGCATTGCTTCCACCTACATCTCCCCTAGAGCCTCGGTTAGCCACCGACGGCTTTGCGATATTGCGGAACTCCTCACCGCACCGAGGCTAGTTTTAGGTGACTTCAACTCCCACGGCACGGCATGGGGTTGCCTTCATGACGATAATCGATCTACCCTACTCCATGAGCTTTGTGACAACTTCAATATGACTATTTTGAATACGGATGAAATGACACGGAATCCTGCCCCTCCAGCGCGACCGAGCGCCTTAGATCTGTCCCTTTGCTCGACATCGCTGCGGTTAGATTGCATGTGGAAGGTAGTCTCTGATCCCCACGGCAGCGACCATCTGCCAATCGTAATTAATATTGCTAACGGTTCAGGACCACCGAATACAATCAATGTTTCGTATGACTTCACACGAAATATTGATTGGAAGAGCTACGCGTCCGCGATATCCGACAAAATCGAGTGCACTCAAGAGCTTCCTCCGGAGGAAGAGTACGGGTTCCTGGCGGGCTTGATTCTCGATACCGCGATTCAAGCTCAGACTAAACGCGTACCAGACGCGAATTCACGCGGGCGTCCTCCCAATCCATGGTGGGACAAAGAGTGCTCAGACGTGTACGCGGAGAAGGCCGCTGCGTATAAGACCTTCCGGGACGACGGGCTGCCAGCTAGCTACCGACAGTACGCGATGGCGGAAACGCGCATGAAGAGTTTGATAAAAGCCAAAAAACGTAGCTACTGGCGCCGGTTCGTCGACGGACTAACGAGAGAAACATCGATGAGCACTCTTTGGAGTACGGCCCGGCGCTTACGAAACCGAAACAGTACTAATGAGAGCGTGGAATATTCAAACCGTTGGATATTCGATTTTGCCAAGAAGGTTTGTCCGGATTCCACCCCGCACACCTAGAAAAAATAGTGTAAATTTACGTCTCCTGACCCTGACATATACGAGCATCAAAAAGTACTTAGTTTTACGTTTGATTTTAATTTTACATGACGTTTAATTTCGTAAATAGTGTAATTTTACTCGACATACAGCGTTTGTTCTGAATGGTAGGAAGTGTAATTTTATGTTATTGCGCATGTAAAGTATATGTTCCATGTAATATTAAACGGAACACGGTAATGTTCCGTCATTTCGTAAATTACGGTTTGTTGAATTGTGTCATGTTTGCAATTACGTCAACGATAAAATTCAGATTTTTTTGGTGTGCGGCACAGAAGATCTACCGCGCCGCGTCCCCTCACAATAACGCGAACGAAACACCGTTTTCGATGGTGGAGTTCTCACTTGCTCTCTTATCATGTAACAATAAAGCCCCAGGGCCAGACAGAATCAAATTTAACTTGTTAAAGAATCTGCCAGACTCTGCCAAGAGACGCTGGTTGAATTTATTTAATAAGTTTCTTGAGGGTAATATTGTCCCTCATGACTGGAGGCAAGTGAAAGTCATCGCCATTCAAAAACCAGGAAAACCAGCCTCCGATCACAACTCGTATCGACCGATTGCGATGCTGTTCTGTATCCGAAAGTTGTTCGAGAAAATGATCTTGTTTAGCCTCGATAATCGGATTGAAGCAAATGGCTTACTGTCAAATACACAATTTGGTTTCCGCAAAGGCAAAGGGACGAACGATTGTCTTGCGTTGCTCTCAACAGAAATTCAAATGGCTTATGCCAGCAAAGAGCAGATGGCATCAGTTTTCCTAGATATAAAGGGGGCTTTTGATTCAGTTTCTATCAAAATCATTTCTGAGAAGCTGCACCAGCATGGTCTTTCACCGACTCTAAACAACTTTTTGCTAAACTTGCTGTCTGAAAAACATATGCATTTTTCGCATGGTGATTTATCGACATCACGAATTAGCTACATGGGTCTTCCCCAGGGCTCATGTCTAAGCCCCCTTCTCTATAACTTTTACGTGAATGACATTGACGAATGTCTTGTCAATTCCTGCACGCTAAGGCAGCTTGCAGATGACGGTGTGGTCTCTATTACAGGTCCCAAAGCCGTCGATCTGCAAGGACCATTGCAAGATACCTTGGACAATTTGTCTGCTTGGGCTCTCCAGCTAGGTATCGAGTTCTCCACGGAGAAAACTGAGCTAGTCGTATTTTCAAGGAAGCGGAAACCAGCGCAACTACAGCTTCAATTAATGGGTCAAACTATTGCTCAGGTTTCAACTTTAAAATATCTCGGGGTCTGGTTCGATTCTAAAGGAACCTGGGGATGTCACATTAGGTATCTGAAACAGAAGTGCAAGCAAAGGATCAACTTTCTCCGTACAATAACCGGAACATGGTTAACCCAGGAGACCTGATCAGGCTGTACCAAACAACAATATTGTCGGTGATGGAGTACGGGAGTTTCTGTTTCCGCTCCGCTGCGAACATACATTTCATCAAACTAGAGCGAATCCAATATTGTTGTTTGCGTATTGCTTTGGGTTGCATGCACTCGACACATACGATGAGTTTAGAATTGCTGGCGGGCGTCCTTCCGCTGAAAAATCGATTATGGGAACTCTCATATCGATTGCTCATCCGATGCGATATCTTGAACCCGTTAGTAATTGCAAATTTCGAGAGGGTTGTCGAGCTCAATTCTCAAACCCGATTTATGTGCTTGTACTTCGATTACATGGCACAAAATATCAATCCTTCTTCATACTATCCCAACCGTGTCAATCTCTTTCATGCTTCTGATTCAACTGTATTCTTCGACACATCCATGAAAGACGAGATTCGTGGAATCCCGGATCACATACGTCCGCAAGTGATCCCAAGCATCGTTCATAGTAAATTTCGAGAAGTCGACTGCAACAAGATGTTTTACACCGACGGGTCAAGCCTCAACGGCTCCACTGGCTTCGGTATATTCAATCAAAACCTCACCGCCTCATTCAAACTCAATGATCCTGCTTCAGTTAACGTCGCAGAACTTGCTGCTATTCAGTATACCCTTGGGATCATTGATACTTTGCCCACCGATCATTACTTTATTGTCTCGGATAGCCTCAGCTCAATCGAGGCTCTCCGTTCAATGAAACCTAGAAAGCACATTCCATATTTTCTGGGGAAAATCTGGGAGCGCCTGCGTGCTTTGTCTGTAAGATCGTGCAAGATTACCTTAGTTTGGGTTCCCTCGCATTGCTCCATTCCAGGTAATGAAGAAGCGGACTCTTTAGCTAAGGCGGGCGCTTTACAAGGTGACATATATGAAAGACCAATTAGCTTCAGCGAGTTTTTCAGTATCACTCATCAGAGAACCCTCGAAAGTTGGCAAACTTCATGGAGCAATGGTGAACTGGGAAGGTGGCTACATTCGATAATCCCTAAGGTATCGACGAAACCTTGGTTCAGGGGGATGGATGTGGGTCGGGATTTCATTCGCGTGATGTCTTGGCTCATGTCCAATCACTACACGCTGGACGCACATCTCCGGCGTATTGGGCTCGTGGATAGCGGTATCTGCGCTTGTGGCAACGGTTATCACGAAATCGAACATGTTGTCTGAGCATGCGCCAAGTACTGTTCTGCCAGATCTCAACTATTCGATTCCCTTCGGGCCCGAGGAAGATCACCCAATGTCCCGGTTCGAGATGTACTAGCAAGCCGCGATATTCTCTACATGTCCCTTATATACACGGTCCTCAAAACCATCAATATCCAAATTTAAATGCCCCTATCTTTTCTCTTATCATTCCCAGAAGTGCCCTCTTCCGCCTACCGTACCCCAACGATGGTTTGATACGATTTTAAGACGAGACAAAACATCTGTCGAATGAACCAACAACATGAGATCTACAGTACAGCATCACACGCGCAACGCGGTGTGTTTCCGATCCGTATCTGAGCTGTACTACGAAATCGTTTGGAGGAAAACCGCCCGGCGTCCCAATACTTGATGCAACCGTTCGAATCTGTAATCCTGGCCGTTGATTCCTGATGCCGGAAACTGAAAGTTTATATCCCCCACCCCCCCCCCCCCACCCCTCAGCCTTGTCCACCCTCTCTCCCATGTCTCTGATACACAGATGTATGACTTCACCCCCTTCTCCCCTTGAATATCTTCCCAAAACTTTTGTGCCCCCTATCTTCTAGTTTTAGTTGATCAATCCGTTCGAATCTATAATCCTGGCCGTTAATTCCTGATGCCGGAAACTGAAAGTTTATATCTCCCCCCCCCCCTCCGTTCAGCCTTATCCACCCTCCCTCCCATGTCTCTGATACACAGATGTATGACTTCACCCCCTTCTCCCCTTGAATATCTTCCCAAAACTTATGTTCCCCCCTATCTTCTAGTTTTAGTTGATCAATATTTAATCTCGTTAAGAAATGCGCAACAGTACCACTATTTTAAAATAGCCCTAATTAATTCCCCTTAATCTTGAACCACTCTCTCTAGTTATTTCTAGTTAATCAGTTTGTAAAATGTTCCGCTTAGTTAATAATTAATTTCTCCTACAATCTCCCTTCTAAAAATCATAAAGTGAATTACTATACAAAGAACACACAAAATGACCCGTCCCCCAAAACTTACGAATATTATATTATACCCTCTTTAAATGTATAAGTTAGCTGTAGTTTTTTTTTAGTTTCATTAGGGTAAAGTGCCTATTTTCACCATACTAAGCAGGGCGCCTCACTAATTCATTAATTTCTCGGCCTACAATCAATGGAATGCGAAAAAAATGACATCAACAGCTTTGCTTCGTTGTTAGGAACCAATATAATAACACAAATGCGTTGAAAACAGTGAAATTCTCGTGTTTGAGCGCAACGAAAACTCGAATCGAATGCCCCTATTGTTGCGCTACCATTTAACTCAATGCGTTTAACAAAGATGGCAGACACTGCTCTAACCAACGGCTTCAAATGGGTAGGGTGATAATAGAAACATGGCGAAAATGGGCTCAACACCCTATATAAACCAAAATAATATTGAAATGTGTAACCCCCTAGTTTTAAGAAATTCAAAATGCAAAACAATGAAAAAATGGCACCTTTAAGCTAACGCATACGTGCCTTATCAAATAAACAAATTGAAAAAAAAACTGGTTTATACCGAGTGATGTCTCGATAGTAAGCACAGAAGTTCTGTTTGCCGCCGAAGAATATGAACCGAAACTGTATTATGGTTTGAAGACCCAAACGCCTGAAATTATGCAAATTCCCAAATGGGAAAATTTTGGACGATACCAAATTTTTTGTGCATAAGGACACATACCTTACATAACGTACGGTTTTTGTTTTAGTGTTTCGGATTCTCCTCGTCAGTAACTAGCACCAACTGGGTGTCTAGTTAGACGATGTATCTAAGCTAGTACCCAAATTAGCACTAGTTAGACACTAAAATCCAAAAAGTCACACGTCTTACGTGAACACTAAACAACTAGCTTATACCGAGTGATGTCTCGATAGTAAGCACAGAAGTTCTGTTTGCCGACGAAGAATATGAACCGAAACTGTCTTATGGTTTGAAGACCCAAACGCCTGAAATTATGCAAATTCTCAAACGGGAAAATTTTGGACGATACCAAATTTGTTTTTCTTAGTAAAAAAAATTGTTTTTCTTAGTCGTAAGGCAGGAGGAATGAAGAACGAGGAATCCTAAGCGAAGAATGGTTAGTGGCGATTATCACCTAAGCCATTCGTGTGCCGATCCGAATGATGCGTGAAGATGAACATTGCATGAATGGCTAAATTCAACAAACAACGATGCGAACAAGCAGCAAACAGCAGACATCAGATTCGGATTTTTTTATTGTTTGTATTATTCATTTTCGCTCATTCTGTGCTTCCGTGTGGCGAACGGCGCAGCGTTATTCGAGGCATGGGTGAATAACACGACGAATATCGCATCGATGATGAACGAATGAACTAGTTCGGTGAAGAATATTTGCAACATTGTTTAAGGGTGTAATACGGTTGATAAGAAATTGTAACGATTATTGTTACTATTAAGCAAAACTTGACTATACGACCTTTTTCCACAGAGAACAGACATCCATGATCGAACAAAAATATTTAAAAAACGTGTATAAACATTTGAATTAATATACGATAAACACTAGCGCCGTCACACCAATCTATCCCAACTATCCGTCAAATCGATTCCGGAACCGGTTCGAAATCCAGGATGGATTCAGCATGGAATCTAGCTCAAAGAAAACATCCGATTCCGACTCTATCGGTTGACGCATTTGAGCTGGAAATTATGATGGAAGTCCGAATCGGTTCCGGACTAGTTTGACTGGGTAGATGAATAACCGCTGTCAATTCTGTCGAACTCAGCCACAAAAAAACATGACGACAGTAGCGCACCTGGTTTAGATATCCAAACTACCTTCGAAGCCGTTAGAGATTTTACACAATTTGAATGCGGAAGATAGACGTCTGTTCTCTGTGCTTTTTCTGTCAAAACGACATTTTACCAACGCACGATACGTCCTTTTCCCTGCATAGGTCTCACATACGTCGTAGCGCATAGGACTGATCTCGAGACACGAAAGCACATGCGACTCTTCAAAAAATACATTTAATCTGTAATTAGGAAACAATTACATTTCAAGCTGAGTTAACCCCCTTAGCAGCCTTAGTTCACAGTTCAACTACTTCCCAATAGAGCGCGCATTAGATGTTTCATCGATTTTAAAAGGAAAAAAGTAGAAATCGATGAAAAGTAGAAGGTCGAAACGTCACTTATCTTGTTGTTTCCTCTCTATCTTCTCATACGCGCAATGTAAACATAAAGCAAACGTCCTATGGGCCGTTTTTTGTTTTCACATTTTTTGCCTATACGACGTAGCACTTGTAAATTAAAAATTGTTTTTTTTTTCAATTCTTATTAGCTTTGTGCCACTTTGCGATTACTTTATTGGTAGGTAATCAGCGTATTGCCATGTACAACAGGTAGATTACTATTTTTTCGCTCCGTGAGTGGTGTTGGGGTATAATATTGCTTATCCTTCCAGTACACTACCATAATCGGTTGGAAAGGAATGGTAATTATATTCATTGATGTTTTATTCGAAAAACAATTACGAGAAGAATTAATTTTTCAAGGACGTAAGTAAAATGACATATTCATTTAAAAAAAATCGGAAATAGGTCCCTTTTATATAAGCGTATGTACAGTTGTAAAAATAACAATAAAAATGTCGCTTACGACATTTTGTTACGCGCGTATCTCCACATCGAAGCGGTTCTAATATTGGAGTTTATAGTAGATACAGAACACTAGATTAGGATTTTCGCTGGCATCAGTAGTAGGAACATCATTGTTTTGATTCCGGGATATACCTGTCAAATGGGCCAAATAAAAAAAGCAAAAAAAAAGCAAAAAAATCCTCTATCGTCGTTTCATAGCGACTAACCTTTTTTTTCTTTTAGCCAGCAAAACAATGGCCATTCTTGGCTAATGTTTTTTCACTAATTAAAATGCACAAATTGTCTAAACTTGTACTGAATTTTGATAAATTTTCATTTCCTTGTGCGGTATATACAAACTCTTTCATTTCATAACAATAACAGTCGAAAATTTACACCGAGAAAATTCGTTATATTGAATATATTGATTTCACACATAATTTTTTGCAATTTGTAGTAGCAGACAAAAATTACCTGTAACGCATAGATATCATGGGAAAATTAATGAAATTATAATAGTATGCCACATAGAAATTTGTTACATAGCAGATATCACATCATTTTTCTGTTTGCCTCTCGTTTATTCTGTTGCAATTTTTATGCATTGGACGTTTTCGGTCTTGAATGCATAAAAATCACAGCAGAATAAACGAGACTGAAATGAAAAATAGGCAAACTCAATTTGAAGTTCAACTGAACGGTTTGTGGTTAAAAGCAGGCCATATTTTTCTGCGTGTACTAAAAGCGCGGACCAAAGATTTTAATTGAGAGACTTTCGATACTTTGACAGATATATACCGGAAGCAAAACAAAACATGTTCCGAGGCGAAAACAATGGGAACACCAGCGACAATCCTAATCTATGACCACAGAGAACAGACGTACATCTTCAGCATTCAACTTGTGTAAAAATCTCTAACGGTTTCGAAGGTAGCTGGGATATCCAAACCAGGTGCGCTACTATCATGTTTTTTGTGGCTGAGTTTGACTGAATTGACAGCGGTTATTCCTCTACCTAGTCAAACTAGTCCGGAACCGGTTCGGACTTCCAGTATGAATCCCAGCCAGCGATACCAGATTTACAGACTTTTGATAGCCTCCTACAGACGTAGTTAGAAATCTACAGACTTTTAAAAGAGTAATAGTGTTTAGCAAAATTGTGCTAGAATAACTTCGACTACGAGTGATTTCTTCATAATAGTATTCTAATTTCAATCTACTTTTAAAGTAATATTCTAGTGTAACTAGGATTTACACAACCATCTACAGACATTTACAGACATTATAATTATTCTTCTACAGACATTTCATAAAAACATGTGGCATCGCTGATCCCAGCTCAAATGCATGAACCGATAGAGTCAGAATCGGTTGTTTTCTTTGAGCAAGATTCCATACTGAATCCATTCAGGATTTGGAACCGGTTCCGGAATGGATTTGACGGATGGTTGGGATAAGTTGGTTTGGCGGCGCTAGTGTTTATCATATATTCATTCAAAGTTTTACACACGTTTTTTTTAAATATTTTTGTTCGATCATGGATGTATGTTATCTGTGACATGACTCGCATGAAAAACATGTAGTGCATTCCTACATGTAAAACAAATAGGCAATCCATTAGACGTTTGTTTTACAATTCAGCGGTGGGTTCTGTCAACAAGTCTACTCCTGCGAACAGAAAAACTCGTCCGACAAACAACTTTGTTAGTCCGATTCGTTTGATGTTGGATCGAATCAGCGATATTGTCGGACGTCGCACCCCCGGAGTAACGTCAAAATAAGTAAACAAGAAATAATCAGCTGATCAGAAACGTGTCATGGAGTGCCTAATTGCGAGGTGTATACAGGTGTACACATTTTTTTCTATGTGTGCATCAGCTGTCACTTTTTTCGGGCAAACAAGACGAAATGAAGAAGAAAACAGAAGCACGTGGTCCCATACTTCATTCTGATTGGTTAGTGATGTAAACATTTGCTCTTTTGCGATCCCGGACGCCATACTTATGTTTACCACGTGCTTACAAGCTTCGTTTCGATTGGTCGGTTTGTTGATTATGTGCTTCGCGGTCCTGGGCTGCCATGATTAATTTCACTAGCAACAAACCAACACACTCAAACATGACGAATGTGAACACCTATACTATAGTGCATCATGTAATCAATTATGATTTCACCGATTCTTCTGTCAATGAAATCTATTGGCGATTATACGTTGAAACCACTCACAGATAGCGCTGGAAGCAAAGTGTTGCTGATTTGATTCTGTTCTGCCATAGTGCATATATTTTCTGTAAACATTGGTAAAAAATAACTTTAAACAGCAAATCACCTATCAATTTGTTGATAATTGTTTATGAAAATGAAGGAAAACCATCATTTTATAAGATGATGAGTAAACATCTTGCGAAAAGGGTGTAAAACATAGTGGTTTCTAATATTATTCGCAGAGCTATATGTGTGCAGCTTCGAAATGTAACTTGTTGAGCGCCGTAGCCGCCGCAACATCTTTTCCCGTTCCGCCTAAGTTCTCCAGATCACGCCAGGAAAGAATATATCCGGCTAATAGGAAAGTGTCAGCTTTGTATCATACACAGCCGATGCTTCTCTCTGATTGTCTTCACTGAATCTCCTACGTATATGAAGGAGTTTGACCACAGAGAACAGACGTCCATCTGCACCATTCAACTTGTGTAAAATCTCTAACGGTTTCGAAGGTAATTGGGAAAAACCGGCAACCCCCGCTAATTGGATAGTATTTACGATTCGATCTCGTTTATATTTACCCATATTCGCGTGTTACAAGTTACATTTCTCCTAAAGTGATATCGCAGTTAAAAAGCCTCATTTCACTCTCCGTCAAGATAGTGTTATTTTTACTATTTCTTCGCAACAAGACTAATTATTCTCCGCCGAAGTTGAAAACAGGCAGCGCTTTTGTTCATCGACGTGCCATCTTTCGTTTCCACAGTGTACAGTGATACCATTGTTTTCAGTATGACGAAAACGAACAAATGTGACGCTGATGCTTGTTTTGGTTCATCTGGATCACGGGGTGCGAAAATCAACTGCATGCTTTGCCCGATTAGCCTGCATCTTAAGTGTGCTAACATCAACAACACCCTCGCCAAATCAATCCGCGACTGCCCCGGTATCGGCTGGCTGTGTCACAAATGCCGAGTGCCGACTAATCAGAACGATTCCCTTCGTGAAGCAATAAATCTTATCCTGCAACGTATTACATCAACGCTAAAACTAATTGGTGACATGACGGATACCATGCAAATGCTTTGCCGTATGTGCAATAATTCTTGTTCCAGAACCACCTGCTGCCATCAATCTGGCACTCGCGCGTATTCTGATAATTCGACGACCGCTGGACCCACTTTTTATGATCGTTAGGACGACCTTCAACTCGACCTGACTAATCTGTTCGATTCAATTGTCGGAGACAAATGCAAACGTCCTCGGACCAGTAGTACTTCCAGGCCTTCGTTGTCGCAACCTGATAAAATTCCGCGAGTTGATGTTCCAATCAACCAATCTGTTTTAGCCAATACTATAGCCTCTGTCGTTTCAGATGTAAACCTTGGCAATAACTCGCAGGCCACCTCGATTGCATCTATCATCGGAAACTCCGTTTTGCCCTCCAACAACGTAGCAATGGATACTACCGCTGCTCACGACATTGCTGTTTACGATTCGAATTTTACTACCACTGCCACGTCTGATGCTGCTGCACCTGTTGCTGCTACACCTGCCACTACTATATCAACTGCTGCCATACCTGCTGCTGCTATACTTGCCGTTGCTGAATCGTCTGCTGGAGAACCAGCTCTCCGTACTACAGAGCCTATAACCTCAGCGCTTACTGCTACCATTCCTGCTGCCGCTACATTTCCATCCGTTGCTCCACACCTAGTTTCAGTGCCAACAAATTCTACACATACTGCTCGGGCATCCACCAACATCGCATCTGCTTCAGACTTAGCTCATTATACTACGCCATCTGCTACCGAATATGCTTCCATCACTGCAGTACAAGCTCCTTTTACACCTCTAGTTGCTGCCACACCGCCAGCACCCTTTGCACTCGCCATCGCTACTGCCACCACTACCACCAACATCGCCAAAGCCACCTATACCACTAACATCGCCCATGCGCATATGCCGCTAATGTCACAAGCACCAATCATCGCCACCTACCACGCTAATTCTTTGTCCACGCACAATAATGCGACTAAGAATATTTTATCAGCACCCTCCACATCATACTCAACCGCTGCGCTTCCCGCTGCTACATCGAATCTACAGCCAGTAGCAACCATCGCCGCGCCCCGCTACCTCAACGTGTCACCAACTAGTCCCATCATTGGTACTGCAACACCAGCTTCGAGGCCAACTGAAACTAATACCAGGCAAGCTAATGTATCTGTTATATCCAACGTACCATATTTAGGTAACCCGTTTCAATTCAATCCGTTTAGACAGAAAACATTCACATGTGATAACACCACCCTCCCCAAAGAACATCCAATCGATCAGCCCAATAGACAAATTACAACCCTTCTGGTAGCACCCCCTGCAATACAAGTGTCTGAGAGTTACAATAATGGAAATTGGTACTATTTGACCAGGTTTCTACCCAGCGAATCTGAAGACAATATTATCCACTATGTTCAGTCCCGTACCAACTGCCCCCACAATTTAATTCACTGTCTCAAACTAGTCCGCCAAAATCAAGATCGACAGCTTTCGTTTGTTTCATTCAAACTAAGCGTCCCGGCAGCTTTTGAGCCAGAGATTACAGCACCGAATTTCTGGCCCAACGGTGTAACAATCGCTCATTTTTTAGATCGCAGTGCCAAACAGAATTCGAATCAACCCGGCATGCAACAAATAACACAACGCAAATCCAGTTCGTCCCGACCACTGCCACAACGAATGCAAGATATTCGCATCAACAGTCAAATACAATCGCCACGTTTGTTCCCAATCGACCCACGGTTAGTTCGTCAACCCACTCCTCGCACTCCTACACGGCTCCCAATTATACCCACATGTTACCAGTCAGCTCGGGTAATTCAGACAACTCTGGTTTAATCATCTATTACCAGAATATCGGGGGCATGAACGGTGTTATTACTGAATACAATTTGGTAATTTCTGACAACGTTTATGACATGTATGTATTCACTGAAACTTGGCTAAACAGTAATACTTTATCCAAACAAATTTTTGGTAGCTCCTACTCGGTATACAGGCAAGATCGAAACAATGATAATAGTAGCAAACAGAGTGGTGGGGGCGTACTGATCGCCTGCAGCACAAAATTCAAATCCCGTCTGGTGTCTCTTTCTAACTGCGGTAGCGTTGAGCAAACCTGGATCGCTCTCACACTTACACACTGTACGCTGTATATTTGTGTGCTTTACATTCCACCCGATCGCTTTAACGATGCCGATCTAATTGATCAACATTTGCACTCTCTTTCATTGATTACTGATCAAATTGTTTTCAATGATAGGATAATTATATTAGGCGATTTCAATCTTCCTGGTATCAAGTGGGTCCGCAGCTCTTCAAATTATTTATATCCTGATGCAAATAGTTCAACAAAAGCACCAGCTACTTCAAAACTCCTAGATGATTACAACACTGGCGGTCTAGTTCAATTGAATGATAATAGAAACAGTAACAATCGCTTGCTAGATCTATGCTTTGCCAGTCAAGAGTTATTGAATACTTGTACCATAACCGTTGCTCCTTCCCCGCTAGTTAAAACTTGTCGTCATCATCCTCCCCTTCTAATGGCTATTTCGGAAGGTACTCCCGCCGTTTTCAATAATGCCGACGAGACAACATACTACGACTTCAGAAATGGAAAATTTGATGCCATGAATCAATTTCTGACATCACTAAACTGGAGCTCTCTATTATCCAACTGCGACTACAACTCTGCAGCTATGTTATGGACGCACATAACATTATATGCTATCGACCAGTTCGTACCAAAAAAAACCCGTCGTGAACCAATCCATCCCCAATGGTCCAATCAAACTCTGAAAGGCTATAAACGTGCCAAACGGTCCGCACTTAAGAAACTCACGAAGCATCCCTCTCTTCATTTAAGAGCGCATTATTTGCACCTTAACAACCGCTACAAGCGATTGAATAAAGCTCTCTATTTTGCCTACCTTCGTCGCATCCAGAATAATCTGAAAACTAACCCTAAAAGCTTCTGGAACCACGTCAACGAACAGAGAAATGAAACTGGACTACCAACTCACATGATACTCGATGACGTTCAATCATCTACTTTGCCCGACATATGCAGCTTATTCCGAACGCACTTCAGCAGTGTTTTCACTGAAGAAACATTAACCAATGAACAGGTTTCTGAGGCTGCCAGTAACGTCCCTGTTCGTTCTGCAATTGGATCCCATCCTATTATTACATGTGACATGGTAAGCACAGCATGTTCTAAGCTAAAATTATCGTCAAACTCTGGTCCCGATGGAATTCCATCTGTAGTACTGAAGAACTGTTCTAGCAGTCTACTGATACCATTATCAATCATGTTCAACAGCTCTCTACAGTCTGGAGCTTTCCCTGATACATGGAAGAAGTCGTATATCTTCCCAGTATTCAAAAAGGGCAACAAATCCTTTATCTCTAATTATCACGGGATTGCCTCATTGTGTGCTGTTTCAAAGCTCTTTGAAATAATCGTTCTAGATTTCATTACTCACAACTGCTCTAATTACATATCCGAGACTCAACACGGATTTATGCCTCGTCGATCAACTTCCACGAACCTTACATCATACCCATCATTCATTATTCGATCATTAGAAAATCGTCAACAGGTTGACGCTATATACACCGATTTCTCGGCAGCTTTTGATAAGATCAATCATAGAATAACTGTTGCCAAGTTGGATAGGCTTGGATTCAGTGGATCTTTATTGGATTGGCTTCAGTCTTACCTTACCGGTCGCGAAATGGCTGTAAAAATTGGAGACTGCACCACTGCTTATTTCGCTGTCAGCTCTGGAGTTCCTCAAGGCAGTCATCTTGGGCCATTTATATTTCTGCTCTACCTCAACGATTTGAAACTTTCAGTAAATTGTCTGAAACTATCATTCGCCGATGACTTTAAGTTATACCATCTAATCAAAAATGCCGAAGACACTGAATTCTTACAATCACAGTTAGATATATTCACCAATTGGTGCACAGTGAATAGGATGGTTTTGAATGCTTCAAAGTGTTCTGTTATCTCGTTCACCCGCAAACGCTCGACAATTACATACGACTACAATATTTCGAAAAATATTATTAAGCGTGAATCTTCTGTAAAGGACTTAGGAGTTATTCTAGATCCCAAACTAAATTTTAAGGGTCATATGGAATACGTCATTTCAAAGGCCTCCAAGCTCCTTGGATTCATTTTTCGAGTTACTAAAAACTTCAGCGATATACATTGCTTGAAAGCACTTTATTGTGCTCTGGTTCGCTCTACTCTCGAATATGCAGCAGTAGTTTGGTCACCTCATTACCAAATCGATGTCCAGCGCATTGAAGCTATTCAGCGAAAGTTTGTTCACTTTGCTCTTCGTAAGCTACCATGGAGGGACCCGCTAAACCTACCATGTTACCAAGACCGTTGTCAACTTATCGACCTCGATTTGCTGTCTGTTCGTCGAGACGTTGCTAAGGCAGTTTTCATTGCTGATCTGCTTCAATCAAGAATCGATAGTTCCGATCTTCTGCAACTTGTGGATTTTGACATTCATCGTCGTATTCTTAGATTTTATTCATTTTTAAGAATCCCTCGAGCCAGAACTAATTACGGCTATAATCAGCCATTCATTAGCATGTGCCGTCTATTCAATCGTTGCTCCAATGTTTTCGATTTTAACCTGTCACGTAGTGCTGTAAAACAATTATTTCTAAACTCCCTGTCTCGATAGTCATAGCTCTAGTACTAGTCCTTAGATATAAATGAGGTTCTGTTAATGTTAATTGTATAGTATTATTCAATGAAATGAATCATTTGGAAATGTGTAATCTGTTGATACAAAAGATGAGGAGGTTTTATGCCGCCTGGAGAGCGAGATTGGAAGGTTGCAAGAATTTCAGCTCCAGGAGGCTTTTCCCTACTCCAAATAAACAATAAACAATAAACAATAAACAAATAAACAAGTGCGCTACTGTCGTCATGTTTTTTGTAGCTGAGTTCGACAGAATTGTCGACGGCGCCGATGGTTGGGTGGTAAGCGTGACCGTCACCCACCCCAGTTGGTCTGGGTTCAATTCCAGTCGAGGTCGTTGAGATTTTTCAGAGGTGAGAAAAATCTGAGGTCACCCTTCCTTCGGAAGGGAAGTAAAGCCGTTGGTCCCTGGTCCATGAGTTGATGGGTCGATATCCAATCCAGATAGTGGGAGTGTCACCTCTCTGGCGTCGGTGTTTGGCCTCGTAGCGGAAATAGGCCGACGGAAAATAAACAGAATTGGAAGAAGAAGAAGAAGAAGACAGAATTGTCAGCGGTTAACCTTAACCCAGCCAAACTAGTCCGGAACCGGTTCGGACTTCCAGCCCAAATGCGTCAACCGATAGAGTCGGAATCAGTTGTTTTCTTTAAGCAAGATTCCATATCGAATCCATTCAGGATTTCGAACCGGTTCTGGAATGGATTTGACGGATAGTTGGGATAGGTTGGTGTGGCGGCGCTAGTGTTTATCGTAAATCAATTCAAATGTTTACACAAATTTTTTAAATATTTTTGTTCGATCATGGATGTCTGTTCTCTGTGGTTTGACATTGCACGCAGCGAAATTTCAAATGCTTAAACCAACAATACTCATTTTTGATTTAAATCTTCACTCTATTATTGATTCAAAACTCATTTATTGTTAAGTATACATTGTCTTATTGTTGAACTAACAATATTATTTTTGCTTCAACCAAATTTTGTTTTATCTTGGTCTTGCATAGTAGCAAATCAGCGTGTATTGTGTATTTTTGTGTGTATTCTGTGCACCGTAGGTATTTTTCTTCATACATGTAAGTAAGAAAACCAAAGCAAAACGACGGTATCATAATTATTTCTTTACCAAATGTAAAATTTCTGTTTTAACAGACTTCCCAACCCAGTTGCAACATACATGACAGTTCCGGGCTAGTGCTACAATCATATACTGACGTAAAGGATACTCTCTGAATAAGCGCCAATATTAAAATAATTTAAAAATATTGAGTATTATTATCTTTCTAACTTTCAGAACAAATCGGAAATGATGAAACTTGTCTAACAAATGAACCTGTAAGATATTGGAACAATTTATTATAAATAAAAATTCAAAAAAAAATATTTTGCTTTATTTTTATTGAAAATAAATAAACATTTAAATAGGAATTGTTTACCACATTATTTGTTGCTTCAAAATCAGAATATTGTTGAACTAATCGTGCTTACACCATTCGATCAATACCACAATGTCAATTGTTTCAACAATTTTATTGTTGATTCAACCGACAATGTGATTTAAATCTAGAAACGTCAAAACCATTCTTGAATATTTTTAGCTCTGAGATAATAATAATTATTATTGAGTTTGAACCAGAATATTGTTATATCTACAATACATTTTTCTGCGTGTGGTACTCGGTTTCGAGTTGGAACTTTATTTATGGAACGATTTTTATAACCACAATAATACCCCGATAATATTTCGAAGAAATGTCGGAGCCAAAAAGTTGCAAATGGCTGTAGTTTCAGAATAATTGCAAATAAAACTAAATTTCTTACTCGTTTCATTCATATTTTGGCAGTGGTAAGCTTTTTCCGAGAAGAAAATAAAGTTTTTGTTGTAAGCTACGACTCACTTGCGCAGCAAACTGTATCACTTTACCAGTTCATGAGTTGACTCATAGGTGTCGAATGACTAATTTTGGTTTTGCCGAAAATCGCCAATGAGTAAAACAAAGTGATATTCACGTGTAATTCATTTGGAAATTTGAGTCAATGGTATTTTTTATGATGTTGATGTGGTTTTCACATCATGTTCGCATGAATTTCATTTGAAAACTATATTTAGGGTGACCATACGTCCTGGTTTCTCAGGACATGTCCTGGTTTTTCACTGACTGTTCTGGTGTCCTGTGAAGTCGAGGTAAACGCTTGATTTGTCCTGATTTTTTCCTATAAGCCTAGAATATTTACTTATATTGAGTCTATGCTGTTTTCACTCTTGTCCAGCTCGCAGTAACGACCGACCAGAATACGACAAATAAAGCTTAGTACACTTGACTCTCCCAATTATAGCATCCGATGCAGAGCTTGGAAAACGAATCAGCTGAAAAAGAACGAACACTCTTCATTCGTTCTTCGCTTCACGAACATACACCCTATTGAACCATTCACCACTGAGCTGCGGAGTTGACGGCTTTGATTCACCACCACCGAGGCTGGTGAATCATTGCTGTTCTATAGTTACCCTCTAAGAACGGTTGGTTTCAAAATCGTCCAACGAAGGACGTTTGTTGGACCAATTTGAACAACGTCCAAATAACCGTTCAACAAACGTCCATCATTGGACTCGAGTTGAACGATTTTGAAACAATTTTTCGGACGTGGGTAGGTATATGAGCATAGCGTAATAGTATTCGTTGCTCATTCTCTATCCCATTCAGAGCTGCCAGATTATTTTATTGGAAAGCTGTATCCTCGTTACAAAAAATCTGTTTTTGTCTGTATTGAATGAAGAAAAAGAATTTTTATGACTGATTCCCATTTATAAGCCTCAAGTATTGTCTACTATAAATTCAAGCATTAAACCGGAATTTAAATTGTGTACTTTAAAGTAATCTGTACATTTCCCAACACTAGTTTTTAATTTTTTTAAAGTGTTATGGTTTATTTGACAAATATTTATTGAAGAAACGGCCAAAGTTAATGAAAATGATTTCCGAAAGGGTCCGTCAATTGAAAATTCTTAAAATCTGTGTTAGTCTGTATTGTGTATTGAAAATCTGTATTAATTCTGTATTCTGTATCAGGTCTGTTTCTGTCCTAAAAAATCTGTATAATACAGGTAAATCTGTATAAATGGCAGCTCTGATCCCATTCGAAGAGATATCAACTGCTATGCATCATTCGTTCTCCATAGCAAGCTGTACATAGTAGAGATGGTCGGGTTTCAATTTTTTCGAACCCGAACCCGACCCGAACCCGAGCGCATGAAAATTTAAAAACTCGAACCCGACCCGAGCCCGAAATAATAAAATTTGAAAAACCCGAACCCGACCCGAGCCCGAACATTTTAAAACTTAAAAACCCGAACCCGACCCGTACCCGAGAATGAAAATTTTGTAAAACCCGAACCCGACCCGACCCGAGAATTTTAAAATTTGAAAACCCGAACCCGACCCGAACCCGAAAGTTTAAAATTTGAGAAGCCCGATCCGAATCCAACTTGCAAATTCGGAGAATCAACCAAAGATCTCGAAGATTTTTAATTCTAGGCACCCGAGCTGGACCCTTGACTCATCTAAGAATAGTAGAATCATTCGAATCTGAAGTAGCACCATACGCATTGAGTTATGTCTGCATTTGGAAAAACAAATCACTACCGAGTAGAATCCGCATTTATATTTACTATTATTGAACGTCAAATTTGTAACGTGCTGAGAAACTTGATAAATCATTCATATCTTAACCGGAAATTAAGTTAAATCGGCGGCAAACTCATGGGGAAACAGAAAGCTTAATGGTCACAGTTTCCAACAACCTTGCCCGTCGTAATTGACCAAAATTTCTGATTTTTTATCAGAAACCATTCCTGCAAGGCAGTTTCGTATAGTTTATTACATGTATTAAATTAAGCTATGGCAATTGGCAATTCGTATTCGACAGTTTACATGACGTCACCCACGTTACTGGTTGGAACGGTCAAACCTGTATCGAAGGGTATCAATCATTTTCTGACGTTATTTTATGCTTCAGATTATACGGTATGCGCGCCAATAGAGATGCTTCGACATCTCCAATGGAGCTCTCGGAACGACTCCAAACTTAAAAATCCGTTAATGGCTTCAACAGAACACACAAAATTTTTGCGATCATTTCGTTAAGTTCGTGGAAATTCATGTATTTTCATGAAGGAATCCGGATCATGCAACAGCTAGGCCGGGAACAATCTGACAGAAAGTGCTTGTATCATATATGTACCACTGATTTGATAATGGTGCTATTATCCCATCACCATATGAGTGTCATGAACAACGAAACCTGGCGGAAGTGAAGCTAGGTTTAGGTCTGATGGAACAAAGATAGTTTCTAGAAAATAAATTTGGCCTAAACTATCTGCTTTTAAAAAAATAATGTGCGTTTTTTAAATTTGAGCCGCCGCAATGACACCAAAGTACCACCAAATTTATGAGTCCAAATCCTTATTTTTCCGTTACAGTTTATTGCAAGAATTGCAAGAAATCTTTATCATAAACCAATTTGATTATTAAACTTCCGTGAAGGCAGGTACAACCTATTTGTTTCATTTGACCAATTTAACAGTGCTTGCTTAAAGTTTGTTTGGGGTACAAATGTACCCCACAAAACCGTTAGCGTTAGTGTTTTGTCATGTGTACATAATTCAAAAAAAAAATTACATCTTTTTTTAAAAGCGAAATATCGATACATAGTAAGCGAGAAACTTGTGTAAAATTGTATAAGTTTCAACTTTGCTGAATAATAGTATCTGTTATTTGGTATAACAAAGCACTATAGCAAAGCAACTAGAAAATGCGCTTGGATCGGTATCGTAATTTTTGCTTTTGCGGATGAAAGAGTCAAAACACATTCGTGAATATGATTTGTATATACTATGCAAGACGCATCATTCGATTCGTTATCTTCTGCAGCCCAGGCTCTGGAACATACTTACTTTATATACACGTACAATGCACCGGCTCTACCTATTCCTTCGACGCCTTTCTGTTTCATCTCTGTTACTGCATATTGCTGCATATTTAACGTTTGTATTGGCGTTTGGTTTTAAAAAAGCATCGGAATAAATATACTTTTTGACCGGTTTTTGAAAAAAAAAATTTATAAGCTTTACAATGTCGTATAAATGGTCAAAATCGATTTGAAACTACCGGAGTTATAGCAATATGAAGAAAAAAAGAGAATTTTGACGACTTGTCTGTACAAAATGAAATATTACCTAATTAAATAGCCAAAACACGAATATTTATAAACAGGTTACTTTACGAATGATTTTAGAATAAAACTATCCAATTTAATTATAAATTTAATAAAAGTTAGACATACTAGAGCGATTTTAGTTCTGGGGTACGAATGTATCCCACAAAACCGTTTACGTAGAGAAAAAGTCACCGCGGCCTAAGTATCGGTTTTAAAGTACTTGTCGTAATTTATATTCCATTATAGAAAGTTGAACCGATATTTTCCGATAAATTCCTGTTGACTTGGTTTATTATTAATTATCATGAAAAATAATAAGCAAAGAGATTTTAGATGTGAAACACGTATTGTTGAATGATCTTTCATGAATGTTCGTTTAAAAAATTAAATAATTCAGGCAGTTTGCGAATCTGAAGAGACGGAATTTTATGCAAGAATGAAAAAATACAATATTTGAGCACCAGAAAATACGACGAATTCTAGCGATTCAGAGGTGCTAACATTTGGTACGGTTATATATGTCATCCATTCGTAGTGAATTAACTACTACAAAAAAGACTGCGTTTTGTGTATAGACGCAAACAGTGTCATGAAATGGATGGGTTGTTTTGTTCAAAACCCGAACCCGACCCGACCCCGATAATTTCTAATTTGAAAAACCCGAACCCGACCCGAGCCCGAAAGTCCAAAATTTCATAAACCCGGACCCGACCCGAACCCGAGAATTTCAAATTTGAAAACCCGGAACCCGACCCGAACCCGAGAAGCTTAAATTTACAGAACTCGAACCCGACCCGAAACCCGTCGGGTTCGGGTCGGGTCCGGGTTTCGGGTCCAAAAACCCGAACCCGACCATCTCTAGTACATAGGCACCCAGATTCTCTTTGCTTGCTGGGTGCGAATGTAGGTACGAAAAATGATGCCGCCCAGCTGCCCCGGAGAACAGCACTCATAACGAGAATGTGTTTGTTGTCTTTTATTATTTTTATTCGAGATAAGTACATGTTCTGTGCGCTTTTCATATGCAATATTTTTTAGTTTTGTCTTCAACCTATTGAATCTGTCAAATTGTGAAAATACAAATAGGGTCAAGGGAACATGGGGAGACTTTACCAAGCACGAAATTCAACAATTATTAATAACGTGTTCCATTTAATATTTAATTTTTTTTTATATTTTTATATTTGTGTCGATCCCATCAGCTAATTTTTCATCTTCGTCATTTCGTTTTTCATCTTGCTCCCTTACGCTTATATTTGAAACTACGAGTGCCGAAAGAGTTTGCAACGGATTTCAAAACTTTATTTTTGCTTGTTCGTAATTTAACTGCCGTGTCCTTGAACGATTCCATTTTTTCGTCAAAATGTTCATATTAATGTTATCGATTTGTTAATATTTTTTTTTTTCAGGTGAAAATGGTGTTTTTTTTGTTCCCGTTTCCAAAAAGAAGAGAAATTTTTTTCAATCAATTGTTCAAGGATACCACAGATAGATACACTAACGATTTTTTATGGCTGATTTTGTGACACGTGAACCTGCAATGTAATCAGTACAGTTAATCCAAAAAAGCAATGCATTAAAAAAATCAAAGCTCATGAAATACAATCGTTTTATATTTTTAACTAGTACTAAGAACCTCAACAATATGGGAAGAAAAGATAACAGTATGTTATATGCCATTGTTTTTTGTTCTGATATTTTAAAATTCTCTTGGTCAAGCTCCCCAAGCCTTGGTCAAGGCTCCCGCGGTGGGTAGACTTGACCAGAAAAGACGATCACAGAAAAACTTTTGAAAAAGTAAATTATCAATTCTGAAAAAAATAATACGCAGAATACTTTTGCATATTACATTTCAACAAGTTTTGGAAGACATTCAATTATTAAACCAAAAACAATTTGTCTTATGGAATACAATATATTTTTAAATATTCATAAGCCAGTCGTTGTTCAAGTTCAACTCAGGGGTTTTTTTAGTATTACACAGAACTAGAAAAATCGTAAAAATTTACGTGTTCTGCTCCTGACATATATGAGCATCAAAAATGTTTTAGATTTAATTTTAATTTCACATGACTATGAATTTCGTAAATCATGTTTGATTTAAATGTCAATGATTGCAATTTGTTAAATTGTGTCAAGTTTTTATTAACCAGTTGACAAATTTTGAATGATAGGATAGTAATGTTGATGGAAAAGGAAAAAAAATATAGTGTGATTTTTTCCATTTAAACAAAATTTGAAAACATTTTTGGTTGCCTGGTTGTAATAAAAATCTCGGGTAACTTAGAATAAAGGCATTAAAGTCAACTGTCAAGATTCATTTGGAGGATATTCCGAATAAAACTTTATTCGCCAAGCTCAGGATAATTGCAGCGAATTAATCTAATGCATTAAAGCGGGATACTAATTTCTTCCCAAAGATTAAAAGGCAGGTGTAATTTTGCTATTCCTGCTCAACTTTAGACGAAGCTCGAAGTAATTTTTTGATTATTAAATATTCCACAATATGCCGTACATTTTAAACACTCCGTTAGTAGGTATTAACATTTAACCTGTCTGTACAACATTTAGGAAAAGAATGTAGTACATCATAGTTTGAAACATATATTGTCCTTGTTAAATGCGAATAACTTATGACCAAGCTTATAACCACTTCTTTTTGGTTCACGATTATAAAATTCCAAATAGTCGTCAGCTAGAGATACAATGTTAGAAAAAAATGAACCTACATGTGTTGGGCTGAATCATCGGAGGAACCAACATCCAAAAAACTGATAAATGCATATCGATGTTTGAATATCCACGATTTCCCTAAATTTATAATGCATCGTGAGCACAAGCTCCAATTTTTTCCCCTCAAACCTCAGCAGAATCAAATAAGCGGTACCTGTTGCCTAATGTCCGATCCACAAGCCATATGTTCTTAACTGACGTAGCGAAAGACGCTGAAAACCGCTAATATGACCAAAAGAATTTTCTATTCAGATTCAGCATTACACAATGAATCTGAATGATTCAACAGCTTGTATGTTCTTGAACCAATTTCACTAAATAATCAACCAAGCAAAGAGGAACCACTATTCAAGAGAGAAGAGAATACTGATATCATTATAATGATACGTGCTTATGCAAGCGTGTGGATATATTCGTTCCTGTTTCTGTTTCCTGTGTTGTTGCTTCGGTATCCATAGCGGCAATTCATTCGGTTGGGGTGAAGGCAAGCGTTTTACTGAATTGTATTGTGGTTCGTTCGGATTGAATTTGAATGAATGGTGAAAGCTCTGGTCCTTTTAAATCCTTTAAAAGTACCTCGTTATTTCACTTTTCAACATTCTTTTCTTACATAGAAATTGAAAAGAGACAGAACGAGGCGTTCGTATGTACGATGGATATGAATGAGGTGCGGTTCGTTTGCACTGAAATTTGGCAGCCGAATAAATCCAACCGATTCCAGTTGTAGACCAAACACAATCAATGATTATCAGAGTTTCTTCTTGGCTAAATTCGTCGTTCAATCTAAGTGCTGAAGAATTTCCTTTGGACACATCGACGGTTTGGTAGAAAGCCGCAAACATGCTTCCAATCCTTAAAACGGGGAATGGCGAAACATCAATAACTGACAAAGAATAACTTCATTGCGCGCTCTCTTTAGCTGGTGATCATGGAACCACTACAGAATGAACGAAAGCATTACGTATTCTACGATTAATATGGCTTCACGCCTGGATGCTGAACAGCGACTAACCTGCAGAGTCTAACATCCTACATAACAGGGAATATTGAATGTCGCGCTCAAACTGATTTGATTTACATCAACGTATCCCCCGTTTGACACATAACAATCGAAAAAAAATTGCAGTTGTTTCATTTCTAGCTCTCCGACCGAGAGATGATTGTCATTGGAGATTGGCAGGTACTTATTTTTACATCAGGAATAGCTGCTTTACTTCCATGACGTGTGTTTAGTGCTAAAAACTCCTCACCGATCCTGTACAGACGATCTCAAAATATTTCGTTATACTCTCAATTCAAGATTGCCGATTTTTCCAAAACCAACAAGAAACCCTCGCTGAAGGTGGTGTAGAAAGAACTGGGTGCGTGTAAATCTGAAAAAGTGTCCGGTGATTGAATTCTGGCCTGACATACCTCAGTACTTTAAATCTACCGAAACTCTACGGAGAATGCTCAGTCGATTGAGAGATAACGGGGGAGAGCAGTCCCCTTCCGACTGTCCTGTGGTGGCATTACGCATCTCGATTCGATCAAAATTCTATCGACTCGAGCTTTGTTCGCATTATGTATTTCGAACCGAGCTCGAAAGTAAATTTTCGTTCGAGTTAGCTCGAAGAAGTACTAGATTATCGAGAAGTGTTGGCATTATGGAACCAAAACAATCGAACTCGAAAGCGACTCGAGTCGAACGTATTTGCTCGATAGTTTTATTGCTGTCGTACGAGATTACGATTTGTATATTTATTTCATGTCATTCTTTAAATTGGTTAACAATCGGAATACTTAGAGGATATAAATTTACCAAAAGGTGTACTTCCCACGTACTTTGAGCTACTTTATGTTATATCTATTTTCAACATCAGTGTAGGGAATGAGACAGAGCGCGATTGAAAATATGAAAATGAAAGATACAAAAATGTAAGGAAGACAACGAGATGGAGAGAAAGAGAGAGCAAAAATAAAAAAAAATGATTCAATCGAGAGGAGAGAATAGATTGGAGACAGCAGGAATGAAATGAAATGAATAAAGCTCGTCAGTTGTGTGATTGACTTGGAACGAGTAAGTTTAGTGTCTTGTTCGTCCGGACACGACAATGGCGCAGTTCGGTAAATAAGTAAGTATATAAAAGGGACATTCGCTCCGAGAAGGTATCTAGTATACGAGCCCCTGAGAGAGCATTGTGAGTGTTGCCCCCGAGAGGGTATTGAAGTTGTTTTCCCCCTGAGAGGGTATGTGAAGTATTGCCCCCGAGAGGGTAACTGAAGTATTGCCCCCGAGAGGGTAATTGTAGTATGGCCCCTGAGAGGGTAACTGAAGCTCTCCCCCGAGAGGGCAATTGAAGTATGGCCTCTGAGAAGGTAACTGAAGTATTGCCTCCGAGAAGGTGTTTTTAAAAACAAATCCCCTGAGAGGGCAATCGAAATATGTACAGCCCCAGAGGGGGTCCTGAAGTATAATGCAAATATGTGAATTTTCAGTTCGGTCTACATTTCGTACGGCAAGTTGTCTGCTGATGGTCGGCATGGTTTCGATTCGTTTATTTTTTCACGTGATTTACGAAAGAATCGAGAAATTTAATATTCGCAATCTCTTTGTTCCGCACGAGCTCTTGTGCTTCGACTCCGCTTCGTTTGAACACGCAGTGTCGATTTTTTGGGCGAAAAGGACAGAAGATCGAACCGGAGTTACATCACCGTATCCATAGAATGAATTCGGTTTGCCTTTTCGTCCAGAAAGGTTGGCATGGTGTTTGTTGTTTCTCACACGTAGTGTACGAAAAAGAGAAAAAAAATCTTTTGCGAGGATGTTTGGGCCATAGAAGTTTGCTTGAACACGAGAAAATGAGATGGAATTCGCGTTGCCTCTCAGTATCGCCAGGTTGATCTCGGTTTATCTCTGCGATCAGGTATTGCTTCTTCGTTTTCACACATGGAGGAAGAAAGAAAATGAACTCGCGTCGCGCGATGCTCTGCCAGTTGTCTCTCTAAGTAGGCATGTTGGCATTGTTTCTGTTTTATTCCCACACGTGGTGCGCGAAAAAGAGAGTACATATGAATTCGCTATGTATATTATATTTTATGAAGATGCTTGCTTGGGCTTCGGCACTGGTTCGATTGCACATGTGGGGTGTTTGTCTTTGGAACAAGAAATGTGAGAGAAACAACGTTGCCTCTCATTACCACGAGACTAAATTTATGTTGCATCCCCGGGCAGGCATGTTGGCATTGAATAGTTTCTGTTTTGTATTCTTTATACTCTACCATTTCTTTTGGTACTGTAACACCCATCGGTTATATTGAACATGCTGAGCGTTGGTTTTCGGAGTAAGAAAAATGAGAGCGTTGCCTTTCAGTATCGCGAGAATGAATTCGGGTGCCTCTCTGGGCAGGCATGCTGATATTTCTGTTTCTTCCACACAGGTGATGTGCAGTAGAAGAAAAAAAATGCATTCGCTATCGCCATTCCATTTTAACAAGTGTAGTTAATTGTGCTTAGGCACAGGGTCACTTGATCGCCTGGTATCGTCAGAGTCTCTGTATCGAGAGAGCACGCGGTCGTTGGCATATGTACCAGAGATGCCAGGTATTTTTTTTTCAAATGTCTGCAATAATAATTTTAAAAGTCTGGGAAGAACAAAAAATGTGAGGCAAGCTAGTGTAACCAAAAGCCTTTATATTCAAAAATCTGCAAATATCTGCAACCAAACTAAAAAATCTGCAAATATCTGCAGCCAAACGGAAAAATCTGCAAATATCTGCGTCATCGAAAAAATCTGCAGCTTAAATTAAAAGTCTGCGAATTTGCAGACTTGTCTGCAAATCTGGCATCTCTGATATGTACGATAGTTTTGGGCATATATGATGTACGGATGAAGGGAGAAAACATGAGCTCGCTATCGCTATCACGTCAAGATGCATAGGCTATCGGTGCCGGAACATTTGTACACGCCATGACCAGTGTTACCACAAGTACAGATTTATCTACAAAAGTACAGATTTTTCAAATTTTATTAGTACAGATTCTGTACGGCGAAGATTACAGAATTTTGTGAAAAAGTACAGAATGGTGCAGATCTCGGGAGCTGAAAGTGTAAAATGAAGTTTTTGTTCGACATACCTAACTATAAGTTATATTGAGAAAGTGTTTACAGAATATTCAAAGAGCTCAGGACCTCAGCGTAGCTGGCATACACGAATAAACACAAGGCAAGGGTTTACTTTAGACAGCTGTAAATTAAGCAGGAGAGTTCAGCAGATCGATTATTTGTAAGGAATTCTTTAATTATTAATGGCGGAAAGATAAAATTAGTTTGAAAAGGATTATGTATAAAACGACCAAATTGTCCAAACATTATTAGCTGAACGAATCTGATAACTTTTTTACTGGTGCAGATTTTGGTACAGATTTATTCAAAAAATAGTGCGGATTGAAAATATTTTTTCACCCTAGGTACAGAATAAAATGCGACAGCACTGGATATGACGTGTTTTCGAAAAGAGAAATTGATATATTGTTTTGCCTCTCCGACCAAATAGGCTGACAATGTTGCCACAAGTACAGATTTAAGTACAAAAGTGCAGATTTAAAAAATGGTACGGATTCTGTACGGTACAGATTACAGATTTATGTAAAGCTAAAATTGTTTTGTATAGTGTTTGAGTAGCAGTGTTCATTTATCGTGAGTTTTATTACGAATTTTAAAGAAAAACGAGGAACAAATAATTATTTTAGTACTAAGAGCTAATGACCGTTTGCTTAAAAAGAATGTTTAGCATATCTTACAAACAAAAATTATCATTTTGCAAAAATATTGCTTCAATTCATGTAAGAGATTGAACAAATTTCATGAAATTTAAGCAAAATTAATAATTAAAGATGAGATTCGCTTTGCCTTTCGGACTAGCAAACTAGCCATTCCGTTTTGCAAGGTCATTGGCATGAACTTCGGTACTGATTAGGGGACCTTACATGCGCAAAAAAAGGGTCATGTCACCAGTGTTGCCATAAATACAGAAATATTTAAAGGCTACAAATTTATTTACGGATTGATTAACATTTTGCTAGTACAGATTCTGTAAGGTAGAGATGAAAGGTTTTTAAA
Organism: Topomyia yanbarensis; assembly: GCF_030247195.1. Taxonomy (NCBI): domain Eukaryota; kingdom Metazoa; phylum Arthropoda; class Insecta; order Diptera; family Culicidae; genus Topomyia; species Topomyia yanbarensis. The sequence goes on from NC_080672.1 coordinate 178,211,689, forward strand.
GAAAGATACTGATGGTTACATATTTTTGGCAAACTAGAATCGTTTGTATAACATTATGAGTAGTAGTGTAGATTTATAGCATACGTATGCCTTGTTACATCGGCCTTGAGCATATGTGCGCGTTTGATGAAATTTATTCTTAAAGTATGTGTTTGATCGCATGAAAGAACAAAAAGTTGAACTCGCAGTTCTAGTTGATATGTGCATTATATATTCAAAACTAGAGTAGAGGTAGTGAAGGATGTAGGGAATGAGACAGAGCGCGATTGAAAATATGAAAATGAAAGATACAAAAATGTAAGGAAGACAACGAGATGGAGAGAAAGAGAGAGCAAAAATAAAAAAAATGATTCAATCGAGAGGAGAGAATAGATTGGAGACAGCAGGAACGAAATGAAATGAATAAAGCTCGTCAGTTGTGTGATTGACTTGGAACGAGTAAGTTTAGTGTCTTGTTCGTCCGGACACGACAATCAGGAACATATTTTATGTAAAAAGTAATACTAAATATTGATAATAAATTATCCTACACCAAGTAATAATAAAAAGTATTGAAAAAAATCGATGAATGTGAAGACACTTTGACTTGTCTAATCGCTATTTGATAGATGTATAGAATTACAATCATTCTTGATTTCAAAGTGGTGATTTAAGCAATTTTATATACTAATTGATGCGTTTGTTCCCGGCTATACCTCAATTGTTTTCAATGTCACAACAATATAGCCTTGAATTCAATGCCATAATGTACGTTTTATACACCAACAGATTTAAATAGAATTAAGTGATATATCGTCATTTGTATAAATGCGTGAAAATACAGAATATTATTATTAGACAAAAACTTTGAATCAAATTGAACTACTAACAAATTTGAATGCATCAACCGATTAAAAATTATCCCATCTACAATTTCTGGAAGCACTAAATTTTATAATCTTCATTTTGATTGTGTTCTCCCTACCTCTAGTATTGTGTATATCTTTAACAAAATAATTAACTAACAAGTACACGGAAAACCCCGCAAACACAAAAACGAATTTTTGTGTTGAGTATTTCAATTAAAAATGGCTATTTCAACGAAGTCATCAAAAACTGAAAAAACCTTGAAAATAAATTTTTTGAAGCTAATACAAAAGCGGCTTTGAAGTTGTGACTTTTGATGTGTCAATTTAGTTGTTATATATGTTATTTAATCTAAGTATAATTGTGAATGACTTTTTCTGCAGATAATAAATTTCATCATGCGACTGAGGTCCGAATAATGACGTTTTGAGTCTTAGTTTTAGTTAGAAACTGAGTTAGTTTCTAACCCCAACCGCTGTCAGTTGATACATTTTTACAGCAGTTGGGGTTGGAAACTGACTCAGTTTTGCTTCAAGCAAAAACGACATAAGAGACACCAGCTAGGCATTTCGATGTTTCGGTGCTTAACCTTAAACAGCGAGATATATATATATTAAAATTTTGTGGTAACAAATTCAAGAATACAGTTATATCAAACTAAAATAATGCCTAAGCATTGAAAAGAGGTGGTGAGGGTGAGTGACGTGAACATGTTTGGGTCAATTTCTTTATTGCGCATTTTGCACCTAACAAGACTACTGCGTTGAAAATATTTGCACAATGCATTCCCCTCACTACACATATACATATGCGTTCTGTATTCTCGTACCCTATCTGACAGTTCTTTTTGTTTTGTGTTTGCAATTTGCTGCTGCTAGATTAAGTAGAACTTTTTCAAAATTTTATAACAAAAGACTAAATAAAATACAGGGTGTTTGGTTCACGTTAAGAATCTCTCGGGATGTGATAGACTGCCATATTTGGAGAAAAAAATTGTTCTACACATACCATCAAATCTCAACCGTTACAGAGTTATTGAACTTTTTGTGTAAAAAACTTATTTATCTTAAAATACCTCTAACGTTAAAAGTATACTTTGTATTTTAAATGTTTTAGTTCCATTCGAAAAGTGAGAAAATTTCGCATTGAGTGATGCCCTCACATGTTTCAGCTAATGAGTTTAAGTAGCCTTTTCAAAGTAATTTATTGAAAATTAAACAATTTTAAACGATTTTTCGTTCATTTCTTGAAAATCCTAATAGTTAACCTCATCATTTTAATAATTCAGATTGTTAGTCTTGATGAGCTGCTCAATTCGTTCTTTGACATGATACACTTACCTTTTCTTATTTTCACGATTTTGGGTTTTTCAACTTGGGTATTTTTATTTAATTTTCACTAGTACCCGCTCTAATTGAAAAATTATGGCACTTATTGTACTTTTTTTTCTTTTTATTCGAAAGCCAGGAAAATTTTACAGTGAAAAATGTATGAATACCTTTCAGTTAAGTGAATTTAGTATTCTTTTAAAAGTAAACTAGTTTAAAGTTAGTGCTATTATTAGCATTTTCGTTAATTTTCTTAAAATAGTAAATAATAAACATCACCAGTATTATCATGGAAATAATGCATTTCAGCAAGTTCTACAGTTCGTTCTTTGACTCCATTCAATTATCTCTTTTGGTTTCGACGCAAAATCGTTTTTATCCAATCGTTTCATATGCAAAAATAACTATTTCGAACCCACTACATGTGTGACGAGCTCATTCCGTTGTAACTATTTAATAGCAGCAAAATGAAGAGATGTAGACAAAGTGTCAAATAAAAAGTTATAGAGAACATTAAGGGGCATCAAATGAACAATAGTTACGATAAATTTTGTTGATTAATAATTAGAATAATTAAAAAACTCTCCAAAACACAAATTTTGAGTTATTTCGTTAATAAAAAATCATTTAGTACACTTAACTAAAAGATATTTGTACATACAGTGATAGGACATATTATCAGCTTTCCAATGAAATCTTGTAAATAACGATATAAAGCATATTTTTTAGATTAGAGTCTTTTAAGCACTTGCAAGTCGGTTACAGGAAAAGTATAGTAATGAAATTACAAAGAAATGAGAAGAGATGGAAATATGACGTCCAAGAACAAATTATGAATCGTTCTAAAACCCAACTTTTGGATAATGGATATTGCTATAATCATACTTCATTATTTCGAGAAAATTAGCAAAAACCTCCTCAAAAACACTAACTTTTAAATACTTTACCGCTAAAAGGTTATTGAAACTAATTACTTAAAAGATATGAGAACACCATTCAATAGGAAATTCTCACCTTTCGAATGGAACTAAAATATTTAAAATACAAAGTATACTTTTAAAGTTAGAGGTATTTTAAGACAAATAAGTTTTTTACACAAAAAGTTCAATAACTCTGTAACGGTTGAGATTTAATGGTATGTGTAGAACAATTTTTTCTCCAAATATGGCAGTCTATCACCCCCCGAGAGATTCTTAACCATGAACCAAACACCCTGTATGTATGTGATAATATGTTATTGCAAAACCGTTTTCAGCCTCGGTAAACACGGATTAAAACAACAAATGATTACGGACGATTTACAACTCCCGGATTCGGATATTCTCGGAACGATCTTTTGCGTTACGATGACTCTTGGTGCTGCATTGTCAACTGAAATGATTGAATACAGCTTAAGGTTGTCCGACACCGGAATGGATATCAGCAAAGCAGAAAATGTTGATCACCAACAAATTGAAAGCAGACTCTCATAACAAATTGATAGAAGGATTGCTTGGTTGCTAACTGCTGATTGCGGTATGGGATTTTAAGGGCCATAATTCCGGCAAGGAAGTGGGTAAATGAGGAGTCTGGAAATACTGCCAAAAAGTTGTTGGCTGTTGGCGAAAATTTTTTTGAAGCGAGAAGTTATTTTTACAAGCGGCAAAAGTGGAGTGACAATACCTGTTTGGAGCTGCAACCCGATTCCGCAAGAGGAAGATTTCATCCATTTTGCGTTGTTTAATGATAAAACCAACCATAGATGTTACTTATCTTTAGCTAATCTACTAATCTTAATTGAAATTTCCAATGAATATTAGTGAGCGAGAAAAACTAGCTGTCAAAAATTTTACGCGCTAGTCTTAAAATTCATAGGATGGGCAATACCATTCTCACTATTTTTGCCTTTCTCATATAGAAAGGTTATGCAATCACTCTGAAAAACCTCAACCTAATCCCGGCCCGGAGGGCCGAGTGTCATATCCCATTCGACTCAGTTCGTCGAGATCGGAAAAAGTCTGTATGTGTGTGTGTATGTGTGTATGTATGTGTGTGTATGTGTGTGTATGTGTGTGTGTATGTATGTGCGTATGTGTCAAATAATGTCACTCATTTTTCTCAGAGATGGCTGGACCGATTTGCCCAAACTTAGTCTCAAATGAAAGGTGCAACCTTCTCATCGGCTGCTATTGAATTTTGGATCGATCGGAATTCTGGTTCCGGAATTACGGGTTTCAGAGTGCGGCCACACAGAAATTTCTCATATAAACTATAGGAAAAATTAAAAATAGAATTTTTATTTTTGATGCTAAATGTGTTCAAGGTGCATGAAACGTCGAGATTTGATGCAAACTCGAAAAAAATTTTGACGACAATTCACTTTTTTGAATTTTGGCACATTTTTGCCTTTCTCATATAGAAAGGTTATGCAATCACTCTGAAAAACGTCAACCTAATCCCGGCCCGGAGGGCCGAGTGTCATATCCCATTCGACTCAGTTCGTCGAGATCGGAAAAAGTCTGTATGTGTGTGTATGTGTGTATGTATGTGTGTATGTATGTGTGTATGTGTGTGTGTATGTATGTGCGTATGTGTCAAATAATGTCACTCATTTTTCTCAGAGATGGCTGGACCGATTTGCCCAAACTCAGTCTCTGACATACCATGCGAGGCTGACTTTTGTGCTCACCTTTTTCATTCCTTGCTAGGCTGACTTTTGTGCTAGCCTCTACCAACCTGTGAGGCTGACTTTTATGCTCACCCTTAACATGCAGTGTGAGACTGACTTGGATGCTCACCCTTTCACTCCTCTGCCACGCCATGAGGCATCGATAGCTTAGTTCCAATATACTACGCTACGACCCTCCCGTCTTGGCATGAGGCAGTCCACTTATACGCCTATATACTCACTCTTCTGTCTTGCTTCGGGCTGGGTTTACCCCTTACGCGGTTGCCATTCGCTGCGCCAACCTGCCTCGGCATGAACAGACCATTCACTCTCTTATTTTGCGCTTGGCCTTTTTCGCTCCAGCTAACCAATCACTAGTTAGCCGTGCCCGCCGTCTGTTGCTCGGTTCGCCAGATTACCTGTAGCCTACTGGCAATCTGGATGGTAGCAGCCGAGACTGCGTTCCACTTCTCCACCGATTGACACATCCGCTGAATAAGGGTATCAGGGGTTGTGTCCCAGCCACAGACGTCAAGCATTGCTCTTCTTTCGACGTCGAACCGATGACATACGAACAGTATGTGTTCGGCAGTTTCATCTACACCTGGGCAGTCCGGGCAGACTGGGACCTCCGCGTGCCCGAACCTGTGGAGGTACTGACGGAAACAGCCATGGCCTGACAGAAATTGTGTCAGGTGGAAGTGAACTTCCCCATGGGGTCTTCCCACCCAGCTCGATATACTAGGTATCAGCCGGTGAGTCCACCTACCTTTCGAGGAGTTGTCCCACTCACGCTGCCATCTGGCGACCGAGGTCGCCCTGGTGCGCTCGCGGGCTCCCCTATTTCCACGTAGCTCAAAGCACTCCTCATCTTCTCGAATGACCAGCCCGACTGGCATCATGCTCGCTATCACGCAGGATGCATCGTGTGATACCGTGCGGTAGGCAGATATCACTCTGAGGCACATCACGCGGTAGGTGCTCTCCAGTTTCTGTAGGTAACTGGTTACCCTCAGTGCTCTTGACCATGACGGGCCGCCGTACCTGAGGATACGCCTGCCAGTAACCTACGTCTACTGGCGCACACCTTTGAGCTGTTGGACATCATTCTCGATAGTGCCGCAACAGCAGTCGACGCTCTCTTGCACGTATAGTCGACATGACTGCCGAAGGTCAGCTTGTCGTCTATAATGACTCCGAGAGACTTCAGACTTCGCTGTGAAGTGATCGCGACTTCTCCCACATGGATAACTGCATGTTGTGCCGACTTGCGGTTGTTGACGATAACTACCTCCGTCTTATGATGAGCGAGCTCCAGGCCTCTCGCGCTCATCCATTCCTCCACCGTGCTAATCGCGTGTTCTGCGGTTAGTTCTACCTCAGGAATTGACTCCCCGTAGACCTCCAAGGTTACGTCGTCGGCAAAGCCGACGATCTTGATCCCAGGAGGGAACTTCAGTCTCAGCGGTTCTCTCTTGCATCCTCGGTGCGAGCTCTTTGCATCCTCGGTGCGAGCTCTTTGCATCCTACGTCTAGCTCTGAGGCAGGCTGACCGTAGAGCTGCAATCTCGGCACTCCACCAGTATACCGGGCATCTACCGTTTCTTGGCAGTGTTTTTCTCGGCATAGTGGCGTCGCACGCGCGTGATAGAACAGCTACCAGCGCATCCCCGCTTAGACTGTCGGTGTTGGCCTCCAGTCCCAGGGCCGCGGTGAAAGCTTCGCTGTCGAAGTGATTGGACTTCCACCCACGTACCTGGCAGGGATCTCCCGCCCTCGGATGCTGCACACCATAGTTGATCTCAAAGCGGATTGCTAAATGATCGCTATGGGTGTAGCCTTCGTCTACCCTCCATTCCATGCCTGGAGCCAGACTCGGGCTGGCAAAGGTCACATCAATCCACGCATCCACTCCGTTTCTACGGAATGTACTAGCGGAGCCATTATTAGCTAGCACAGTATCGAGTTTCGCAAGCGCTTCCATTAGCGCTTGACCCCTGCTATTTGTACAGCGGCTGCCCCACTCCACTGCCCAAGCGTTAAAGTCTCCCGCTATTACTACCGGTTTCCGGCCCACTAGGTCCGACGAGAGCCTGTCGATCATCTGGTAGAACTGTTCTATTGGCCACCTTGGTGGGGCGTAGCAGCTGCAATAGAACACACCATTGATCTTGGCAATCGCCACACCCTCGGCGGAGGGGTGTATTACTTCTTGAACCGGGAACCGTCCCGTTGTACAGATTGCCACCATTCCAGACCCGTCCGACACCCAATTGCCGTTGCCGGCAGGGATGCTGTACGGGTCTGATAAGAGGGCGACATCTGTCCTCGACTCCGAGACCGACTGCCACAACAGCTGTTGGGCTGCTGCACAATGGTTAAGATTTAGCTGTGTGACTCTCACGGCTTCTTCTTATTTACCTCGCCGAAGGGACACGAAGGTCCGCCCATAGCATGTTTATGGGCTTGCTTCTTAGCGGTGCAGATAAGGCACTTATATGCCTTAGTGCACCCCCGCTCTTTATGTCCCTCCTCGCCGCAGCGACGACATAGCTTGCTCCTATCTATGCCTTTGCATTCGTATGCTTTATGGCCGGATTGGAGGCACCGATAGCACCTATCCACTGAAGGCGGCTGGGGATACTAATAGGGCATACCGACCAGCCGAACTTCAGCTTCCCTTTCTCGGTTACCTTTTTGGCATCCGCATTCAGTAGCCTGAGGTAGGCTACTTGGGTGCCAGAGGGTCCGTCTCTCAATCGCACAGAAGCCCGCTCGATTGTGACGTCGCAGTGCTCCTTGACGGCTGCGACGACGTCTTCTGCGGTCGTGAACTCGTCCAAGTGCTTGCACTGGAGAGTTGTTTCCGCACCTAGCGACCTGATTTGGGCGCCCTCACCAAGGACCTCTTGGGCCAAGGCCTTGTATACTGCACTTGATTGTGCGCCTCGCTTCAGCAGCAGGAGCATCTCTCCCGTGTTGGTGCGTCTTACGCTACGCACATCCTGTCCAAGGGCCGAGAGGCTTTCGGCCGCCTTCATCGATTTAAGGACATCGGCGTATTTGTCCTTGTCGGTTTTTAACCACAAGGCTTCGCCTCTGTCCTTGGCCTTCCTCGCAGGCCGCGGTACCTCCGGTTTCGGTGCCGGCTTTTTCTTGGTGACCAGCGTCCAGGGGTTTGAGCCCCCTGCCCCGGTCGTGCCGGGTTGCTGGTACCATCGCTCTCCACAGCGAGGTCACTCTCGCCCTCGCTTACCTCATCCAGGCGGCGTTTGACCTTGACGGTTGCACGCCGAGTTGTGTCGGTTTTGGCACCCTCGCCTGGCGACTTCCTAGGGCGCTTCGCATTCGATGCCGTCTTGCGATTGCCCTTTCCTTTTCCCTTCGGGGGGAACTCGGTCGCCGCTCCGATCGACGTGGCTGCTCCGTAGAAGGTAAAGGCCACTGTCTGTGAACCTCTATCGACCTTCTCTCTTTCCTCCCTATTGGAGGCCACTGTCTGGGTTTCTCTGTCGGGCCTCTCCCGACATTCCACCCTCTCAACATAGGCCTGCTGTTCCTGTCTTGCGACACGAACAGCTTTCCGGAGCTCCAGGAGGCTCAACTTCAACTCCTTGGCTATATTCTGCTTTGCGCTAGCGAAGTCGATTATAGAATCGAGTTGCTTCGCTACTTTGCGCATCGCAGATATTGGCCCCTCCGATGCATTGGTAGGGTTATTGCCTACCGCCGCTGGGGGGGTCACTGGTGCTTTCGGATGCAGCACTCATCGCTCCACTACTCTCCCCACGGGGGGGAGACCTCGCCAAACCACCTCTAGCGAAGGGGTTTGGCACCTCCATCTGTTTGTTTTTATTTTTATTTATCTCCATGTAAAGTCCCACGAGTAGCGCGAGAAATATATGTCCGCCACGCCAGAGCTCCGCATTAGCGTGGTAAGGGATGCTTACTGTGGGGGTTGCCCAGGTACCCCACAGGCTCCGTTAACGATCGAGCATCTTTTTCACCCCCTCGATCACTCATCCCTCGGCACGGGTCGCTTCACGCCTTGGAATTGGGGTTATGCCCTACCTTGCTTTACGTGGTGATCTCGGCCCGGATCATCACAACCATCCTCCTTTACCAGGGCTTTGGACCTGTAGCTCTGGTTCTCAATAGTTGCATGTACGTATGACATGCTACTATTGAGATCCGTCATTCGCTAGCGGAGTTGTGTATGTATGTGTGTGTGTGTGTATGTATGTGCGTATGCGTCAAATAATGTCACTCATTTTTCTCAGAGATGGCTGGACCGATTTGCCCAAACTTAGTCTCAAATGAAAGGTGCAACCTTCCCATCGGCTGCTATTGAATTTTGGATCGATCGGAATTCTGGTTCCAGAATTACGGGTTTCAGATTGCGGCCACACAGAAATTTCTCATATAAACTATAGGAAAAATTTAAAAAAAGAATTTTTATTTTTGATGCTAAATGTGTTCAAGGTGCATGAAACGTCGAGATTTGATGCAAACTCGAAAAAAATTTGACGACGATTCACTTTTTTGGATTTTGGCACATTTTTGCCTTTCTCATATAGAAAGGTTATGCAATCACTCTGAAAAACATCAACCTAATCCCGGCCCGGAGGGCCGAGTGTCATATCCCATTCGACTCAGTTCGTCGAGATCGGAAAAAGTCTGTATGTGTGTGTATGTGTGTATGTATGTGTGTATGTATGTGTGTATGTGTGTGTATGTATGTGCGTATGTGTCAAATAATGTCACTCATTTTTCTCAGAGATGGCTGGACCGATTTGCCCAAACTTAGTCTCAAATGAAAGGTGCAACCTTCCCATCGGCTGCTATTGAATTTTGGATCGATCGGAATTCTGGTTCCAGAATTACGGGTTTCATAGTGCGGCCACACAGAAATTTCTCATATAAACTATAGGAAAAATTTAAAAAAAGAATTTTTATTTTTGATGCTAAATGTGTTCAAGGTGCATGAAACGTCGAGATTTGATGCAAACTCGAAAAAAATTTGACGACGATTCACTTTTTTGGATTTTGGCACATTTTTGCCTTTCTCATATAGAAAGGTTATGCAATCACTCTGAAAAACGTCAACCCAATCCCGGCCCGGAGGGCCGAGTGTCATATCCCATTCGACTCAGTTCGTCGAGATCGGAAAAAGTCTGTATGTGTGTGTATGTGTGTATGTGTGTGTATGAATGTGCGTATGTGTCAAATAATGTCACTCATTTTTCTCAGAGATGGCTGGACCGATTTGCCCAAACTTAGTCTCAAATGAAAGGTGCAACCTTCCCATCGGCTGCTATTGAATTTTGAATCGATCGGAATTCTGGTTCCAGAATTACGGGTTTCAGAGTGCGGCCACACAGAAATTTCTCATATAAACTATAGGAAAAATTTAAAAAAAGAATTTTTATTTTTGATGCTAAATGTGTTCAAGGTGCATGAAACGTCGAGATTTGATGCAAACTCGAAAAAAATTTGACGACGATTCACTTTTTTGGATTTTGGCATATTTTTGCCTTTCTCATATAGAAAGGTTATGGAATCACTCTGAAAAACGTCAACCCAATCCCGGCAAATTTTTTTTTTTCGACTTTCATAAGGTTTCTGGATATTAACAGGGGCGTAGTTGATGGTTTACGGAGAGGGGTTACACTCCCCCCCCCCTCTACTGTTAACTCCCCTCCTTTAAAAATCTCCTTAAATGACCCCTCAGACCACCACCCCATCCAGCCCTCATACCCCTCCCTTTCAACCCCATCATCTTTAAACCACCACTATATCACAAAGTATACCAATTTAAGCTGGGGAGTCGTTCGTTCATGGGACTTTCGCCCTCCTCACATACCCACCCCCGAATGACAAAATGAGTTAGCAAGCAGATAACACTGATCTAATGCCGATTAGGCTAATGGAGTATGATATTTTTTTGTTTCAAGTGTTTCACCGTCGACACGTAGCTCATCAAGTTCGTGGCTGGCATGCCATTGTGTATAAGTGCAAAGTGTACTAAGAAAGTAATGGACATTTCCACAATTATGTTGAACATAAAAAGCCTCCGTGCCATAGTTTAGAGGAATGAGAAAGGCACAATTGCACCGCTAGGTGGATTAAAACAGGTTTTATTCTGTGAATTTGATGCTCACCGGAAAAAACAAAGCAAACTGCAATTTTGTTTACACTGAAAAAAATTGAGTAATTTTACTTATTTTATGTACGGTTCATTCCACGACAGATTTACAACCATAACACAGAAAACAGACATCCATGATCGAACAAAAATATTTAAAAAACGTGTTTACACATTTGAATTAATATACGATAAACACTAGCGCCATCACACCAACCTATCTAGAATCTTGCTCAAAGAAAACAACCGGTTACGATTCTATTGGTTGATGCATTTGAGCTGGAATTCATGCTGGAAGTCCGAACCGGTTCCGGACTAGTTTGACCAGGTAGAGAAACAAGCGCTGTCAATTCTGTCAAACTCAGCCACAAAAAACATGACGATAGTAGCGCACCTGGTTTGGATATCCCTACTACCTTCGAAACCGTTAGAGATTTTACACAAGTTGAATGCTGAAGATGGACGTCTGTTCTCTGTGATCATAATTTGAATTCCTACCAAAAAATTCTTGCAAAATAATTAATATCTATTTTTTGTTTTGGTTGAATACGATAGAGCTTTTTTAAGTTATGAGTTTTAGAATGAATTGGACCATTTTTCAACCACTGATAACTCGGAACCTCTTTGTTGTACGAAAAAATGTATTAAATAATTTATTACATTGGTGCGTTTCGTCCTTGTGAGAAATTTTGGTGTATACCCAATTTTCTCCTTAGGGTGAAATATAGCATAGTATTAAATAATAAAAAGTGGAATGAGCTCAGAAACAAAAATCTGATACAGTTTTTTGTCATTTATGTTATGAATTCTACACATATTGGAATCAAATAAAAAAACAAGGTTGGATTAAAACATTTTTTATTCAATGAGAACATTTATAATTATATTTAGAACTTTATTACTTTACGAGATAATTGGCTCATAACATGGCGTTTAATGTAAAATTGCCCTTTTTAATGTTATAATTGTAATATCTCGCAAAAAATTTTGAGATCTGCTGCAACATTTAAAGAAAAAATAAACAAAAAAATTGATTAAACTTTTAAAAAACTAAAGTTTTTTTTATAATATAAGTGCGGAATACAGAAGTTGCAAAAAAATCCTCAATTTTTTCAATTTTAGTTGTAAATCTGACATTGATTGGCCCGTACGGTGCATGGAAGCTACCATCTATGTCTAAACTATTTTTCGTGAATGAAACGAAATGATTCGTTTTTTATCAATTATGTTATGTAGTATGAATATTTTTTGAAAGCGTAAATTTATTTATAGTACATAAATGGAAAAAAATCGTGCTTCTGTATATTATATTGCATCGAATCTTTTTAGATCGCTGTTTGACAACATCAATTTTATTTCAAAGTGCTCTTTTAAGTACTAGAAAAATGCTATATTTGCGAAACTTATCCATACATATTTCGATAACAAGCAACTAATTTAAATAAAAACTAAATAAATGTAAACAATTCCTATATTTTATTTTTAGTTGGTTTTATTAAACTTATTTGTAGCAGAAATAAAAGTATATTTTCTCAGTGTATACTCTGATTTGACAGTTTGCGCTCGAACAGGCAGTCGAAATCTACACGGAAACGAAAAACTACCTAAAATTGAGTTCCTTTGACTCAATCTCGTGGTATCGTGGGGGAACTTAAAATTAGAGCACTCTAGTTAGAGTGCGGCCAAGACGCGTTTGACGTATCTAAACGAGCAGAAATCTGACGTATTTCTATTGTGAATACGTCAAATTTCATGTTCGTTTGGATACGTCATGGCCTCTTGGCCACACTCTAACTAGAGTGCTCTACTTAAAATTAGGTAAACCATGTTGAAGGTAGTTTCCATTTAACCACGGCAAAAATTACAACTCATTAATAGGTTTTTTATACTCAAATTTAAGTTGAATTTACCTAATTTTGAGTATACCCCAAACAACTCAAAAGTACCTTCCTCCACGGAAGACCTTGACTGAGTCGAATCTCTCGTTTTGTTTTTGACAACACTAATAAGTGCGAAAGCGACGCACAACTCAAAAGTAAGTTAAAAAGAACTTATTCTGCAGGTTGTTTTATTTAACCGTGTATTACCGCAATCTAACAAGCTCGAAAGGTTGGTCGAATGCAATACACAATGCCGCAATTTAGTCGAAACGACTTCAAAACGTTTCGAATCGAGTCACTCGAATCGAGATGCGGAATGCCATCCCTGGTTTTTTACTCGTCATGGTCACCCTAACCATATTTCCCACACTCGAAATAGATATTCAAGTGGCAATTGTATGCATTTCATATGTTTGTAGATTGAAATAATTCAATAGATGCCCTCTAAGAACGGTTGGTTTCAAAATCGTCCAACGAAGGACGTTCGTTGGACCAATTTGGACATCGTTCAAATAACCGTTCAACGAACGTCCATCGTTGGACCCGTGTTGAACGATTTTGAAACAATTTTTTGGACTTCTCAGTGGGTGTCCACTATAAACACTCATAGTAATAGACTCGCGGATGTAAAAACCGCAAAACTGGCAACTGAAAAAACAAGCGCGTTAAACTAGCATCACCCAAAAATGTGCAAGCTCGAACGTGCCCGACTGTATTCGATCACCTTTTTTTATTAAAATAATTTTTCAAGTGGTTCAATATGTGAATCAAAAGAGAAGTTATACGTTTGATACTGAGCAACAAGAAATTAAGAAAAGCAAACAAAATCCAATTTCTTTAAAAAACACAATTTTGATGAAAAAGAGTATAAGTGAAATGCTTTTTATTCAGTTATATAGAACACAATAAATATCTTTCCACAGATAACAGACGTTTAGGCTAGAACAAAATTTCTTCAAAAACCTGTGTAAACTTTCAAATTGATATACGTTGAAAATCCGTGTTTCACTATTGCCATCTGCGCAACTGTTTGCTACACGTGTTCGACAGCTGCACTCTAACTGCATTGTAGTGATCACTGCGCCATCTGCAAACGTTTGCCAAACATGTTTCAGATGTCTGATTTATTCGGAATTTCAGCAGCGGGTATTTACACACGATTCAAATCGAGCCTAAACGTCTGTTATCTGTGATCTTTCTAAATAACATTGTAAAATACTAACACGAACATGAAAAGTGAAGCCTACTGTGAATAACAAAATAATTTTTTTATATGAAATCGCAATACTTGTTCTGCTTATTTGCATTGTATGACGTCATGCTCGTTTGGCTCCGAATTTTGACAGTTTGTTTGGCTCGATAAAAGTACCTTCGCTGGTCTATTACTATGAGTGTCTATAGTGTACACTAGAGTGGCTCGAAAATGACATTTTTCAGCACAGCACTTTTTGAGTTCCTTTTGTGGTCCCAAATGCCTGTGAAAAGTTTGGGAGCGGTCGGTTGCTTCCCGGGTTTGCGCATTGCGTTTAAAGTTTGTATGGGATTTTATATGGGGAAATCAATTATTTTGCATTTACGTTAATAAAGATCGCTATTTCACTCAATATGAAAAACCAGGTTTATAAAACGATAATTCAAACCTTGGTTAACAACTTTGTCGAAACCGGTAACTAGCTACGAGTTTTCAAAAAATAGTTATAACGATTTTAATGTATGGTTCAATCCAAATGCAAAAAAAATGATTTTAATATGGTTCAATCCAAATGCAGAAATTAATTATTTCTTCCAACACTGTCAGTACACCACGACACCGATACTTTAAACTTGAACAAATGATAATATATTCATCGCAGAGACTTGGTACCTTTGAATGAAATGTTCAGAATGAATTGCTGAATAACACAGACGTAGTCAGAAAATGAAAAGAAGAGGAAGGGGGAGGCTTGTGTACTCCCCAGTTCCCTTTTTAGATAGTTTAGTATAACATAAGTAGCACATCTTCAACGCAGGTTTGTACCGTCGAATTAAAAATTAATCTTACGTGTTTGAGTGCTACTATTTAAGGGCTCTACTGTTATCTCATTTAAAATGGTGCAACGGTTTATAAGTTTTACATATTTTAAAACCCTATTTCTTAGCCATTCAGAGTCGGAATTTAAAAAAAAAATGCATATCCTTAGATTCCTTGAAGTCTCGGAATTATTTTTATTGAAGTTTTCGTTTGAGAATCTAGGAACGAAACCAGGATAGATACTTCAAACAAGCGTTTTTTGATGAAATTGAGTTAGGTTCACGCAAAACAGAGGTGATCTTGGTGGACCAGCAATATACTTCAGGTTAGAACCCAACGCGATTTCCAGACCTGAGTTAGTTTTTGCATCAAGCAAAAATAACATAAATTTGTAGGTGTAAATCCTAAATATTGTAAATGTTTTTTCCCACAACAAAGATTGTAGTATGATTCATATTTGGGTCTATCAAAATATTAAGAAAGTTCAGTCATTAGCGGCCCTTACACGTTCAATATTTTTGTCAATACGCGTATTGACGATATTGTTACAATATTTCAATCCCATTTGAAATCCACATCGTCAATACAAGTTTTTTCGATTACACGTACAATACTTTTGACAAAAATATTGAACGTGTAAGGCCCGCTATTGACTCTTACAAGGACGTAATGATTCTTTGTCTTATACAAAACAATCTAAAAAGGGACCGGGGAGTACACAAGCCCCCCCCCCCACCCCGCTTCTTTTCATTTTCTGACTACGTCTATTTTATTCAGCAATTCATTCTGAACATTTCATTCAAAGATACCAAGTCTCTGCGATGAATATATTCTCATTTATCTAAGTTTTTAATGTCGATGTCGGTGGTGCACCGGCAGTGTTGGAAAAACTAATCAATTTCTGCATATGGATTTTACCATAAGTTTTAAAATCGTTATAACTATTTTTTGAAAACTCGTAGCTAGTTACGGTCTTCGGCAAAGTTGTTAACCAAGGTTTGAACTATCGTTTTATGTAGCCGGTTTTTCATTATCAGTGAAATAGGGATCTTTATTAATTAAAATGCAAAATAATTGATTTTCCCATATAAAAACCCATGCAAACTTTGAACGCAATGCGCAAACCCGGGAAGCAACCAACCGCTACCAAATTTTGCACCGGCATTTGGGACCACAAAAGGAACTCAAAAAGTACTGTGCCCGCTAGTTTAAATCATTTTGAAGTTTTCCCATACAACCGCGAGCCACTCTAGTGTCCACACGATGTTAACGTGTTAAGTAGTAGATACAGAACACTAGCTAGATAGATGCACGACGTGCTACCAAAACCATCACACCAACAACCTGAACGAACCCGAAGCTAAAAATCTCGTGCCGTGCCGTGCCATCCCGTCGTATTGCGGATAGCCCTTAAATCTTATGGAGCCGATTGAGGGATATTCTGCAAAAGGAGTGATGTCTGATTTTTTGTAAATAATCGATTATCTGTTAATCGAGTAATTTTCGAGAGCTTGATTAACTCAACGGCGTTAGTATAAAGATACGCAAAGAGTGTACAAAAAGTGAAGCCGAAAAAAGTCTAACTATCGAGCTAAACTAGAATCCAACTTTGCTGCAGAGGTATCAGAGATGGATTCCAATTGTGCTCGATAGCACAGTCTATAGAGAGCAGTTGCGCAAAGAGTGAAGTCAAAAAAGCCTACCTATCGAGTAAAGGCCCTAGTATAAAGGTACGCAAAGAGCGTGCAGAAAGTGAAGCCGAAAAAAGTCTACCTATCGAGTAAAATTAGAATCCAACTTTGCTATAGAGGTATCAGAGATGGATTCCAATTGTGCTCGATAGGTAGACTTTTTTTGACTTCACTCTTTGCGCAACTGTTCTCTATAGACTGTGGATTAACTGATTCGATTAATCGACCAAAATAATCTCTTATTCAATAATCGATTAGGTATAAAATATTATATTGCAACCAAAAAGGTCGTTGGGTACAAAGGCCTTAGTAGAAAGGTACGCAAAGAGCGTGCAGAGAGTGAAGCCAAAAAAAGTCTACCTATCGAGCAGAATTAGAATCCAGCTTTGCTTCAGAGATATCAGAGATGGATTCCAATTGTGCTCGATAGGTAGACTTTTTTGACTTCACTCTTTGCGCAACTGTTCTTTATAAACTGTGGTTGGGTAGGGTAACCAACCAATTTTGGACCCCTAGAGGAAATGAAATTACGTGAACGCCAAAAAATATTTGCTAGCCTATGTTTTTAATGCAATACATGCGCGAGTCTGCTCAAAAATTACTGTTCTTGAAAGAAAACTGTCAATGGATGTTTTATACATTTATGTCAATGTACTCGAAAATGACTTTTCTTCACAGTATGAGTTTTTAACGTTTCGGACCCTTCCACGCTAATTTGGACAGTGTTCCAAGCATATTTTGGACACACTGAATGTGACTGAATATATTTTGGAAACAGTGAAGTTTTTTCTACTAAACTGACCTACTGACTCGTTCTCTTTGAAGTATATTTAATGCATGAAAGAAGAACATAAGCAAATCAGTGGCTGCCAATCAAAAATGGTACATTAATCTTTCTATGGAAGGTTGACTGCATGAAATATTTTTTTAGTTCTATCATTTTGAGAAATAGAAAAACTTTCGGTACAATTAGGTTACTGCAGACTAAATATTAATTTTTAATTCTTTTGTTTACGAGGTGGTTTCTTGTTATTCTTTCTAAGCTTAGTTTTTCTTTGTTTCTCTTCCTTTACTTTCCTTTTTTCTTCAGTTTTCGGTTTGTGGTATTCAACTGTTCGGCGCAATGTTAAAACAGCAGGACTACGTCACTTAAATCGTGATGTTCCCGTTCGTGTGAGTGTTTCAGGAGATTCTAGGAATTCAGCAAGCACAATCTTATTATCATTATTTAGCTGTGATATGTCTCTTAGATTTGTCAACATATGGCTCGTCGAATTCAACAAATTCGAACTACAAATGTTCTTCAACATGGATTTCAGAAATCTCCTCTTTGGTCATATTATGGCCTTCAATAAAATGTTCGTCAATCGTTTGATTTTCGACATCCATTGGTTTGAACATTTTCAAATAATTTGACCAAAAAGAGCAGGCGACCTACCGTTACGGAATTTTTCACTTTTTGATTATTCTAACTCGATAAACAAATAGCTGTCAAGAAAGAAAATCGAGGGGTGTCCAAAATAAGTTGATATCATTTTTTTAAGACATATTGTGGACACCATTTATTTAAGATTTTTTAGATAAAACATTACGAAGAAACCTTTTCAAACACGTAACATGCATAATACCAAATCAGACAAACTAATTAAATCGATAAAAAATATTATAATATGGATCTTTAATTTGGACAAATTGTGTCAGTTTTTCATATGTATTGATATCGGGTGTCCCTACGAGTACACTCATATCATTTTTAAACCTTAGTTATTCTTTTATGATTTTTAAATTTAAAAAAACCAAATTAAATTCAACCAGCAAACTGACAGTTGTCCTACTAAATTACGTATCTGCAAATATCTCGTTCGCCTCATTGTTAACCGGGACAGCACCCCACACAGCATGATCTGGTACTTTTTCAATCCGCTAGCAGTCTGCCATCCCAACCCACATTCGGAAATGGCTGCCTCAACAAAACGCCTGCCTCACGACTACCTCGCGGCTACCAGGCCCGATTCAATGACGTTTCCACTTGGATGTCAAATTCCAAAATGACAAGTAAAATTCGCCCGCTCCAAATGTGCGCGCGGTTATTGCTTTTTTCCGCCATTGTGTAGTTGCCGGTTAAAAGACTTGCATTTTTCTTCATAGGTAAGCATTCAATTTGTATCTATAAGGACCGATTTCTTTACCGTCGCTTAACCCTTAAGCCAGGTTTGTTTTGTTCTTGAGAATACACTGTGAGTAGAAAAATAAAACATAATAATTAAACGAAAATGTATAATTTTCTTTTGGTTAACATAAATTGACAAGCAATATACAATCAAAACAAAGAAGAAGTAGAAGAACCAAGAACCGGTTCACTAGCGGTTGTGGGCACTCTGGCTGCCAGAAGTATAGCAGACGGCTGGCAGCCATGCCTCCCTCAAAACCGATGGGCGAAATCCTGGTAGACACGGTTGTATCGATTGAGTTGTATTTCTGGCAGCCGCGAGGTAGCCATACACAAGAATGTCTGCCAGCCATTTTTCGCCCGCTGGCAGGCGTGAGGCAGCCGTCTGGCAGCCAGCCTTGAGCGGGAAGTTTTAACTGCAAACTATGGTAGATCTGATAAGGCAACCTATAGTGTCGTGCAAGTCGCATGGGTTTGGATGTGTTATTGTCCTAAAAGGAAACAAACTAAAAAATGTTTTTTTCAATAGCTTCGGGCCAAAAAATTTAAAAAGGACTGAGATATTAACTCACGGTACTAATCTGCATCAGAATATGCCTTAACCCGCACACTCCTAAAGATTCCTATTGTACATTTAAATCCAATTTGAACATGTATCATTTCCACCGATTCCTCTTGGCTATCGTTGAAACATGAAACGTTTTCGGTGATATTTTTTGAAAACTGTGGATTCTCTTTAATTTTAAACAATTAGAGATGAACTAATGATATTGAAACTTAATAGACAACCAAAGGAATGTAATTGCTGCATTAAACCAATCAAATTCAGAGAAACTTGGCAGTGTAGGAGGCAAATATATTAACAGGGTCCAAAATATGTAGGGGTTCAAATTAGGTTGGTTACCCTACATTTATTAGTTTGGAAGGCGCTTGTCATGCTTTTTTCTGCGATTTTCATATTTAACGTTTGCACAGCCTTCAAGAATTATCCCAGCAAAGTTCTGTGATTCAGGGATGTCAAGTGTTTTTCCAAAAAATCTGTAACATTTTTTAAAAAATCTGGAATTGTCTGGATGGCCTAAATTTTTTTGGGAGAGCTATAAATGTTGCAATTTATTAATGAAATATATTTGTATATTCCTGCAATCCAAGACGCTTCGACAAAATAAGCGAGCTTTTGGTGCAAAAAAATTAGGGTATGGTATGTTTCCAGCTTTTCTAAAAAGTTTTGTTTTGAAAGGTTGTAGCTGAAAAGGTGGTTTCAAAATCAACTATGTATTCTTGTAACTTATTACTCAAATTGTCTGGATAAATCTGGACAAATTCCTTGAAATCTGGGTCAGACAAACATAAATCTGTATGTCTGGATGACGCTTCTATATCTGGAAGAATCCAGATAAATCTGGAAGGTTGGCACCCTGGAGCCGGAATACTAACTGGAAGCAGCCGGAATTCCTGCTGAACTCGACACAGATCTTTCATTAGGGCCTAAGTCGCAATGTACTCACATGGAGAAAAATCAGTTTCAATATTCGGCGAAGGTTTTCTAAATGTAGTTTTTATTGTAGGTATAAATTACTTTATGACCGTGTTTTTCCGGAAGCATTTTTCGTTAAACCTTATGACAATATAACAAAGAATTCAATTCCTATGTGCTTTTAGTGGGTAGAAACTAAAAAAATGTTTCCGCCCAATTTGCATCCCAGTCGTGATTTCGCCCTTCAGCAACCACCATTTGCGGAAGGGCTAAACCGTGTACATAATTTTCAGAAGGGCGCGGTAAATGGGCTAAACTGACTCTGTCTTGCTGGGTAGGGCTGGGTAAATGGGCGAGCTTGACAGTATACTTTTTAATAGGGCTCAGCAAATGGGCGCATAGAAACCCAATGTAAAAGAAAGGGCGCGTGAATCTTTTCATCAAATTTCATGAAAATATCGAAATATTCGAATGTTTATGTGCAACAACTATCGAGTAGACATGATCATAGTAAATATTGCTTATCATTTATATAACAGAACCGCCGTTTATTCTTTTATTTGTGAATAATAACCGTACGCCCGCTTCTGTCTAAAAATGTAAGTTTGGCCTTTATATTCCATATGAGAAGAAGGGCCTAAGCAGTCTCTACGCATCGCTCGATCGAGATAGAAGTGTTTTGTTTTCGGTCTGTTGGAAAAAGAACAGTGCAGTAATCCGCGTTCAAGGTTATTTTGCCATTCTCTGCCTCTTCGAGGTTTGGACTTTTATTCTTTTGTGCGTGTGTTAACCGTTAGGCCACATTCCTCAACCTTTTGTTCGTAAAGCGAGGATTGAACAATAACCAGCTATTTAAGCTGGACTGGTGCGTCGTGGGAAACGAGTATACAGATAAGTGAAATCTACCTTTTTGATACATTTACGACTTTTTCCCGTCTGCGCGGGTGCTGACCCCGTGCATTGACGGTGTCGATGGCTTCCTCCCCGGATGGCCAAATGGAGATCGAGTCGACTCCTAAGGCTCTCCCCCGACCCAAACAATATCCAGAGCTCTCGACCGGTCCCTTTGTGGTCTTCTTTCGGCCCAAAACAAAATCGCTGAATCTATTACAGATTTCAAAAGACCTGACGGAACGGTTCTCGGCTGTGATCGAAATAAAAAAGGTCCGCTCAGACAGGCTGAGGGTCGTGCTGACTAACTCAAAGCAGGCAAACGATATTGCTTGCTGCGAGCACTTTACGAAGGACTATCACGTGTATATTCCAGCTGTGAAAGTACAGTCTGAAGGCGTTGTCACCGATGACAGTTTGACATGCGAATCTGCTGCAGTACGGGGTTGGCCGTTTCAGAGACCGCTTACTTCAGCCAGTGAAAATACTCGAGTGCAAGCGTTTGCACTCAGTAGTAGTTGCGGGGGATGGTTCATAAACGTACCCCCAATCAAACTCTTATCGGTTGACCTTCGCTGGTACCGCTTTGCCAAATTACGTCCTCTTGCACAAGGTTCGTCTGCCTGTGCGTCTGTTTGTGCCGCGGGTCATGAATTGCACAAAGTGTAAACAATTGGGTCACACAGCCACCCATTGTAGCAATAAGGCCCGCTGTGGAAAATGCGGGGAGAATCATCTAGATGATTCGTGCAGTAAGAATGCTGAGAAGTGTCCTTACTGTGCAGAGAATCTGCATGATATCTCGGCATGTCCCGCGTACAAACTACGCGGGGATAAACTAAAACGTTCCCTTGCTGGACGATCCGAACGTTCTTTTGCAGAAATGCTAAAGAAAGCTACACCACCAACCTCAACAAACATCTATGCTCACTTGCCTCCTAACGAGGGCGAGGCTGATGACCCACAAGAGGGAACATCTACTAGGGCGCCTAGAAGTTATAGGAAGAGGAGGAACATTTCCTCTCCTAAAGTTCGTTGTAAAGGCCAGAAGGTATCCCTTGACGGGACTCAGAAAGTCACATCTATTGGAAGTGTTGCAACCAAACCGAAGCAATTAGCTCCTGGTCTCGGAGGATTAAACTCAGAGAAGGAGTTCCCAGCACTTCCCGGAACATCAAAAATCCCAAGTGTTCCTCTGTTTCAGTTCGAGAATAATCGCGGCACTGGAATTATCAAACTCTCGGACATTGTGGACTGGATAATAAAAACTTTCAATATAACTGATCCTATTAAAAGTCTTATGTTAGCTTTTCTCCCTACAGTAAGAACATTTTTGAAGCAGTTGACTGCTAAATGGCCCCTCCTTTCAGCGATTGTATCCCTCGATGGCTAACTCATCGAACGAGGTCACGGATTTGATCACTGTTCTACAGTGGAATTGCAGAAGTATCATCCCGAAAATCGATTCCTTCAAAATTTTAATAAATAATTTGAGTTGCGATGCATTTGCATTATGTGAAACTTGGTTAACTTCCGACATAGATCTCAACTTCCACGACTTTAATATTATTCGCCTGGATCGAGACACCCCCTATGGAGGAGTGCTTTTGGGGATCAAAAAGCGCTATTCCTTCTACAGAATTAACCTTCCCTCGATAACAGGTATTGAAGTTGTCGCTTGTCAAGTAACAACCAAAGGCAAAGATCTTTGCATAGCTTCCATATATATTCCCCCCAACACCGCGATTGGGCATCGCCGGCTACATGACATCATAGAATCCCTGCCTGCACCGCGACTAGTTTTAGGCGACTTTAACTCTCACGGTACGGAATGGGGTTGCCTTTATGATGATAACCGTTCCTCTTTAATTCACAATATTTGCGACAACTTCAACATGACAATTCTAAACACGGGTGAAATGACACGGATTCCTCCCCCACCAGCGCGCCCAAGCGCGTTAGATTTATCCCTTTGCTCGACCTCGCTAAAGTTAGAATGCGCGTGGAAGGTAATCCCTGATCCCCACGGTAGCGACCATCTGCCGATCGTAGTCTCAATCAATAACGGCTCAAGGCCATTGGAAACAATCAATATTTCGTATGACCTCACACGAAATATCGATTGGAAGAGCTATGCTGCCGCGATATCCGACAACATCGAATCTACTCAAGAACTTCCTCCGGAGGAAGAGTACAGCTTTTTGGCTGGCTTGATTCTCGACAGCGCGAATCAAGCTCAGACTAAGCCAGTACCCGGCGCGAACATACAAAAACGTTCTCCCAATCCCTGGTGGGATAAAGAGTGCTCAGACGTGTACGCAGAGAAGGCCGCCGCGTTTAAGACCTTCCGGAACGACGGGTTACCCGCTAGTTTTCGACAGTACGCGACGTTAGACAAGCGAATGAAGAGTTTGATGAAAGCCAAAAAACGCGGTTATTGGCGCCGGTTCGTCAACGGATTAACGAGAGAAACATCGATGAGCACTCTTTGGGGAACAGCCCGACGTATGCGAAACCGAAACAGTACTAATGAGAGCGTGGAATATTCAAACCGTTGGATATTCGATTTCGCCAAGAAGGTTTGTCCGGATTCCGCCCCGGCACAGAAGATCTACCGCGCCGCGTCCCGTCACGATAACGCGAACGAAACACCTTTTTCGATGGTGGAGTTCTCACTTGCTCTCTTGTCGTGTAACAATAAAGCTCCAGGGCCAGACAGAATCAAATTCAACTTGTTGAAGAATCTGCCAGACTCTGCCAAGAGACGCTTGTTGAACTTATTTAATAAGTTTCTTGAGGCTAACATTGTCCCACACGATTGGAGGCAAGTGAAGGTCATCGCCATCCAAAAACCAGGAAAACCAGCCTCCGACCACAATTCGTATCGACCGATCGCAATGCTATCTTGTATCCGGAAGTTGTTCGAGAAAATGATCCTATCCCGTCTCGACAATTGGGTCGAAGCAAATGGCTTACTGTCAGATACACAATTTGGCTTTCGCAAAGGCAAAGGGACGAATGATTGTCTTGCATTGCTCTCAACCGAAATTCAAATGGCCTATGCTAGTAAAGAGCAGATGGCATCAGTGTTCCTAGATATAAAGGGGGCTTTTGATTCAGTTTCTATCAACATTCTTTCAGAGAAGCTGCACCAGCATGGTCTTTCAGCGACTTTAAACAACTTTTTACTAAACTTGTTGTCGGAAAAGCACATGCATTTCTCGCATGGTGACTTATCGACATCACGATTTAGCTACATGGGCCTTCCCCAGGGCTCATGTCTAAGCCCCCTGTTATACAATTTCTACGTCAACGACATTGATGAATGTCTTGACAATTCCTGCACGTTAAGACAACTTGCAGACGATGGCGTGGTGTCTGTTACGGGACCCAAAGCTGTCGATCTACAAGGACCATTACAGAATACCTTGGACAATTTGTCTGCATGGGCTATTAAGCTGGGTATCGAATTCTCCACGGAGAAAACTGAGCTAGTTGTATTTTCTAGGAAGCGTGAACCAGCACAACTACAGCTTCTATTAATGGGTCAAACTATAGCTCAGGTCTTCACAGTAAAATATCTAGGGGTCTGGTTCGACTCGAAAGGTACTTGGGGATGCCATATTCGGTATCTGAAACAGAAATGCCAGCAAAGGATCAACTTTCTTCGTACAATAACCGGAACGTGGTGGGGTGCCCACCCAGGAGACCTAATTAGGTTGTATCAAACAACGATACTGTCGGTACTGGAATACGGATGCTTCTGCTTTCGATCCGCCGCGAACATACATTTCATCAAACTCGAAAGAATTCAGTATCGTTGTTTGCGTATCGCCTTAGGGTGCATGCAGTCGACCCATACGATGAGTCTCGAAGTCCTGTCGGGCGTTCTCCCGCTGAAAAATCGATTTTGGGAACTCTCATATCGATTGCTCATTCGATGCGATATCTTGAACCCGTTGGTGATTGAAAATTTCGAAAGGCTTGTTGAGCTCAATTCTCAGACCCGTTTTATGTCCCTGTACTTTGACTACATGGCGCAAAATATTAATCCTTCTTCTTACAATCCCAACCGTGTGCATTTCATAAATACTTCTGAATCTACTGTTTTCTTCGACACATCCATGAAAGATGAGATTATTGGAATTCCGGACCATATACGCCCACAAGTGGTTCCAAATATTTTTTATAATAAATTCCGAGAAGTCGACTGTTCTAAGATGTTTTATACTGACGGATCAAACCTCGAAGGGTCCACTGGCTTCGGTATTTTCAATCAAAAGTTCACCGCCTCCTACAAACTCAGTGACCCTGCTTCAGTTTACGCCGCAGAACTAGCTGCTATTCAGTATACCCTTGGAGTCATTGACACATTACCCGCAGACCATTACTTCATCGTCTCGGATAGTCTGAGTTCTATTGACGCTATTCGCTCGATGAAACATGGAAAGCATTCCTCGTATTTTTTGGGGAAAATACGGGAGCTACTGAGTGCTTTATCTGATAAATCTTTCCAGATTACCTTGGTGTGGGTCCCTTCTCATTGCTCCATTCCGGGCAATGAGAAGGCGGACTCCTTAGCTAAGGTGGGTGCCATTGAAGGTGACGTTTTTGAAAGACCAATTTGCTTCCACGAATTTTTCAGTATTACTCATCAGAGAACCCTCGAAAGTTGGCAAACCTCGTGGAGCAATGGGGAGCTAGGAAGGTGGCTACATTCGATAGTCCCTAAGGTATCGACGAAACCTTGGTTCAAGGGGATGGATGTGGGTCGTGACTTCATTCGTGTGATGTCCCGACTCATGGCGAACCATTACACGCTGGATGCACATCTCCGACGTATTGGGCTCGTGGAGAGTGGTATCTGCGCTTGTGGCGACGGTTATCACGATATAGAGCACATAGTCTGGGCGTGCACCGAGTACAGTTCCGCCAGGTCTCGGCTTATGGACACCCTCCGGGCCCGAGGAAGACCACCCAACGTCCCGGTTCGAGATGTGTTGGCAAGCCGCGATGTCCTCTATATGTCCCTTATATACACCTTCATAAAAACCATCAATATCCAACTTTAACTGCCCCTTTTTCCTTATCATTCTCAGAAGCGCTCTCTTCCACCTGTACCATACACCCACGATGGTTTGATGCGACTCCAAGGCGACACAAAACATCCCTGTCGAATGAGCCAACAAACACGGGACCTAAAGCACGAACATCACACGCACAACTCGAAATGTAGCCGATCAACATCTGAGCCGCACTACGAAATCGTCTGGAGAAACCCCTGCCATCTCGAGAACGACCACCCGACGTCCCAGTACATGATTCTTCCTGATGAAGACCACCCTGATTCTGTAATCCATCCGTTGATCTCCCGAAGTCTGAAACTGAAATAATGTTCTCCCCCTGCCATGTTTGTCCACCCTACTTCCCCTGACTCTTATACACAGAAGTAACACCCCTTCCCCACCCCCCCAAATATCTTCATGAAGCATTTAGCTCTTCTTGCCTTTTCTAGTTTTAACTATTATATTATATGATCTCGTTGAAAATGCCCAACTCTACTACCACATAAAATAACTCTAATTAATGTCTCCGAATCTTTACAAAATTTAATCACGCCCTCTAATTATTTCTACTTTTAAGATAGTCGTAAAAATTTTCCCCCTTAGTTAAACATTATTTGCTCCAATAATCTCATTGCTAAAAATGTCAAACCGTATTGCCATAAAAACTAAATGACCCCTCTAATCTTACGAAAATTATACTACCCCCTTGTGTATATGTATAGCTATAAATTAGCCTTAGTTTAATTTCAAAAATCAATATGTAAGCCCCTAGTTTTAAGTAATTTATAATGTAAAACAAAACAAAATTGGCACCTTTAAGCTAACGCAAACCTGCCTTATCAAATAAACGAATTGAAAAAAAAAAAAAAAAAGAAGGGCCTAAGTCGAAATCTCGAAGAAAATGCATGTTTCGCCGTTTTGTTTTCTTTAATTATACATCGAACTAAAAACCATTTTAACTAATTTTCACCTCAATCTTGTAGTATTTTTTTGCATAATGTCGTAATAGCGAAAACGCAGTTTATTTACATTTGCGATTTAAGCCCTAATGAAAAATCTATGTCGAACTTTACTGGGATGCTGTCGATTAATTCAAAACGGCTAATCGATTTACTCGATTACCCAGTTAAGCTCAGCCGGAAATGAAACGGAATTCTAGCTGGATGCAGCTCGTATTCCGGCTCCAGTGACACAACCGATTCTAGTTAGAATCGGTTGTGTCACTGGAGCCCGTGGACGAGCTGGAACCAGCCAGAATTCCAGTTTATTTCCGGCTGAACTTTACTGGGTAGTTTCTAATCGATTAATAATTTGTCGATTATTTTAGAAATTAATCGATTATTTGCGTTGATCGAGGTAAAAAAGACATCACTACAATGATAATAATATAACAGTACCATCTATTAATTTTACACATAGCTTTTTGCAATTAGCGGCCGCATATGCATACTATTTGCTCGCACATAGATCTAATGAGAAAAATATCAACACATACATTTTTTGCATTGAAAATTTTTAACTTCGGCACATCAAACATGATTCTATAGCGACACGTGCATATAATTTACGTGTGAGCTTGTTGAATTCTACAGTTTGCACTTGAAATGGATGTTTTGCGCTTGATGAATATTTTGAATTTTTGCCTTTTTCATATAAAGAAAGACTATGCAATCACTGTAAAAATCGACTTCTTAACCGAGTCCCGGAGGGCCGAGTGTCATAGACCATTCGACTCAGTTCGTCGAGATCGGAAAATGTCTGTGTGTGTCATTTAAACTCACAATTTGCTCAGAGATGGCTAGACCGATTTACACAAACTTAGTTTCAAATGAAAAGTATAACGCTCCCATAAGCTGCTATTGAATTTTTATGTGGTTTTTGTTTGAGGCGAGACTGAGTCAGTTCCTAACCCCAACTGCTGTCAAAATGTATGAACTGACAGCAGTTGTGGTTAGAACCTGACTCAGTTTCAGGCTCAAGCGAAATCGCCATTAGTTAATCCGACGTCTGGTTCCAGAGTTACGGGTTGAAGAGTGTGATCAGACAGCAAATTCCCGTATAAACTGGTAACACAATGATGTAATACATATTAAAATGTGTCCAACATTACTTCGATTTACAGGTCTGGATCACTTATGACCAATCAAAGTAGCTTTGACTACATCGGCCACCTATGACGGTTCATGATGCCCCCGATGAACTCACCAAGTTCCTAAGCTAATGCCACGCCTATTTCCCAGCGAATTCTGCACCGATTTTTACAAGCTTGGTTTCAAATGAATGATACAGTAATACCCTTGATTGCAGATGAATTTCATTCGGTTCCGACTCTTGGTTCCGGAGTTACAGGTTGGTTAGTAAGGCCATAGTGGAATTTCCCATATAAACCGTTACAATCGTTATACCTCATAGGCTAAAAAACTATTGAAATGGTCACCAAATTAATTCGACTCGCAGGTCTAGATCACTGATTGCCAGTCAAATATTCTTCAAATATATTCTCCGCTATCGACAATTCCGGATTCCGGGCGTATTCTAAAATCAAGTCACATCGATTCTTAGGTGATGACTGAACCGACTTTCTCAAAACAAGTCTCAAATGGAAGATAATATGCAGTTGAATGTAGCATCGTCCCCATCCTACACCTTCCCCTTTCATCACCCTTCCCCCTAGACCACCCTCACACCTGCATTCCCTTCATCCATCCCGTATACTGCCCATAAAAGCATAAGAGTCCCATTTCGATTTTTGTCGAAAATGAGTTATTTGTTGGATCGAATTCTGTATCACCACCAATACACAAATAAGATTACCAGGTTTGTTCAGAAAATATAGAAAAAAAATACCAAAACATGGTTGTCCAATCCATACGGGTCAATGAAAATGTAAAACTTGAACAGCGTTTTTCTCGGCTTGCTGTTTTTCAATATGGGACTCTTATGCTTTTATGGGCAGTATAGAGTACTTGACAATCTGTAACTGTATTATGTGGTTTTCGTTTGAAGCGAAACTGAGTCAGTTTCTAACCCCAACTGCTGTCAAAATGTATAAACTGACAGCGGTTGGGGTTAGAACCTGACGCAGTTTCGGGTTCAAGCGAAATCGCCATTAGTGTGTTCAACGATTTGTTTTCCTCCACCTGTCATAGGTAAAGAAAAACAAATCAAAAATAACTTTTCGGTCCGATTATTTTCATGATGGAATCTGACCAACCGGTATTGTATATCTCCGGAATAAATTTTACAGCGAATGTTTATGTGCAACAACTATCGAGTAGACATGATCATAGTAAATATTGCTTATCATTTATATAACAGAACCGCCGTTTATTCTTTTATTTGTGAATAATAACCGTACGCCCGCTTCTGTCTAAAAATGTAAGTTTGGCCTTTATATTCCATATGAGAAGAAGGGCCTAAGTCGAAATCTCGAAGAAAATGCATGTTTCGCCGTTTTGTTTTCTTTAATTATACATCGAACTAAAAACCATTTTAACTAATTTTCACCTCAATCTTGTAGTATTTTTTTGCATAATGTCGTAATAGCGAAAACGCAGTTTATTTACATTTGCGATTTAAGCCCTAATGAAAAATCTATGTCGAACTTTACTGGGATGCTGTCGATTAATTCAAAACGGCTAATCGATTTACTCGATTACCCAGTTAAGCTCAGCCGGAAATGAAACGGAATTCTAGCTGGATGCAGCTCGTATTCCGGCTCCAGTGACACAACCGATTCTAGTTAGAATCGGTTGTGTCACTGGAGCCCGTGGACGAGCTGGAACCAGCCAGAATTCCAGTTCATTTCCGGCTGAACTTTACTGGGTAGTTTCTAATCGATTAATAATTTGTCGATTATTTTAGAAATTAATCGATTATTTGCGTTGATCGAGGTAAAAAAATTAAAGGGTTGTGTACAGGACACGACCACGGTGACATTAAAAATGTAGCTTTTTTTCAAGAGCGTGCAAATGTATTTTATCTATCACACATATCGACTCAAGTTCCTGCTCACTCGCCTGTTTTTTATGTTACAATTTGCTATATACCCTCCCCATTAAAACATAATTTATTGAAGGTCTTTTAACGATAATCTATTAATTAATCAAATATCTCACTAGGTGATTGGCATTATTTGGCTAATCCATCTAGTAAAAATAGGCTGGTCTGTCCAGAAAATATATTTAAAAGAAAAGTTCCATATTTAGAACCGTGACGAGGAAGCCCACGCCCAGCAACGGAAATATACAGATTCTTCATGAAATATGAAATTTCATTTTCCATTTAAATTTTCAATAATGTATTAATGAACTTAAGTAAACAATCTTAAGGTTAAGTATTTCTTGATCGATTAGTGGTGAAAAAAATGAAATTTTTTGATAAATTACATTGTTATGCAACGTTCGCACTATGAGTTAAAACGGGTTTTATGCTATCTTGGTGACATTTTCTCTTGTTGCTAATTATTAAAACGTGTTATAATTCTGTACTGTAAACATTGTATTATTAAACCAATTCTGCAGCGTTTTATGTTATATAGGTGTTTTATGTGGTAATAGGACTGACATAATTATATCTTCAGTACAGCGGTTTGTTGCATAATTTCAAACAGATATATTTTAAAATTTAAATTAGTATACCCAACCGTTCTATTTGTTGTATACTTTAAAACGCAATTAGAACTGTGTTTTAAATACATAGGGCAGGACAGATACTCTGACTGGATAAACTGGGAAAACAATTTTAAGTCCAGTAACGATTAAGACATGGCTTGAATTTGAATCGAAAAAGAACACCCGCCTAAACTGATGCTGGGACGGTAAGTTCTGTTTTAAAATTTTCCGTTGTGTACAGTACGAAACAAAAGTGTTTGAAATTAGAAAACAAAAAGTTCTGCTGGAAATGTGATTGTTTCCGATGCAATTACACTCAGGTTTTTTTACGCAGGGGATACAGGCCGTGCAAATGAAAACCGCCTAAATTTCAAAAAAAACGCGTAAATGAAAACCGCGGAAATTTCAAAATTCGCGTAAAAAATACCGCGTAATAAAACCTGAGTGTACTCCCCTATTTAAAATACTACGCTGCTGAACAGTGCAATAACTACAGAAGCACGTTGTCAGATGCCTTACTGATAAACATATAACCAAAATATGAAACATATGAAAACCAATAGGCTCTTTACCCTAGGCAGCTACAATGCGCCGTAAACATGGATTAACAAGTTACAACGCACACGCATGCATAAAAATAAATATATTTTATTCAAACGCAACACTCTTAAGCAGCACACACCGTATTGAATTAAATCCAAACCACCCCACCCACCCACTTTGCAAATCATTCTGTGACGCCGTGCTGGTACCCGAAAAATCCGCACACGACCACCGCTGCCGAAAATGCATAGCGTCTACCGCTTATTGTAGTGCCCACACGCTGCAGCCAT
This sequence comes from Topomyia yanbarensis, assembly GCF_030247195.1. NCBI lineage: Eukaryota > Metazoa > Arthropoda > Insecta > Diptera > Culicidae > Topomyia > Topomyia yanbarensis. The sequence continues at coordinate 178,243,287 of NC_080672.1, forward strand.
GATCTTACCCGTTCGACATAAGAACAAAAACTGATTCAAACGGGTACGCGTCACCTCTATTTATAAACTAACCGTGTATGGTTTAGTCACATAGGTGCGAGTGTGTGCAAATGCTTACGTTGCCGAAAATCGATAGCGCTTATTGCATCGCCCGGGGACGATGTTGTTCGTATGAGACAAGAGCAACAACTGATTTAAACGGACATGCGTCGCTTCTATTTATGACTTTTCGTCTTTCATTGAGTCACTAAGCTGCCCTCTTTTGACGGCTGTGTCTGAGAAATCTGCCTCACGAATGGTAATTTTCCCGTTTTTCGTGAACTTTTTAATTTTACCAATTTCCAAAAGTCTACTTTTATTGGGGAGATATTAAATTATTACCAATATTTAAGTTTGGTGTTTCTGAATCGGTTGGTGTATGAATGATTAAAATCCATCTAGTAATATCGGAGTTATAAGCGTGCAAACCTTACATAGTTTCGTTACATGGGATATAGTTTAGATTTTAGAATGACACCTAGCCCCAGATAGTGGAGTAAGACATTTTTAATGTCAAAAGACATCACTACAATGATAATAATATAACAGTACCATCTATTAATTTTACACATAGCTTTTTGCAATTAGCGGCCGCATATGCATACTATTTGCTCGCACATGGATCTAATGAGAAAAATATCAACACATACATTTTTTGCATTGAAAATTTTTAACTTCGGCACATCAAACATGATTCTATAGCGACACGTGCATATAATTTACGTGTGAGCTTGTTGAATTCTACAGTTTGCACTTGAAATGGATGTTTTGCGCTTGATGAATATTTTGAATTTTTGCCTTTTTCATATAAAGAAAGACTATGCAATCACTGTAAAAATCGACATAGAGCATTTCAACATCATTGTAAATACTCTAGGAGAGCTAATTCAAATGTTTAAGTTGGCTGACAGTTTGGAATATGACAGCTGGAGGAAAACAAACCCCCAATTAGTGTGTGAAATAATTTGCATAGAACTCTATACCGAAATAAGATGAATGGTTTCTGAAGCATCCTCCATTCTCAAGCCACTAAACCCCACCCTCTACACTCCCAAACCCATTCCCCCAATATTACAATTTGTAATTTACAAAAACTGAATATAACATTGAACTTAAGCTGATAGTCATTAAATATTATACTAAATAAAATATTATACTTTTTTGTTTAAAATGATTCGGCGTCAACTTTCGTGGTACGTCAAATAAGAATGTAATAGACATTTTCACAATTATATTGAACAATCCCAGCTAATTAGCAAGGGACTGGAAGGTGTGAATTTTTTTCAATATTAAGAGTTGTAGTACTCAAGGAAAAACAAGGAGTTGAAGGAAGAAAGTTTAGAAAAGCGTGAAATAGGGTCATATGAGCAAGCTTAGTTTTACGGCGATTTACCCTTTTGTCTTCTGCAACGCAGGGATAAGGATATTTTGGCATTATTGCTTGTGGCAGTAAAAATTGGATTCTAACCACACTGCGCACTTACTATTCTTCTATTGAATTCTTCTCATAGACTGGTTAGCTCGACTGGTCTGTCCATGAAAATACCATCTCTATCACTTGAAATACATGTGATTTGACAGCTCGCAGTTTTCAGTAGCAGTTTGATCACTCGCACTTCGAAAGTGCGGAGTCCAGGTTGGTGGGAAGTGCGCAATAAATGCGAATTACTTGAATCTGCGGCATGCCCAGACAAGCGTAGTCACGCAAAGGCTTATGCTGCCAGAACCGGGAAACTCTAAGCTTGCTCATATGACCCTATTTCACGCTTTTCTAAACATACTTTCTCCCTTCAACTCCACGCTCTTCTTTGAGCGTTTCAATATAAATAAGGAAAAAGATTGACTCACTCTAAGTCGTTAATAAAAAAAGAAAAAAAAAACCGCTAAGGATTCATAGTTTGGTTAAATGAGAAAGGCACAGTTGCACCACTAGGTGGATTAAAACAGGTTTTTGCGCATATAATTGCTAAGTGCGGGAAAAAAATTTCATTTAATGGCATGTAGCCAGATTATCTTGAGTATATTTATGAAGTCTACTTTCGCGTCAGTATAATACACAGGTAAAACAGAATCTTATCAAATAACTTTGATAATACTTTCGAATGATACGTTGTTAACCTCAAGTCATTTACCTTGAGTCATTTAGTAATGCACAAAAATTGTAATAAAGCCATACAAATTTTAAAACCGATTTCGAAACCATTCATTTTGAATATTAAATAACCAGTTAAAACACATACGGTTTGGTATTTTTCTTGCACTTGGCCAGTTGCTCTATTAGGCTATGCGATTTGTCACCCAACACGGCTTGAGCGACAACCCCAAAAAGATTCGGCAGCAATTGCACAGATTTTTCCACGGCTCTATCAATTTCAACAAAATCTTCGTCCTCCATAGTTTTAAAGATAACAGAATGCACCTCAGTCGCAACTTCAAATGTAAAATTTGATATTGTCTCATTTAATACGAATAACATTACCGTTGCCTAACAACGTGCACATATGGATACGCCTTTAGTTAGCCTGCAGTGTAATCGCATTTAATTTTCGAAAATGAATTTAGAATGCGCACGGTGGATGACTTTTATATTAAAGCGTCGCTTTGAAAGCTGTCAAAAAAACGGAAATCAATATGTCAAAAGTTGAAGCTGGCCTTTTCCGGTAACTTTTGTTGTTTAATGAACGCATTTTTGTCGTTCTGCGGAGAATTTCCACAGTAGGTTTGTATTTTCTATGAATTTGTATATTATGATACCGCTATCCGACGGAAAAATAGCACATACATTGGATGTGCGTATTAGATGATATGGAAACTATGTGTTTATTAAACAATTAACAATTCAATTCAACATGCTCATTGAATCATTTCTATTTACTTTCAGAAATGGTAAGCAGTCCAAAAAAGTGACACGATGATAATTTTTTACTATGTTGGAGTCATCAAGTGTTACGAGCGTATATCCAATCGAGATGACAAGAATAACATTTTAATTCCTATTTTAGGCCACGAAAACGGCAGGTAAGGACAAATCCAAGAATATTATGCGTGATCTGCGGATCCGCAAATTATGTCTAAATATCTGCGTTGGAGAATCTGGTGATAGGCTGACTCGCGCTGCAAAGGTGCTGGAACAGCTTACCGGTCAGACACCAGTTTACTCGAAAGCTCGTTACACGGTCCGTTCGTTCGGTATCCGTCGTAACGAGAAGATTGCCGTACACTGCACAGTACGTGGTGCCAAGGCCGAGGAAATTCTTGAGCGTGGTTTGAAGGTGCGAGAATACGAGTTGAGGCGGGACAATTTCTCGCAAACTGGTAACTTTGGATTCGGTATTCAGGAGCACATCGATTTAGGTATCAAGTACGATCCGTCAATCGGTATCTACGGTTTGGATTTCTACGTGGTACTTGGTCGTCCAGGTGAGTAAATGTTATATATTTGGTAACAGGATTCAATATGCTTGGAAAAATTTAAAAAAAGATATGTTCCTAAACTTTGCTATTAGTCCTCCCATGTAAACGCTCGAAACTTTTAAGAAATTTGCCTTGACCTGATGTATAGTTTAAAACTGCCAGGCTATTATTACGTATTATTACTCCATTACATTTAGTTTACTAGGCTACAATTAAATTTATAATTCAAATCATTAAGTCACCATCACCGTAAGTATTCAAGAGTCAACCAGGAAAAATTCTTGGTGTCGATAGGATCGTAGCTCTAAAGTATAGCTGTAACGGAAATTAGTATCAAGACTTTATCTTGCTAACCGCAGTTGAGACTCCCTGTTAAGTTTTTATTCTGTAAAATAGTCGCTTAGAACAAAGCGTTAAGTACATTTTCAAAAATTATGAGCATATCTTTTGAGCGTTATTTCAAAAAGACATCTACTATGAGTGATTCTCATTGTTTACTTTCTCTTCTGTTAATAATTCGGTCGCTTTAACATTTATTCCTCAACTCTGCATAATATGCTAGTCACTGTCCTTTCGATCTGTACTGTAAAATAAGCGAAGTTGTAGTGACGCCGTAAAAATCGAAAGAGAAAGTAAACAAAGAGAGTCACTCATTCTAGATATGTATGTCGTTTTGAATAAAAGCTCTAAACATGTTATAAATCGATTCTTAAAATAGATAACGCTTCTGATAATGCTTTGAGGTCTTCAATGCTAGTCAAAACTAGTTGTAGTTTAGGTAGTGAGTCTTATATTGAAAATGCCATCAAATATGAAACTACAAAAATGCGTGCATTATGTTTACATAAGTGTCATGTGTTAAACCTGAAATGCATACTTTCGCCATTAAGCAACATACGGAATATGGCGATATAAAACCCCCGATAAAAGGTATAGACCACTTTGGGAATTGATAAATGTAGAAACAAATACCGAAAACAAAAATTTTCTGGATGATAGTCTTTGATTCATGTATTTTTAGATGTGTAATAAATCCTTACATTGTGCCAGGGCCTACTGATTCGTTGTTGCACGTTCGCCTCGTGCAGTAATCGAAAACGAATTAAACCCTGCATTGAATGAATGCTTCGAATGGTCGTTCGTCATTTTCGGTAACGTCACTGAATATTAAAGATGAATGCGGTTTTTCATTAATTTAATTTGAATACTATTAGATTAAATAGATTTGTAACTGATCCAGATACTCTTCGTTTACCAATAATGATTAAAGAAAACCTGTGCTTTTCTCAATCATGATATGTCATTCATATGAATATACAGCAACTGTTCGGTAACTGGGCTAAGAGCGAATGCCGCTCGCTATAATTGGGTAGACCAGTAGACACAGCACTAGATTAGGATTCAGTGGAACATCATTGTTCTGATTCTGTTATATACCTGTGAAATGGGCCAACTAAAAAATGCAAAATGAATTCTGTACCGTTACATATCGCGACAAATCATTTTTATTTTTAGCCAGCATAACAATGGCCATTCTTGGCAGGTGTATTTTGTGTATTTTTATTAATTAGAATGCACAAATTGTTTAAACCTGCGCTGAATTTTGATAAATTTTCATTTCCTTGTGCAGTATATACAAGCTCTTTCATTTCGTACCAATAACAGTCGAAAATTTACACTGGGAATTGATAAATGTAGAAACAAATACCGAAAACAAAAATTTTCTGGATGATAGTCTTTGATTCATGTATTTTTAGATGTGTAATAAATCCTTACATTGTGCCAGGGCCTACTGATTCGTTGTTGCACGTTCGCCTCGTGCAGTAATCGAAAACGAATTAAACCCTGCATTGAATGAATGCTTCGAATGGTCGTTCGTCATTTTCGGTAACGTCACTGAATATTAAAGATGAATGCGGTTTTTCATTAATTTAATTTGAATACTATTAGATTAAATAGATTTGTAACTGATCCAGATACTCTTCGTTTACCAATAATGATTAAAGAAAACCTGTGCTTTTCTCAATCATGATATGTCATTCATATGAATATACAGCAACTGTTCGGTAACTGGGCTAAGAGCGAATGCCGCTCGCTATAATTGGGTAGACCAGTAGACACAGCACTAGATTAGGATTCAGTGGAACATCATTGTTCTGATTCTGTTATATACCTGTGAAATGGGCCAACTAAAAAATGCAAAATGAATTCTGTACCGTTACATATCGCGACAAATCATTTTTATTTTTAGCCAGCATAACAATGGCCATTCTTGGCAGGTGTATTTTGTGTATTTTTATTAATTAGAATGCACAAATTGTTTAAACCTGCGCTGAATTTTGATAAATTTTCATTTCCTTGTGCAGTATATACGAGCTCTTTCATTTCGTACCAATAACAGTCGAAAATTTACACTGAGTAGCTATATTGAATTTATTATTTTCACATGATTTTTTGCTATTTGTGGCAGCACTTAAAAATTATCAGTCACACACTTGGTCACACATAAATATGTGAAAACTATTGAAATTCATGTGGCGTGCATCAAAATTCTAATAATATGCTACATAGAAATTGGTTTCATAGCAAATTTCACATCATTCTGTCATCCATTCATCATTCCTCTCGTTTCATCTGTTGTAAATTTTATGCAATGGACATTTTCGGTCTTGAATGCATAAACTTCACAGCAGAATAAATGAGACGAAAATGAAAAATCTATACCGTTTATTCAAAACGAAATATCTAACAAATGTAAACAAACTGAGTTTATTATGCCAAATAAAAGCTAAGCATTGACTCTTTATCGCCCACAAATAATAGAGAAAAATGATAACTCTTTATATGTTAATTTAATCTTAAGTCAAAATGTCACATATAGTATACCAAAGCTTTGCTAATATTTTGTAGATATGATGTTTTGCGTTGTGATGTTTCTCCAAGTCGACTGTAGTTAGTATGTTTTTCCAATGCCAAACCTCATATCTACACTCTCGGTTGCAATACAGCACATGAAATATATCACAACTACACTGTACCAAAACTGAAGCGTTATTCCGAATGATATTCAATATGACCAGGCCCTTTAACATTTGTCAGTTGTGTTTTGGATGACAGCCTTTTGATTTTTGTTGCAAGTTACTTTCCACCCTTGTATGCAAGTATCAAATGAAAGACATTTAGAAAATAGAAGCAAAAGTTTCGCATTGCAAAGCAACAACCGATCAAGATTGAAATGTTAACATTAACTTTACAATAACTAAAACGTCGAATTTGATAAGACATCTCCATATTCAGCGTATATACCAAATCAGAAAATCGAAATACTTCCATTATTTCTTAGCATAAATGTCATTGAAAAGTTGAATGAAAGTTGCTCAAAGAACAAGACGATATATATTTGGTTTTAAGCAGAAGATCAGTTCAAATCAAGGAATTGGTTGTACATATATAATTATTATTGAAACAGTTTATTGCATTTTGCAAACGTAATTTATTGTTATTGGTTTCTTATAAACTACTGATCAAAATAATATATTCTAAAAACATCAAAACACAATCCAAATGCTTGTAACATGCTACCACAGAGAACAGACGTCCATCTTCAGCATTCAACTTGTGTAAAATCTCTAACGGTTTCGAAGGTAGTTTGGATATCTAAACCTGGTGCGCTACTGTCGTCATGTTTTTTTGTGGCTGAGTGCGACAGAATTGACAGCGGTTCTTCCTCTACCCAGTCAAACTAGTCCTGAACCGATTCGGATTTCCAGCATGAATTCCAGCTCAAATGCGTCAACCGATAGAGTCGGAATCGGTTGTTTTCTTTGAGCTAGATTCCATGCTGAATCCATCCAGGATTTCGAACCGGTTCCGGAATCGATTTGACGGATAGTTGGGATAGGTTGGTGTGGCGGCGCTAGTGTTTTTCGTATATTAGTTCAAATGTTTACACATGTTTTTTAAATATTTTTGATCGATCATGGATGTCTGTTCTCTGTGATGCTACCGTAGTATAAAAAATAACCTCATATTGAATTCAAACTTTTGACACTTTGCTTAATATAGTTTCGTTACCAATGTCACCATGACAATCTTACAGCTTTAGCACCCAGTTAAGCTTAGCCGGAAATGAACCGGAATTCTGGCTGGTTCCAGTTCGTGTACCGACTTCAGTGGCTAATTAGAATCGGTTGTGTTACTGGAGCCAGAATACGAACTGGAACCAGCCAGAAATCCAGTTCATTTCCGGCTGAACCACAACTTTTTTTATCGCTACTCCCCCGGTACGTGAGTCTTCGAAAAAAATTCTTCAGTTAAAACATGTTACGTAACGTCGGTGACTACGAAGGGAGACAATTACGCAGTATTCAAATTTAACGGTAAAAATTTGTTGCCTTCCTTTAGCGGAGAAAGTTATGTCTTATGTGTAATATAACTTGTTTTAGTTTAGTGCTAGGGCGTTTAGTGACAACGGTTTGCCTTGCTCTCTTGGTTCGATCTCGACTATAGGTTCTATCTCTCGATGCTGAATCATGGCAGCTAGCAACGGAATTATTCTTCAATGTGAAATTTACCTAGCAGTACCAGAATATAATATTCGCGCAATCAACGAAGAAAAGTTTCCGGAATTTGCGTCGGAGTCAGTCGAAACTTTTCATAGTTTGGATTGATACCGTTTCCGAGCTAGTGCTTTTTTAAAGATATTTTTCTGATGAGTTAGAATTTGTAATTCCGGGCATATTCTCTTGTCTAGTGCGTAATTCTACTGGATCGTTGATCGACTTTTAACAATCGCATCGGGAGGTTGCTGATCTAGCTCAGTGCCTTCAAGTTTTACGGTAAACTTAAAAATTGCTGGGTGACTTGGTTTCTTGCTTGAGCGCAAAAGGGTGGTTTCCTTTCTGCTAACAATGATTAGGTTTGTTCCAGTACACGGAACTCACTCCCTGTTGCTCCGGAACAAAACATTCTTGCTCCTTTTCACTCCGATTTGCTACCAGAAGAAGGAAAAGAAAAGAAGATAATACAGGAACGATTTTCTCCGGAGTACTTCCAGTTTCTCCTGGTACTGGAACAAACCTATTGCTACGAGTGTTCTCTTGCGGCAACGTTGGTCCATCACAGAATCTCTTACGTTTGTGCGGTGCTGGTGTTTTCTGAAAAGAGGAAATAAATCACTATTACAGCAAGATGGTGAATAGTGGGACGCAATTCTTGAGCGTTTTTTCAAAAAGTCATATCTGCAATGAGTTACTCTCTTTGTTTACTTTCTCTTCTGTTAATAATTCGGTCACTTTAACATTTATCCCTCAAGTCTGGTCATAATATGCTACTTAAAACCACCGTCTTTCGATCTGTACTGTAAAATAAGTGAAAAGCGTTATAGTGACACCGTAAAAATCGAAAGAGAAAGTAAACAAAGAGAGTAACTCATTGCAGATGTCTTTTTGAAAAAATTCTCATGCGTCAAAATATTCGTAAACAGGCGTGTGTCATGAATGCTACCTGTATATTAACCACAATCATAGTACACTCAAAAAAGTAAACGTTATGCCTATTGGTTTATAGATTTTTGCACTATTGCGGAAGAATACGTTTACGACACTATTTACTGGCACATAAACCTAATGTGTGTATTTACAAGAAATATTAATCTTACATTCACATTTCATAATTATTAGGCACATAAAACCCCATTCTATAACAATATGCACATATAACTTATGTGTGTGCATACATAGTTTATACAATAGACCTTTCTCGTCAAAATTTTTTATATGATAGGATGCTTCCTTTTTCATTCCCAATTCGTTACTGCCTATTGCCGCGATGATTTGGTACCTCTAACTATTGAAAAAATAAAAAATAGTGCAAGCTGCCCATTTAACCCCATATTCTGAATACCTATCTTGCCTTGCTTCCCCGTATTTTTACACCATTTGGATGAATTTCCTGAGGGGAATACTAAAAGGATGCCAGATCTGCATATATATTAGTAAATCTGCAGATTTTGCATTTTCACTGCAGATCTTTTGCAGATTACAAATATTTAGCAGAACAAAGCCGATGCCAGCCAATTTATACATCTGCTTTCAACATTTTTGATCATTTAAAATATATACATACTACATTTCTATGTCAAATTTATTGAAGATTTTTGTAGCAATCTGCAGACTTTTATATTTTTACTGCAGGCTATTGTTTAAATGGACCTGGCATCACTGATGCTGAAATGATTCATTCATATACCTGTCAAAAACATAGAGCATTGTATGAAAATGTATAACCTCACTTTTCTGACAGTTCAGTGTGCTTGTTTACCTAAAACTTGTTTACATGGACTTTTAAAATTTACATTACTTGAATAATTTTGATGCTCTTTGTTCATACATTGACCAATCGGCGCTGGATGTAATACCCGGTGACATATGCTGAATCGCAAGATCAAGTATTGGGCTATTAAACGATTGCTTTCTGGATGATGGATAAGGATTTGTACACATTTGTTTGTTTGCTCGTGGGTTAAGTCCTAACAAGATGATTACTCATTTTAGGTGGTGAAGTTTACCTTAACTGTATAGGTAACGAATTCGGTCTATGATAAGTTGTTGAAATGATTTTGTTCGTTCAATGCCCATATCGAAGAACGTTTCCATTGGTCAGAATGCCTGCCAGCGTATGATAGCTGCAAACATGAGGACAACAAGGTTATCGCTTTCGAATGGAACAATTATTTATTAATCGTGTTCAAGTTCCATTACAGCAAAAGTTTCGTCGATGATCACATTGTCGTTGATTTAGCCGGCAAATGCAAAACAGTGCTCGGCACTGACGATAAGGAGTTAGAAGGATTTGATAGGAGTGATAAGAATGCAGAGCATTATACATTCTGGAAGAATATCAGGGAGGAGAAATTATATGTAAATTTATATTATATCCCGAGTTGCCATCATTTTGGCACCGCAATAAAGCTATCTTTCATCTGCTGTCTTGTTCAAATTGGTAGGAAATAACTAGGCATGCTTCGGAGATCTGTCTTAACACTCTCTACTTAGCGCAGGATACGCGAAACCGCTGCCAGCTTTCGAAAGAAAATTCTTAGCTGCTGCTACTCTATTAGTCTCTCAATTGAGGACTACAATTTCGGTCGGATAAATTATGCTATGAAAATTGTATTTTCTGGAATTTCATCTGACGAGATCAATTCATTGTGAGGAATTTCGCTGCGTTTCAATATTGCTTGCCTCTGTAGGTGATGCTGTGTGTGGATTCACTTCGGCAGCCCGCTCTTATGTTTTGGCTAATTTTGCTAAAAAGCCTCTAGGTTATACTATGGTCACTTTAAAAACGCCCTGCTATTTAATCTTGTAGCTCTCGGCAAGTCAGTCCTGGCACTCTTCTCGACTATTCCTGGCACTATACCGCTGATGTCGCACTTATTACGGTATTCAAACTTGGCGAGAGCAGCAGTAGTTTCGTCGGAATTGTTCACTCGACACGCAGTAAGTGCAAGGACTCTACTACTTATGCCTGAGCCCCTCGTTGAAACCTTCGTCCTGTCGGAGTGTTAGCTTCGCCCGATACCGGAGCGTATTGCTGAACCGAAGCAGTCTGCTACTGGCGCTGCTTCCTTCGAATCGGAATCGCTGAATATTCCCGTTAGCCGAATGTCCAACGTGGCCGAAGGCAAACCGATTGCAGTAACATCACCAGCCATAGCTGACATTTTAGTCTTTAATCCAAGTCCCTGCCATAATTTAAAAAATTTAATGCTGTTTTATTTAGTTTAATTGTGCATATTGTTTACATCAGACACTCCCCTTAATTCATTGAGTACGTATTTCACTGCCTTTATAATCCTTTTGGAATCATTTACAATAATCCTTTATAATCATTTTATAATAAGTGTATTGCTAGTTAGGACTTTTATATCAGCCGGGCCCTTTTATAATTTGTTATAAAATCATTATCAAAATTCTTCATAATCCATTGTTGCGTTATGTTTATGTACATGGCCAGATAGATAGTTTTTAACTGGGACGGGGCGTATGGATACGAAAAACCTAATGTCAATTGCAGCCAGGGGGAGCTGTCAAATGCAGCCAAAGGGAACCGTCAAATGCTGTCAGAGGGAACTGTCAAATGTAGCCAGTCCATTTAAAATATGTGAGTAAGAAAGAGTCGCTATGCAAGACAAGAGATAAAATGAACAGAAAAAAAGAAACAGAAAACATCTATCCACAGGTTCTGTCCCAGGATTTTAATAGAGAACATGAAAATTCGATTTGGCAGTAGGCCTTTTTCAAATGTTTGGTTAGAAATTCCTTACTTCTTCAATGAATCATGTACAAGAAAAGTAAAAATGTTAAATTTAACGGAACAATGTATGATGCCGACATCAAATAAAAAATTACAGCTGAGCGAGATTGTTTGGAAAGAGTTAATATTTGGCAGCGAACCAAACCAAGTTTCTCATACTGTGACCGAATCAACAAAACTTCCAAGACCATGTAAACAATCTCTCTGAACTGTCAAAAAAGTGAGGTTAAACATTATCATGCCATGTTCTCCACCGAGAGGTTCACTTTAGTTTGTTTACATAACCAATGAACTTTGTACCGCGACTCACCACTTCATTTGCCGCGTTGCCAGGAACTCAAGCAAAAATATTCAAAACAGTGTTGCCCAAACACACATTTTGAGTCCCACCATTCTTGCAAAGGTGAAAAAAATACTCAACATTCTTGCATTTTTCAAATTTAAAAAAATCATTAAAAAATCACGATAGCTCGAAATAGTCTCATTTCAACGGCAATATTCTTAAAAATGTGTAGTCTTTTGAATAAAAATAAGAAAAAAGGGGGTTAGGTCGGACGAGAAAGGTCTATTGACACATAGAAGGTATGTGTGCGCGCGATAACAATTGCATTTCTTCTTCATATGAATTTTAAGCGGTTTGAAACAAATAGAATTAACGTTTGGATTTTTTTAGTGTACTTTTGTGCAGAGAATATTGTAACAACATAACGATAAAGTCAAAGTAACACCTTTCCGATCCGCTTTGGCAACGGTTCAGTACCGTGCACGAATGCCAATATTATTTCACACGCTTCAAATGTGAGCACACTTGTCCGGGACGGTGTCGTGCCGGACAAGTGTGAATGCTCGCTTTTGATTTGTATGAAAGAATATTGGTGTCCGAGCACGGAACTGAAACGGATCGGATAAGTGTAAATAGTGCTTAATGCTATAAATTGAACCCTTCCATAATAAAACTGAAATACCTGCGTCAGATTGTTTAATTGATTGTACATTTCCAAAGGTAATCAGCATTGTGGGGCAATGTAGTTCAGCCGCCATGGTCATCGGGATAGAACCAAAGCAGATCGAACATTGGCTCCTCATGTTGCATATCATGCGATCCGTCTAGCTCTCGAATCTGATTTAGGGACTAAGACGGTTGTGTGAAACCAGTAGATTTGGCCATCACCTACTGCCGGTCGCGTGGAAATTTTCCAAACCTTGGGATAGGAATACCTGTAACTACAATCTCTCGGGACTCGTGGTTCCTAGGGCTGTGATTCCTGTACGATATTGAATCGCTAGTGCCACCATTTCACCAGAATAATAGTTTCGATCAACATAGTCATCAATTGACAGCTATTTGGCATCCATCCTAAAAAAATATGATCGTGAAACTAGCTGTGCACAAACTTACGAAACATTTTACCTATTGTATATTTCACTCCCTTTCCAGTACTCCCTCTTTGCCTTGCATACTATGGCTTTGACCAGTTATTTGCACTAAATAACGGCTATTCCCTGTATGTTGAAAGACACCATGTCAGTGGCATTGCTCGAAAATATGCAAATAAATCCTTTGATCCGGACGCTAGTTTCTCTCCCAATACCAGGAAATCAGCTCCAAAACAATTTTTCTAGGGTACGTTAGTCTTGAGGATGACAAGCAGCAGTATTTTCACGTTTTGATGTCGCGAACTGACTTTTTGCGACTGCACAGAAATAATGAAAAAACTTATCTCGCAAACGCATGAAGCGCTTCAAATGACTGTCATTCGAGCCAGCCCAAACACTGGAAACAGATGATACACGAATGATCAACTACTGTTAGTTGAGATGATAATAATAAGCACCATCGTTTACTTTTTTGGGTGCAAATAATTCATATGGCGTTATGTCTATCCTTCGAATATCACAGACTGTTCATTCCAATACAGACATGAAGTCATTCGATCTTGAATCCACCATTTTTTAGATGATTGCCATTCGAAATCGTCAACATTGAGTTTTTATGTCGTTCAAATGACAAATCATATGCTATATCGCAACAATTTTTGTTCAGTGTACAAGCCCGTCTCTCTAAACGTCACGGTAAAATGTACCATCTACAAACGGTGTTGCCAAGACCACGTATGTAAAAGAGCATAATAGCAAAAGTGATCGGCAAAATGTAATAAAATAATAGTTATCTCCCTACTATCTTCGCGAAAAACATGTAATATGCTTATACGATTCTGCAATGAGTAAATGCAGAGGCGATAGTAGAATTAATAGCCTTCTGTGTGCTTTAATTGTTAAATAAATTTAAAAGTTGCAAGTAAATTTTTGCACGCGATTTTCTCCGTTTCACGTTTCTGTTAGATATGATGTAATGAAAAAACGCTCTAGAAATATGCATTTTACTAATTTGAAGTTCAACTCTCGACAAACATATGATTACGGCTTAGAAGCCAACTGTCAAAATTCTCTTCGAAAGTAAATTCCGGACAAACCGTTACTCACCAGTCATAGATGTTGGTAGTAAACAAAAGAGAAAAGTTTTCTCTTTCATTAACTGCTGTGAACTGTGTTTGGCCAGTAACGGTTAGTCCAGAATTTTCTTTCAAAGAGTATTTTGACAGTTGGTTTTTAAGCCGTAAGCATATGTTTGTCGAGAACTGAACAGTTGGTTGTTATTGCTTGTGGCACTAAAAACTGGATTCTAACCGCACTGCACATTTACCATTCTTCCATTAAATTCTTCTCATAGACCGGTTGGTTCGACTGGTATGTCTCTATCACTTGAAATACATGTTTTTTGACAGCTCGCAGTTTTGAGATCACTCGCACTTTAAAAGTGCGGAGTCCAGGTTGGTGGGAAGTGCGCAATACAAACAGGCCACATTTTATTGCGTGTACCAAGAATATGGACCAAACACTACACTCATAAAAATGTAAACGTTATGCCTATTGATTTCACACACAGATTTTTGTAATTTTGGGAGGCATATAGACACTGTTTGCTGGCACATAAACCTAATGTGTATGTATATTCACAAGAAATATTAATCTTACATTCACATTTCGTAACTATAAGGCACATAAAACCCAATTCTACAACAATACGTACATATAACTTATGCATAGTTTATACGGTTCTATCACATTCGCACGAAAGCCATTTACCAGAATGACATTTGCCCGAATGTCACATAAACCCGAATGTCATTCACCCGAATACCACGAACACCTGAACGACATTCGCCTGAATGCAACATAAATCCGAATACCGTTCGCCCGAATTCCATATAGGGGAACTGGGGGGAAGCCCGACACCCCACGACTTTTCCCTGATATCAAATTTTAAATCATACAATAATGACAGGATATTATTAGTACGATTATTTTTGGCATTTCGATACATATCGATGCCATATGGGTTCATAAACGTCAACAAAATAAACAAAACAAGCGAAAGCAAAGTTGATGCGCTTTTGAATGTTATTTTTAGTTGATACATTTTAAGGTTTTAATAACACAAAAGCTTTGAAAATTAACTGTTTTTTTGTCACACATTCTATTCTACTCTCCATATCGTTATTTGTATGTATTCAGGATAAGTTTGAGTATTTCAATACTGTTAATTGAGCATTTAACAAAAATGGGCGCTGTTGGGGTAAGACCGACAGTTTTTGGGTGGGGTAAGACCGACACGGTGTTTAGATAATTGGGTTCGTTTTTGATTCGATACAAACGACTGGGTATATTTGTTGTGTTCAATTATACTATAATTACGTCATGTTAATAATTGAAATACACGGAAACTATGTTTTTTGCATTTATCAGTATTGTCTCAAGCCGACCAAAAAATTAAAAATTAATTGAACGTGATTCATAATAATATTACAAAAAGAAATGAAAAGTATAATCTAATATGAGATTTTGAAATGATATTGATGAAAAAATTTCATTGACCGTCGGATTGTTGATCAACAGTGTTCCGAAAAATCACAACACGAACCGGATAGCTTACTACGAAGCGTGCGTCACTTCTAAGTGAATGAGTCCTAGTAACAGCGTATATAATCTGCTTGCAGAACAGCTCTTCCTCGTTAGAATGGCTATACAAGTGGCAATAAAGCTCGAAAGAATTACTTGAGAAAACCCGTACCATAATATAAACCATGCGTTAAACATGATTTATTCATAACACCACGCATTCGAATGCTCTTCCTCTTGCTACGCGATGAAACTACAGAAAGTATGCGTTTGCATCACACATACTCATATACACATAATTGCACTTTATCACACATACACAATACATTTTTAATGGAAAAATTTGGACAAAAAGAAAGTTCAAAAGGGGGTCGCTCTTGCCCCTTTGGGGTGTCGGTCTTACCCGCAGCGTTTTTAAAATGACATTTTTCTCCATTTTTTGGCAACCAATAATTTTTAATGAATTAAATTTTTTGAAACGCTGAAAAAATTATATTTTATTAAGAACCATCTAAACAAGGATTATGCACAGAATATACAATTTTAGGAACTTTGTGGAATTTTAGAAAAAATATTGCGCTTAAGGTGTCGGACTTGCCCCGCGTTCCCCTACCCGAAAAACATCGCAATGTCAATCGAAAAAATTTAATTTATTAAGCTAAAATACAAATTGTATTACATTTTAAATGTATGAAGCTATGCTATGAAGAAATTAACACTAAAGCTATACCAGTCAAATAGTTAATCCAATCAACTGGTTTGTATGATTTAATTAGGGTTTCCAGTTTTAGGTTCTTTCGTGAATTCTTTTTAAACTTTTTAGCTGTCGGTACCGCTTGTAGTGTACGTAAACATCCGTACTAGGGGTTTTCTCTTCAAGCTGCAACTGCTTCAACACACCATAGAATGTAGGATTTCCAGGGCTTAACAAACCGTTCCATTTATTGTGCCAGCCTTCCACATTATTGGTGGTCTTAGGAATCTTTTTCGATGCATTTTTGAAAACTGATCACGAAGCGGGGGGAAAGAGCGGTCATCGAGAAACTTTTTGGCTAGATTCCTTTCTACCGAAAATACAATTTTTAATGGTAATCCAAAAAATCGTCGAGAACCTTTGGACAACTTTTCCTCAATTTTTCGAGTGCCATTGGGATACCTTGATGGGGTAAGAAAGCCAAGGGAACAACTTGTTTGTAAATGAGTTGTATTCGGTGAGTTCCGAATATTTTGTCTGATGACCAAGTTGTTTTAGTTTTCTGAAAAAAACTTCGCTTTGGAAGAATCATCCGAAAAAACTCTTCTAGCAACGTATATAGTATATAGCTATTTGGTATATAGATTCAGGAAATTGCACTTGTTTTGAAAGATGGAACCAGCCCTTATGTTTGAGTAAACCGGGCAGACGAGTGGATCAACCGTTTCCTTGCAAACTTATTTGGCATACAGATCCAAGGATTTGTTCATGTTTGAAAGAAGCAATCATCCCATCATCCCCTAATTGTGGGAAAAGAGCTGCTCATGTTTAAAAGAAGGAATCAATCCCTAAGTGTGAGTAAACCGGGTAAACGAGCGGATCACTAGTTTGATTGCGACTATTTGGTATACAAACTCAAAGAACTGCTCATATTTAAAGAAGGAATCAACCCCTATGTTTCAATTGTGGCAAAACCACATCACACTAGCTTTGCCACATAACCTTTATGAGCTACCATTTTCTAACGACGTTATATCTTCCACCATGCATGATATAATTACTAATTTAATTGATTCAATCTGTTAACGGAACATCTTAATATATATTTACCTCGATTGATGATGTTTTTATAATTTTGGGGAAAAAAACCCAAGTTTTTTTCCGGTTAAAACGGTTTTTTCGCCGGAAGATTGGGGTTTTTGCATTTTTTGATATTTTGGTAATTGAACATTAATGTATTGCTATCCAAACATTTTTATTTTATTTATGAGCATTATTGTCATAAAGTTTTGCATGTATATGAATTCTGAATGGTTTTCCTAGATTGAATCATTGTTATAGCGGTGATCCAACATTTTTTTACAAATATTGTGGTTAAATAAGTGATAAAACTTTTCAATGTTTGGGCTAAGTCGATTGCGTTTTTTTACTGTGAATCCACCTAAACGAACTAAACATTTTTTCTACTGTTGCTGATGTAGTTGATGACGAAAAAAATCGGATTGTGATTTGTAAGAGTTCTGATTACGGTTCATACTAATGACGAATGTCAAGACCACTCACATTCTGCATATTACTCACTTTTCACCGAACTAAATAGGTAATTTCTAAATTTTGTGTGAATACCTACCTCATTTCGCTAAAAGTATAGCAACCCCTAAAATGAGTAACAAGCAGAATAAAAGTAGTTTGGGCATCACACGATTATTCTAATTTTCACTTGTCAGAGTAACAGTGACTATTGTCCCCAGTAGTATATGAAACCAGTTGGAATATGGAATGGACCGAAATTAAAGTCGCAGGAACAGAAAATGCTTGGTAAACCCGTATTAAACATATTAGAATGTGAAAATTGAATTTAAACTTAAAGTTTCAAAATTGGACAGGAGCTTTTCGATTATGTCCTACAGAATAAAAACCGTAAAAAAATATATCCGGTTCTTACAAAGGACTTTTCTTCATCCAACTTTTAATCTTGAATGTAACATTGTACGGAATTTCCTCTGAGCGAATTATACTGGGGGTTCATCCTTGCCGACTTTTTCGGATGAGAATATTCTAAGCGATTGTCATGCTCAAGGATCTCTGTCCGATTTTTACGCTTGATGTTTATATTCGATTTTTACATGCTAAGATACCTGGAGTGGATTCTACAAAGTATGTTTTATCCTTGCGACTTTTATTTTCGGTCTCTCAAATGTAAATGCAAGATTCTTTAACCCTCCGGAAGTCGCGCTTATAGGCCACTGAATTAGCAGCAGCTGGTGCCCTAAGACGATTTCGCTAGATTTTCAGAGCAGCGTGTACTCAGTGCACTAGCGCGACTGCCGAAAGGCTAAAAAACATTAAATGAACATTATACATTCGATAAAACGAAAAAAACCCATGTTTCGTCCGGGTTAAAATGATTTGGGAAAAAACCCGGTTAAAACCCAAAAATAAAAACCCGGGAAGATGGAATTTTTCTCATCGGTACATCACTGACTGCGCCCTACATTCATCAGTTTGCACGTGAAGAGCATTTGTGGCGTTGGCAACGGAACCTCAGCGGCGTCGGACAGTATACCTAAAAGCGATGTGGCGTAGCCACATTGGTCAGTGTTCGGTAGACTAATGTGGCTATGCCACATCGCTTACTGGCGCTTTAAACTAGCTATAGCCCCTATGTTTGAATAAACCGGGCAAACGAGAGGATCACAGGTTTGCTTACAACTCCGGCGACGCGACGGGTGGATCAACGCCTCGTCCAACGGAAACCCAGCGGCCTTGCGCCGCTTCGGATGCTTGGCCTCCGATAAGCTCACTTGTTATTGTTTAGTTTATCAAACTTTGGTTAAAAAATCCCATTTTCGATCTCGTATTTGGTTTATTGTTAAGTTTATCAAACTTTAGTTAAAAATTCTCATTTTCGCTCACGGATTTTGGTTAATTTAGGTTAAAATACACACTTTTGACAAAAAACCGCTTAAAATTTGGACCTCTATCACTAAAATCTGTAAGCTAGACAATTATCGATTTTATATTATGCTTGAGTGAAGGTGGTATTCGGGTTAATGACATTCGGGCGAGTAGCCCATTTGGGTTTATGGCATTCGGGTAAATGGTTCATTCTGGTAAATGGTTTCGGGCGAACGTCATTTGGGTAAATGACTTTCGGGCAAATGTGATAGAACTAGTTTATACAGTTGACACGTAGGAGGTATATGTGCGCGTGATAACATTAGCATTTTTTCTTCATTTGAGTTTTAAGTGGTTTGATGCAAATAGAATTAACGTTTGGATTTTTATCAGTGTATGATTAGGACTCGAAAGCCAACTGTCACTTGCGCTTTGTGGGGAAATTCCGGACGAACCGCTAATCGCCCAGCAAAGCCATTGCTAGCGTTTACTGCTATGCACCGTGCTTGAGGAATAACGGTTTCTCCAAAATTTCTCCTCAACGTTGCTTTTGAACCCTAATCATACGTTTTTCGAGACTGTTAACGCGCAAACGAAAAATTACCTAAAATTGAGTTCTTTTGACTCCATTTCCGGGTATCGCGGAGGAAGATAAAAGTAGGTAAACCGTGTTGAAGGTTCCATTTAATTACGGCAAAAATTACAGCTCATTGATAGATTTTTATACTGAAATTTATGTTGAATTTACCTAATTTTGAGTATACCCCAAATAACTCAAAAGTACCTTCCTCCACGGAAGACTCGTTTTGTTTTTGACAGCACTAATAAGTGCCAAAGCGACACAACTCAAAAGTAAGTTAAAAGAACTTATTCTGTAGGTTGTTTTATTTTTCCGTGTACTAGATTTTGACAGATATAATAAAAACAAAACAAATGTGCTCCGATGCGAAAACAGCGACAATTCTAATGTAGTGTTCTGTATCTACTGGCTGACCTGTCAAATGCGCTACGTTACGTTACGTTATGGTTACGAAGTTGATTAATTAATAGATGAGCGAATAATATCGACAAATAATTTTATTCAACGAATAGTGAAGGAGTAAGTCGACGAATCGCTTATTTGCGACCTTCATTTTTAGCATGCAAGGTCTCATATTTTATTTGATGTGGGTTCAAGTTTTCAAAAATGAATCGAATTAAATTTTGCGAATTCGTCCATCAATTGTACTTTGATTGGCTACGAATATTTCAGCATTTTCTAAAAAGTACCCCAAATATAGAAAGAGAGAACAATAAGTGATTTCCTTTCGAATATGTGTCCTGGTAAATCTTTACTACTATCTATACCTATGTTCAAATATATTCAACTGATTACACTTCTCAATAACTTCATTACTTACAAGAAATTCCGTTCGCTTGCAGCTGGCTACTTTTGGCATCAAATGTCAAATAACGTTTGACGTCTACATTTCGACGTTTAACTGCTTTTTAACTGAGCTGCAGTCCAGTTACCAATAGGCTGCTGTATTACATTTATATTATACGGGGCAACTAAATAACTATACAAGAATACAAATCAATATTCGCGTTCTAAATATTGTAAAAGAAGAAAGGCCATATCGAAAACTTGAAGCATCAGAAAAAGTAATCGGCGGTTTGAGACTTAATATAGCCCTCATAATCTGCTGGTAGAAGAAGAAGAAGGGTGTAGGAAGAATACTTTATATCCAAAGGATCCAAATGTCAATAAATGTCCTTGATTTTTTTTTTCGAAGCAGCGATATTAAATTCGAAGCAGCGATATTAAATTAGAAAAAGGTGCAAAATCAGCTAAGTCCCAAAATGTCGATTTATTTTAATTTTTTCGAAATAACGAATTCGATTTCTAAAATTTCGTGGGTTCCATGGGTCCGACTTGAAATTATGGGTAGTAAGCGCTACCGTGATTTGAGAAAATGTCGAATTCCTGAAAATTCAGGGGATATGTAGCGTTTCTCTTTACGCCCTCTTACCCCATTCATTCCAAATGTTCAAGCATGCAATGTTCACTACAAATGTAATATAAGTACAATCCCGTTTTTCATAGAATCTTTTTTTCCTTAAAACCTTTAAATTCGTATCGATTCTATAACATTTGCCGTAATGACATTCGCTCGAAAGCCATTTACCCGAACGACATTAGTCCGAATTAGAGATGCACCGAATAGTACTATTCGGCTTTCAGCCGAATATTTAATGTTTAATTATTCGTCGTACCGTATATTCGGCTTAAATCCAAATTGGCTGGTATTCGGCCCGAATATTCGTTGCATCTCTAGTCCGAATGGCATTCACCCAAATGCCACGTACACTCGAGAGACGTGTGCCAGAATGCCACATAAACCCGAGTTCCATTCACCCGAAAACAACGAAATGAAAATACACTGCAGGAAATTAAATTTATTAAACTGAACTACATTTTTTATTTGATTCACATTTAATCGGGGCCATTCATATGCCACGTGGACCAAAACCTTCGGTTTTGACCCCCTCCTCCCCTAAATGGACAAGGGTGGACAATTCATGTACCCCTACCCCCTCCCTGCAATGCCCACGTGGACTTTCCTGAGGTTTTTGTCAAGTAATATCATAAACAGGGTTTCCGATTTCAGGTATTCGTATTGTGTTGGACTGTTTTGATACTTGCCGTAACCTGAAAAATCGAATTAAAAAATAATTCGAACTTTGTAGGTTTTCTGAGAAATTTGTGAAAATTATTAGCGTTAAAAATTGTATGCCTAAATGACACTTTTTTGCATTCATTATAATACACAACGTTCAAGCAAACTTCAATTGGCTCATGAAAAAACATTATTATTTAAAATTCTCAAATAGTTGAAAATTATATAGAAAATTGAATCAAGTTTTTTCAGGAACATTTTACCCGGTTTTGTTTTCCACTAATTTTGTGACGATTTGCACAGGCTATGCTGTTAGGGACTTTAATTATTGCGCAGTTTTGGAACGATTTGGAGGGAAACATCAAACGCTTAACCCTATGATGACACAAATTTGTTTTATGACATCATTAAGAAAAAAATATAAGTATGAGTCGGTTGTATGTCATTTCCCGGAATACCACTTCCCGGAAAACTATTTCCCGGAAGGTACCATATCCCGGAATATTGTTTCCCGGAAAACCATTTCCTGGAATGTATCATTTCCCGGAAAACTGCTTCCCGGAATGTCTCATTTCCCGGAAAAAACTATATCTGCAGCAAAACATCCAAATAATCCCAAATTTCCCTCTATTGGTAGAATACAACATATTCTTCACATGCAGTTATTATACGTGCTGCAGAAAATTTAAAATCTTTGAAAATAATCGTTGTTTGTAATGATCGATTTTTAACTTGGTAAAAACCTTATGGGGCAATATGATCATGTCGCAGATTATATTTTATTACAAAATTTAAAATTTATTTCACTTGTAATTAATAATAATCATATTTTCCATTGTTTTAGTGACATTTAGTTGCCAATGAAATTCATCTTATAGTTTTTAGCAGCATTTTCGGAACTATTAGATACAAGTTTACATTTTGTTTTAATAATATTTTTTCGAGTAATTTTCTCGAGCAAATATTTAAATTCATCGTTCGTAGTTGCTTCAGATATAAAATGTTTACATAGGGATAACTTTTCGGAATTTAATACATAAACTCATATGAGATTTAAGTTGTGCTCATTTTGCCCCATGCTGTAAAGCTAATTTCGCAGATTTTTTTAGAAACTATAAAGTCTTGTTAAATTATTTTTATGTTTGAAATAGTTAGAAAGACGTTAAATATTCCGAAGATGTATGCATTTTTCAATTACCGCCCACATAGGTCATGCGAATGCTTATTTCATATAGTTTGAATCTTATAACATTTTCAGTTCTTTGACATCCCGTCAGATTTTTGTATTTTTTGTTAAGATTTGTTTTATGTTGCAATTGAAATGTTACATCATCTAATGGTGATTGACGGAGTATTTGTGCAAACAAAAAAATAGAAAATTGTTCATAGATTCTTGGAAAACTGGGGTGCTCAACTCGCCCCACATGGCGATATTACCTCACTTTCCCCTACTTCAGGACATGAAAAGTTGCTTGAAATTTTTTTTCTTGAGTGGTTATTGTGGTAAAAAAACAAGATTGCAAAACTGTCATTTTAAAGATTTTAAGGGGTTATATACAAAGTTGCGGCGAAAAATTCAGCTATATTCGTGATTTTTTAAGTGTTTCATGCAAATTTTATTTGAAAAAGCGAAATACTGTTCGTTGGTAGCACTATCAAAGATAGAAAAAAAACAAGTTTAATTAAAAAATATATTCAAGGTTGTCGGAGTTATGGCCCATCCCCCGAAGCATGTTTTTTGGCAGAGGTTTGCGGTGAACGCTCTCCCAGCCGAACCGCTTAACAGAAATCCAAAAACGTCAAAAAAAATTGAAGAAGAAGAATAAATTCCCGTGTACTTGAACGGATCGGTTTCCCAATAAAAAAAATTCTTGCAAAAAAAATATGTTGACCAAAAAACTGAGATTTGTGGTGTTCAAAATTGTAATCAAAAATTCACTGCAAAGAATCGAAAATTTTTTGATGAAAAAAGAACCGTTCAAGTACACGAGAATGTAAATTCAAACAATTAAAAAAAAAAATTAATCGGATGAATAGTTTTTGAGATATCACGTTCACCGCAACGGCACTTTTCAGAAAACCTGCAAACCGCTGTAATTTATAATCTAGTGCTCCGATCTGGATGAAATTTCGCACAGATATTTTTAAAAGTATGTATTTTTTCAATTTTTTGGGTTCCAACTTTGTATATAACCACGTAATCTTTTCGATTCCGCGATGTTAGCAAAATTTATTTAAATTGATCAATATACGAACAGCTTACGAACGACTTTTGGTTTTGAACCAAAAAGAAACTTGGAATGATTTAAAAAAATCGAGTGGGGAATAAAAAGCACCCCAATAGATGGGGTATCAATGAATTAAATGGGTACCAAAATAGTAACAAATACTTTCCAATTTTCCCATCGCAGGTAGTGAAGGGATGAATAAATTCATGACCGTCTAATTCCTGACTAACAGACCAAAGGGGAACCAAACAAATATGTGAGTAGCAACATAGTTCCAAATTTTCTCAAAGTACTTCAGATTTTAATAGTATAACAAATTGCCGAAAAAAGTACGTTCCGGGAAATGGTATTCCGGGAAATAGTACTTTCCGGGAAATGGTTTTCCTGGAAATGGTTTTCCTGGAAATGGTTTTCCTGGAAATAGTATTCCGGGAAACGACATACAATCGTATGAGTCCACGTGGACTATTTCTATACCCCCATCCCCCTCTCCATGGACAAGCGTGGACTTTTTCGTACCCCCTACCCATCCCTTAATTGTCCACGTGGTGTATGGATGGCCCCTTAAGAAGCAATAACACTGCCCAGTTTTAGGTCTTTTTCTTCGTTTTTAGACTCTTTAGCGTTTGATTGGCCTGCAGTGTATGCAAAACGTCTGTACTAATGTTTGACTCTTCAAGCTACAACAGCTGCGCTTTAACAAACTATAGAATGCTGGATTCCCACGGTTTAAGAAAGCGTTTCATTTATTATACCAGTATTTCAGAATATTGGGAGGTCCTAGCAATCTCACATTTTCGAAAACTGAGCAGGAGGAGGGAAAGGAGTCCTCGAGAACCTTTTTATTAGCTACTTTTCTACCGAAAATATAATTTTCGCATACGTAACGTAATCCAAAAAATCGTCAAGGAGGACAATTTTTCCTCAATCCATCGAAAGCCACTGGAATGTTTTGATGAGGCAAGAAGCTCAAGACAACAACATGACAGACATGTACAGCTAGTTTCTTGCAAGGCTTTTACGTCTTACACGTAACGCAAAATCCATTTAAAATTTCTATTATGAAGGAAAGAAAATACATGTAAGATTGTTGATGTTCAAAAATGCATCAAGTGATCTGCGCCTAGGATATATAGCACCAAGGAAACGAAACGACAATTTTCGCCTTCATGCACGGTAAATAGTTACGCAAATTGACATGGTACTGTGCTGAATGTTCCATCCATTATTTACATTGTTGCCTGCGTTAGTAGTCGTAGGTGCTGTATCGTTGTAAAAACAGAATAGCACCATAATCAGAGTCAATCTTGACTTAAAAACGCTTTTTATCCACCTAACAGTGTGGTGATATATTTCTTATAAATCTTATCGCTTTCTTCAGGTATCATATCGATTGAGAACATATAGAACTTGAAGCTTCGCGATGTTTTTGATAACACACACTACATGGAATAGTGGCAGGACTCAGAGAATCGCTCAAATTAACATAGGACAATATCAGTGCAAGAAATTTCAAAGGTTAAACCAGTTTAATGGAAAAGCGGAAAAATTACAAAAAAAAAGAAATGCAAGCGAATTATTGTTAATGCTCCGTTAATAACATAGATAAATTCTTCAATCAATGCAGGTACCCTAACACGAGGTTGATATATCGGTATTATCGTGAGGGAAGGTGATATATAAATTTAATAAAAACTTCAAGGTGTACACAGTACGATAGTCGATGTAAAACTGTCTATTCAATACATTATCTCTGAACGCTGAACCAGCCAGCTGTGCAGACAGGGTTGTAGTACTGGGTGGTCACCACAGTTCTTCCCCCTTTAGTCCAAATTATTGTACATCGATAATGGCGAAACTTCACTGCCATATATAATTTAATTCACGGAAAAACTTAACTACCGTTACGATTCAGAAAACGACAAAACTTTACTGCCGCAAAACTAATATTTTCTTTTTTATTGTAGTAAACGAAATCAGGATCTTCTAGACGACGCTTCGTCCTATTCGAACGACGCAAACAAATAGGTTCACGGCTTAAACTCATTGATGGATTCGTACTATTCGATTGCGGCCACTGTAGCGCAGACGTGCCTTCCTGGGGGTCCACTACCCTGTTGCCAGGCGGTAAACTGTTTCTCTCCGAATCACCATCGTCCGAATCACAAACCATTGGTTGATCGTTAGGTGAACCTCTATAAATGAATGAATCTGCTGCGAAACCATAAAAATCGCAAGCTTCGTCGTCAATGTCCTCTTCTTGATCATCCTCCCCCCTTCTTTTTCGTGTTGGGCTGCTCGGCTCTTCTTACGAGTGCCAAATAATTTAAGCTGATTGTGGTGCGCCAGGTATTTAGAGAAATACGTCTTAAAAATTTAGCTTCAAGCCATCGTCTAATATCGGTTGTTCTAAAATTTTTGTAATAAATTAAATCCCCTGGGCGCAAAGAGTCAATCCAGTCCCGGGTTCGATGTTGTACTTTGGTATCATCGTTATGTACAGGCATATTCACAACTTTCCGCTTCGTCATATTCCTAAAACTATTTCTAGGGTGGATTAAATCCAACAACGTCTTAGGCTTAAAACTAAACAGCCTATTGGAAGGAAACGAACCATCTTCCAAACATGTGTTCCTGTAACTAAACAAAACGTACGAAACTAAGTCTTCCGTACTCGATCCTGCCATTTCCGGATCCAACAAAAATTTCTTCAAACCTTCTTTCACCAAACTTACCATACGCTCAGCTTGTCCATTACTTGATGTTATTGTTATACGGTGATGATTGTTATACGGTGGACTTTTCATCACTTGTATGCTGTTCTTCTGAAAGAAATCAATTAATTCTTTAGAATTAAATGGAGGCCCACCGTCCGTAACAATTACGTCCGGTAACCCAAACCTCGCAAAAACGCTGATAAACTTTGACTTTACCCTCCTGGCTTCAGTACCAAATTTCATATACTCTACTTCAAGCCATTTTGAAAAACTGTCAACAATCACCAGGAAGGTTTTCTTGTCGAAATAAAAATCCGCATGAATGCGACTAAACGGTTTTGTAGTAGGAATCCAGTTAGAGTGAGGAACTGGCTTAGAAACAGCATTCATTTGGCAACACACACTGCATGATTTGACAAAATTCTCTATGTCACTATTCATGCCATACCAATAAACTGTCTTTCTTGCCATCTGCTTGATCTTAGTTATTCCGGAATGGTTTTTGTGTAAGAGCTTCAGGATCTGCTTTTGTAAACTTGCAGGTATAACGACACGCGATCCTGATACAACAAACACCCTTCTATTACTTCCAAATCCTGGTGTTGTGCGTAAACATCTAACAACTTACGATCCATCTTCTGTGGCCAACCATGTTTCATGTAATAAACTATCTGTTGCAAAAACTTGTCTTTTTTTACTTCATTTGCAATCAAAACATGATCCACTGAGAAGTCATCGGAAATATTTATACTTTTGATGAATTCTCTTTGTAAAGAAGCTGGTACATTTTCAGGATCGTGGAAATCGTGAGCAAAAATCTGCATTGCCCATTTTCGTTGACGGTCTGTAAACAATGTCAAAATCATAGATATTTAGTTCAAGTACATATCGCTGCAGACGTGTCACAAACAACGTATTCTTGCCTTCTTTGCCAAAAATACCAATCAAAGGCTTGTGGTCAGTATACACAGTAAACTTCTTGCCAAACAGAAATTTGTGAAACTTTTTAATGGTGCCCACAACTGCTAAAGCTTCCAAGTGCAAAATTGGGTAGGATTTTTGGGCATTCGTTAAACTGAAAGAGGTAAAACTTATTGGCCTCTCTTCTCCTTTGATTTGGTGTGCGATTACTCCTCTTAAGCCATAGCTGCTAGCATCCGTTATAACGACAACGGGCATACTAGGATCATAAAACTCTAAAAGCTTCGGGCTCAACAAAGCTTGCTTACAGTCTTGAAAAACTCTGCTACATTCAGAGTTCCAGACAAACTTGACATCTTTTCTGAGTAGATGATACAAACAGTAAAGGCGGGCAGACAGATTAGGTAGAAATTTACCGTAGTAGTTAACTAAACCCAAAAATGCCTTCAGTTCAGAAACGTTATTTGGAACCTTGGCTTTCCGAATTGTCTCGACCTTTTTCGGAGATGGTAACAAACCTCTGTCACTCAAAACATGACCCAGAAATGGCAAACTTGAAACAAACCACTTGCATTTTTACAAATTAACTTTAATGTTGACTTTAGACAAACGCTCCAAAACCAAATTAAGCTTTCGTCCACAGTCGGCTTTGTCCTTGTCTGCTATTAAAACATCATCTAAATAACAGCAAACTTCATCGATACCTTTCAAAACTTGATCCATGATCCGTTGAAATATAGCTGCACTAGAAGAAGCACCTTGTGGCAAACGATTATAAGTAAACAAACCTTTGATTGTATCAATCACCATTATTTTTCTTGATCGTCTTGACAATAATAATTGTGTGTACGCACCGGCCAGATCTAAAGAACAAAAAACTTTGGCACCAGCCAATGAGGCAAACAAATCTTGTGTTAGTGGGAGAAGGTAAGTATCGGGAATCAAAACTTTATTGATGGAAACTTTACAATCAATGACCATCCTAATACCACCGTCTTTTTTCACCACAACTATTACCGGAGATGCCCATTCACTTGCATCTATTCGCGTTATGACGCCATCTTTTTCTAAACTATCTAAATGCTCCAAAACTTTTAAATATCGGGAAACTTCGAAGCTATCACGCCTTCCTAGTCTGTTCAAAACGCTTACGCGATTGGAATCGCCAGAGATCAGTTTAGCTCTCGCTCCTGCTAAATCTCTGTTTACGATGAGTTTCTCCGCTTTAACCAGCGTTAAATCCTCTCCATCGAATAAACGCTGCTGCAAGTCCTTGTCGCTAATACCGCAAACCAATTTATCGCGAATCGCCATGTCCTTAAACTCTCCGAAATGACACATCTCTGCCTGGAGTTTGACAGCGAGTTTAAAATCTTCCGCGCTCTCACTCGGACCTTGGACACGTTGGTAACACTTGTAACGTTGAATCAAATCACTTTCCGTTTTATCATACCGCTTCCTGAGAGCGCCCGTAATTTCCTTGAAAGACACCTTCCGGGAAAAAGAAGCTTCAGCTCACTGTACACTTCTCTACTGCAAGTAGCCAAAAACGACACTTTTTGATCTTCCTCACTGATCACTTTATGATGCGCAAACACCCAATCCAGTTGCTCCAGTAACTTCGCAAACGGAATCGTTCCGGGAATGAACGGTTCAATTTGATTCACCAACGGCATACTTGACATAGTGAGATATAAACAAAATAGTGGAAAAGAAACAAATATAAAAAAATAGTTTAATTTTTCTTTTGAATGCACAAAACTTAAATATTTTTTTTACAGTGCATGCGGGAAGATCGAATCAAAACAAACTAAATTCGACTACTACCCAAACAAACAAGTTGTTCTGCAGAATAAACACGCGATAAACAATAAACTCTACAAGTACAAATCCGTTTTGTGCGAGAACGGTATGAGCAGCAACAAGCGTAAGTAAATATTGCAGAACCAAACGGTGAACCACGGTCGCAAACGAAAGAATTTTTGTCGTTGCGCAACTAACGTATGTTGCAAGCAAATTCGGGTGCTGCACGTATACTGGTAGTAGTACGTAAAACAAAACCAGAACAAAAATGGTTTTCTGGTAGGCAAAATCACTGTTAAAACAAAATGAGGCGCAATTTCTTTTGTGTGCTAAACAAGAAAAATGCCTTTAAATTACACTTAAACATGCACTTAAACATTAGTTCTGAAAACAAAATGTGCAAAAACTTACGTGATCGTTTACCAAACCTACGGCAAAACAAACCAGACGAAAAATCTCTCGCGCGGGATTCGCAGAAAACTCTTCCTTCACAAGGATCCAAACGTTGATATCTGCCAGAAAAACCAGGGGAAAACACCGTAATTCTCCGCTTAGACACTTCCACACCGCCAGCAACGGAATAAACTAAATGTAGCTGTTGAAAACACTTGGCGGGGTTATACTTTTCCTTCTAATATGTTCTTAGGAACTGCACTCACTTCCAGCTAACAGAACGCCGGGAAACCTCCAAACACACTTTCGGCACCTCTGGAAAACTTAACTCCAGGAATAGAAACACTGCCGAAAACAACTTTTCACGCGAAAAACTGCGATTTAACCTTCGTCGCCACTGATATATCGGTATTATCATGAGGGAAGGTGTTATATAAATTTAATAAAAACTTCAAGGTGTACACAGTACGATAGTCGATGTAAAACTGTCTATTCAATACTTTATCTCTGAACGCTGAACCAGCCAGCTGTTCAGATAGGGTTGTAGTACTGGGTGGTCACCACAGAGGTGTTATTAATGGCCTTACTGCACCAGATAGACACATTACTTCATTTTCCAGGCTGGCATTTACTTTTACTTCTTGTAAGTACAAAATCGTCGCGATGATAAGGCATACGATTCCGTGGCACTACATTTTCTTTCAACGTAAGATTTGCTTCTATCTTGAGTGCAAAGTATGATGTGCTGGAATCATACTGATCTACACCCCGACGAAACCTAAATATACAGTTACTATCATTCATAATAAAAAAAATTAAAGGGTTGTGTACAGGACACGACCACGGTGACATTAAAAATGTAGCTTTTTGCAAGAGCGTGCAAATGAATTTTATCTATCACACATATCGACTCACGTTCTTGCTCACTCGCCTGTTTTCATATGTTACAATTTGCTATATACCCTCCCCATTAAGACATAATTTAATCTACTATTACAATTAATCAAGTATCTCACTAGGTGATTGGCATTATTTGGCTGATCCAACTAGTAAAAATAGTCTGTCCAGAAAATATATTCAAAAGAAAAGTTCCATATTGAGAGCTGTGATGAGGAAGCCCACGCCCGCCAACGGAAATATACAGATTCTCCATGAAATATGAAATTTCATTTTCCATTTAAATTTTCAATAATGTACTAATGAACTTAGGTAAACAATCTTAAGTTTAAGTATTTCTTAATCGATTAGTGGTGGAAAAAATGAAATTATTTGATAAATTACATTGTTATGCAACGTTCGCACTACCAGTTAAAACGGGTTTTTATGCTATCTTGGTGACATTTTTCTTGTTGCTAATTATTAAAACGTGTTATAACTCTGTAGTGTAAATATTGTATTATTAAACCAATTCTGCAGCGTTTTATGTTTTATAGGTGTTTTATGTGGTAATAGGACTGACATAATTATATCTTCAGTACAGCGGTTTGCTTCATAATTTAAAACAGATTTATTTTAAAATTTAAATTAGTATACCCAATCGTTCTATTTGTTGTATACTTTAAAACGCAATTAGAACTGTGTTTTAAATTCATAGGGTAGGACAGATATTCTGACTGGATAAACTGGGAAAACAATTTTAAGTCCAGTAACGCTTAAGACATGGCTTGAATTTGAATCGAAAAAGAACACCCGCTTCAATTGCTGCTGGGACGGTAAGTTCTGTTTTAAAATTTTCCGTTGTGTGCAGTACGAAACAAAAGTGTTTGAAATTAGAAAACAAAAAGTTCTGCTGGGAATGTGATTGTTTCCGATGCAATTACACTCAGATTTTTCACGCAGGGGATACAGGCCGTGTAAATGAAAACCGCGTAAATTAAAAAAAAACGCGTTAATGAAAACCGCGTAAATTTCAAAATCCGCGTAAAGAAACCTGAGTGTACTCTCCTATATAAAATACTACGCTGCTGAACAGTGCAATAACTACAGAAGCACGTTGTCAGATGCCTTACTAATAAAAAACATATAACCGAAATATGAAACATGAAAACCAATAGGCTCTTTACCCTACGCAGCTACAAAGCGCCGTAAACATGGATTAACAAGTTACAACGCACACGCATGCATAAAAATAAATATATTTTTTTCAAACGCAACACTCTTAAGCAGCACACACCGTATTGAATTAAATCCAAACCACCCCGTCCACCCACTTTGCAAATCATTCTGTGACACCGTGCTGGTACCCGAAAAATCCGCACACGGCCACCGCTGCCGAAAATGCATAGCGTCTACCGCTTATTGTAGTGCCCAGACGCTGCAGCCATGATCTTACCCGTTCGACATAAGAACAAAAACTGATTCAAACGGGTACGCGTCACCTCTATTTATAAACTAACAGTATATGGTTTAGTCACTTAGGTGCGAGTGTGTGCAAATGCCAACGTTATCGAAAATCGATAGCGCTTATTGCATCGCCCGGAGACGATGTTACCCGTATGGGAGAAGAGCAACAACTGATTTAAACGGACATGCGTTGCTTCTATTTATGACTTTTCGTGTTTCATTGAGCAACTAAGCTGCCCTCTCTTGACGGCTGTGTCTGAGAAATCTGCCCCACGAATGGTAATTTTCCCGTTTTTCGTGAACTTTTTAATTTTACCAATTTCCAAAAGTCTACTTTTATTGGGGAGATATTAAATTATTGCCAATATTTAAGTTAGGTGTTTCTGAATCGGTTGATGTATGAATGATTGAAATCCATCTAGTAATATCGGAGTTATAAGCGTGCAAACCTTACATAGTTTCGTTACATGGGAGATAGTTTAGATTTTAGAATGACACCTAGCCCCAGATAGTGGAGTAAGACATTTTTAATGTCAAAAACTGATCTCTAAACAAGTTTGATTGAAAATGGTCTGAGCATATCACTAGTTTTCGTAACACCTGCACCCCGCCAATTTCTCCAGCAGTTCCGGGGACCAACAAATTCTAATCCATTGCATACATCTAGTTAGATTCGATACACCGAATCAATTAAAGTACTTACATCCTATTATGTGCTCACTCACCGATCGGCATCGTGTTGTAACTTAAGAAATGGTTGTTAACTTAGGCACTTCGACAAGAATGAAGTTCACATTTTTGGCCCAGTTTGTTTGTTTTGGTTTGCATGAGATTAAAAAGACGGCAACGTTTTAGGGTGGGTGCGTAAACTAAGTAATGCATTTGCTGCCCATAACAGCATAAGAGTCCCATGTTGAAAAACAGCAAGCCGAGAAAAACGCTGTTCAAGATTGTCTCATCCATTGAGCCAAATGGATGGGACAACCATGTTTTGGTATTCTTTTTTATATTTTCTGAACAAACCCGGGAATCTTATTTGTGCAGTGTGATTCATTGGTGATACAGAATACAATCCAACGGATAACTCATTTTGGACAAAAATCCTAATGGGACTCTTATGCGTTTACGGGCAGTTTAGCTTTGTGTCAAAATCTCTTCACTAACGCCACGCTCGCTGATATGGCGCATTTATTTTATTTTAAATCGACCATTTTTTTCTACGAGTGATGAAAATTCATCTCGTGTTACTTCTTATTTGTCTGTGATAACGGGCTGATGCAACTGACACTGAATTTTTTTCTTGAGTCGGGTTAGATCACACGATGAATAATTTATGAGACCAGAAATCTGCATCGCTACATCAGTGCACCAGCGTCGCGAAAAGTCAAGATCACTCTGCACAACTATTCTTCTAGAAAAAAAAATTAAAATAGGTCACGATTCAATCAATGATAAATAATCCTCGTATTGAAAATAATTTTTGTGTTTTCACAAAACTAGTTAACGCAAAAAAAGATGGCATTATACTCAAATGTTTAGTAGGTAGTTGTATCTGAATATGTTTAATATTTTTATGATTCTAGTTCATAACTTGATGATACATTGATCTGTATTAACTTTATTGACTAAAAAACTCAAGAATTGAACGATGTGCAACGATTTTCGTAAATTCTCGTCGCGTTATCGTGATATTTTAGTCTTGAGCTTACCGTTGGATTTTTTACACAGTCACGTGTCTTATAGTTTTCTTAATTATTTCACGGACATGAATTGTGGCTAGGTAGGGGAGATGACCCAATAGTGGATGAACCATGCCAACGCCTAAGCAATTTTAAAAGCAAACTAACTCAAATTTACTTATATATGCTATGTATTTGTATTAATTTGAAAGATTTTTCAATTCCGCAGCTAAAAAAAAATCCATACATGTAAGTTAAACCTCTACTTTTTGCCAAATTGTTGAAAAAAGGAAACGCTGTGTAAGACCCAATAGTTGTGAAAGTGTTCCTATAGTTGGAAGTCTATGTTCCTATAGTTGTAATATTTGTTTTCGCTCATCCACATGGGTTATTTCGTACCATTTTAACGATTATAATGATTCGAACATTAAACATTATCGAATTCTAATAGTATAATAGTATAAATTGTATAAACAATTATTACTGTATTTTCATGTTTTTGGTTTTACAGTAATGTGTTCGACAGGATACCCGGGTATCTTTTCATATTTCAATTCATGAAATTCCAGTGTTCTTCTCCAAGCTGAGGATTGGTATTTAGTGACATCTTAGAACATCCCCAAGCTTAGCGTTTTGGGGAATAAAATTGATGATGTGGAAAACGGGGGCCTGAGCAAGGGCTTCTAGATTTTTTTACCCCGTAACAGCCGACAAGGGCACCCGGGTTCCCAAAAACTGAAATGCTCATAACTGCGGCATTTTCTAACCCATTTTGACTCTTTTAGCTGTTTTGGATTCAGGAACCATCTACTTTTAAACTCTGTGAAAATGAACCGGATGAATTCATCTGGTTGTCGGGATTTCGGAGGAATGATCCGGTATTGGAATACCATTTGTAAATTTCAATGGGATACTGGCAACATGGATATCAAAATTCATGATTTGACCCCGAAACGGACATTCCTGAACAGGTTTTCGTGGGGCCGTGGGTTGCCGTTTGAATTTCAAAGTATCATATGGTCCCGTAACGATGAATAACAGATTTCTGAAACAATTGAAACAGCGTAAAAATAATAAACGAGGACAATTACGAATAATCAATTTAACAACTGGCTACTTGTGTACTTATTTCTATTTTTCCATTGATCGTAATTTTCGTAATGTATTGTCACTTTGAAGTTGTCAACCTCGTTAAAACGACCCCAATCTTTTGAATGGAAAAAAGATGTTACATATTCCCAAACTATGTATGTAGAGAATAGAAAGAAACACAACTCTTATATCAGTGGTAGCTGGACTGAGAGAGCAGCCGATTAAAAAGTGAACCAGAATAAGAGTATGTAAGCAGCAGTGGAAACAAAAAAGAAAACATTTATCCGTACCATTTTGATATGAACGGAAATGGCAGTACAACTATACCAACATGGCAGGCTGATTAGACCCAGTAGTCGTGCTATACGTTTTTATGAGAACAAATAGCCAAAGCTATTTGTTTGATACTGAAAACTGCAGTTTAACTAATTTTTATGCATATGTATAAATATTCATGTTGCGTTTTGTTTTTACTTAGCTTTGCAGCTATTACTATTACAACTATACCGACATGTTAGGTTACCCTGGCCCAATAGTTGTAATACACGTTTTTATGCGAAAGAATAGTCGTTTGATATTGGAAAGTACGGTTTAACTTCTTAGTAGAAAGTATATGTAAAAATATACACGATCGGTTTAGGTTTCACTTAGTTATACGCATAGAAAAAAAAACTACTCCTGCTAGCGAAATGGTTAGCTCGCTACCGTCGTTATGTAGTCCGCAAAGAAAAAGCATTTTATGCAGAAATTTGAAACTATTACAGCACAAATTCTTGTAGTATTCTAAGTAATATTAGAAATATGAAATTTATAAACTGATATTTTTCCCTTAACGTTATTTAAATGATCAAAAACAACCAATTTTCATCACTATCGCAACTATACCTGCTATCGCAACTATTGGGTCAGCTGCCCTAATGTATTTTGGTGCTCAGCGCAGTTTCATTTAATTCCGAACATTACGCTGAATCTTAACCAAAGAATAACAGCCTTACATGTCCTAGCAGCTTCTTTGGATCTAATGCTTGCGCCTATGAGACTGGTTGCTAGCAGTTGTACACAATAGCTCACATAGAAATTTCAAAACCAAAGAGCAAATCCATGAATAATAGTCTGAGTTCCTTATAATTGTTTACGTAACTATATTAAGATTATGTGGAAAATTAATTACTTCACTGACTATATCATGGACAGTTTCACGAGCTCGACTATGAATCGTGTCTAGCATATTAGGAATCATGAATCGTTTAAAAAATCGATGAATAATACACAGTTGCAGTGAAATTGATTACGTGCAAAGATTAAAATCAGGCACATAATCGTAAATTTCATGAACTATATCTTGAAAGTGGTAGTGTTTTTTTTTTGAATTTGTGGACCATTTCACGCGTACAAATGGTGAATTGTAACTTATATGCTCGCAATCATAATTAGTTGACGAAGCAAGAATGGATCCATGAATTATATTCCGAGTGTCGTGTAACGAGACTTAGTTAACCATTAAATGCGCAATGTAGTTTTAAAACAACAATGCGAAAATCATCTCAAAGTTATCACAGTAACAAATGGAAGCTAAGAAATAATTTTCACAGAATTTGAAAAAAATTGATTTGCGCCTTTAAGGGTTAATTTTGTGATCTAATTCACAACCACTAATACCAAATAAAGATCAATATGTGATAAATCATGAATCAGTTAACGTCGTATATTCGGACCATAGACAATGTTCCTAGATTTGTTGATAAAATTAC
Organism: Topomyia yanbarensis; assembly: GCF_030247195.1. Classification (NCBI taxonomy): domain Eukaryota; kingdom Metazoa; phylum Arthropoda; class Insecta; order Diptera; family Culicidae; genus Topomyia; species Topomyia yanbarensis. The sequence goes on from NC_080672.1 coordinate 178,280,198, forward strand.
GAGTCAACGATTTTCGAGTTCGCGAATTGGCGATTCTACGTTGAAACCGCTCGCAGATAGCGCTGGAAGGAAAGTGTTGCTGATTTTATTCTGTTCTGTCATAGTGCATATATTTTCTGTAAACATTGGTAAAAAATGACTTTTAAACACCAAATTACCGATCAATTTGTTGATAATTGTTTATGAAAATGAAGGAAAACCATCATTTTATAAGATGATGAGTAAACATCTTGCGAAAAGAGTATAAAACATAGTGGTTTCTAATATTATTCGCAGAGCTATATGCGCGCTGTTTCGAAATGTAATTTGTTGAGCACCGTAGCCGCCGCAACAGCATTTCCCATTCGTCCTAAGTTAAGCAAAACCTTCATGAGATGGTGTAAATTCATGAAACTCTCCAGATCAGGCGAGGAAAGAATATATCCGGCTAATAGGAAAGTGTCAGCTTTGTATCATGCACAGCCGATCATTCTCTCCGATAGTCTTCACTGAATCTCCTACGTAGTTCAAAATATGAAGGAGTTTGACATTGGTACTGATTGGGTCTCGGTTTCGAGTTGGAACTTTATTTATGGAACGATTTTTTATAACCACAATAATACCCCGATTACATTTCGAAGAAATGTATGAGTCAAATAGTTGCAAATGGCTGTAATTTCAGAATAATTGCAAATAAAACTAAATTTCTTACTCGTTTCATTCATATTTTGGCTGTGGTAAGCTTTTTTCGAGAAGATAATGAAGATTTTGTTGTAAGCAACGACTCACTTACGGGTGAAAAAAAGCAAACTGTATCACTTTGCCAGTTCATGAGCTGAATCATAGGTGTCGCATGACTAATTTTGGTTTTGCCGCAAATCGCCAATTGTCGGCGTGAGAAAAAGGCGTCGGCGGCGCGCCGCCGGTCTACCTTTCGGCGTCGGCGTTTGTTAAAATTTACTGGCGGCGCACAGGTTTACCGGCGAGTTTACTTATTCGAAGATTCTGTTAGTTTAATTTTTATAAAATTGAATTCTATTTTTCAGCTTCAATTTAATATTGTAACGGTTTTTAATAATCAGTGCAAGAAATTTTTTAGGAAATCGTTGTAGAATGAAGGTGAAGAACGGCACAAAAATCCTATTTTTAAAATAGAAGGTGAGACACATCGTTCCGAAATGTTTTCCTTTTCACTCGAGCACTGGAACCAAACTGTCGTCTGACTTTATCTTCAAATCAATGGAAAGCACCCGGAAATAAAAACTTTCACTGATCTATACTATCCCAAGCTTTATTTCCATCACTCGATTGAAGTCATGTGCCGGTAACACGCTTGCATCAATGACACGCAAAAAGAAATTTGCTCATTTGAGCGTCGCCCATCTTGATCGATTTTGCTGTCGAAAGTTTTCTTGCTTCGTGACAAGTGCTATTATTTACACTTCGTGCGTAGTGTCTGTTTCTCCCTCCCAGATGCAAACGAGGGGAACATAAGTTTGCTTCCGAACTTATTTGGCCTGCAGATTCAAACAACTGCTCACGTTTTAAAGAAGGAATCAACCTTTATTTTTGAGTAAAACGGGCAAATGATTGGATCATCAGGTTGATTGTGAAGACTAGGGTAACCAACCTAATTTGGACTCCTACATATTTTGGACCCTGTTAATGTATTTGCCACCTACACTGCCAAGTTTCTTTGAATTTGTTTGGTTTGATGCAGCAATTACATTCCTTTGGTTGTCTATTAAGTTTCAATATCATTAGTTCATCTATAATTGTTTAAAATTAAACAGAATCCACAGTTTTCAAAAATATCACCGAAAACGTTTCATGTTTCAACGATAGCCAAGAGGAACCGGTGGAAATGATACATGTTCAAATTGGATTTAAATGTACAATTATAATATTTTTTATCGATTTAATTAGTTTGTCTGATTTGGTATTATGCATGTTACGTGTTTGAAAAGGTTTCTTCGTAATGTTTTATCTAAAAAATCTTAAATAAATGGTGTCCACAATATGTCTTAAAAAATTGATGTCAACTTATTTTGTACACCCCTCGATTTTCTTTCTTGACAACTATTTGTTTATCGAGTTAGAATAATCAAAAAGTGAAAAATTCCAAAAACCAATGGATGTCGAAAATCAAACGATTGACGAACATTTTATTGAAGGCCATAATATGACCAAAGAGGAGACTTCTGAAATCCATGTTGAAGAACATTTATAGTTCGAATTTGTTGAATTCGACGAGCTATATGTTGACAAATCTAAGAGACATATCACAGCTAAATAATGATAATAAGAGTGTGCTTGCTGAATTCCTAGAATCTCCTGAAACACTCACACGAACAGTAACATCACGATTCAAGCGACGTAGTCCTGCTGTTTTAACATTGCGCCGAACAGTTGAATACCACAAACCGAAAACTGAAGAAAAAAGGAAAGTAAAGGAAGAGAAACAAAGAAAAACTAAGCTTAGAAAGACAAGAAACTACCTCGTAAACAAAAGAATTTAAAATTAATATTTAGTACAAGAAGATTCCTGACGATCTTTGAACCTTGATTTATCATCCGCTCTGTTAAATCTGCAGTAACCTAATTGTACCGAAAGTTTTTCTATTTCTCAAAATGATAGAACTAAAAAAATATTTCATGCAGCCAGCCCTCCATAGAAAGATTAATGTACCATTTTTGATTGGCAGCCACTGATTTGCTTATGTTATTCCTTCATGCATTAAATATACTGCAAAGAGAACGAGTCAGTAGGTCAATTTAGTAGAAAAAACTTCACTGTTTCCAAAATATATTCAGTCACATTCAGTGTGTCCAAAATATGCTTGGAACACTGTCCAAATTAGCGTGGAAGGGTCCGAAACGTTAAAAATTCATGCTGTGAAGAAAAGTCATTTTCGAGTTTATGTCAATGTATAAAACATCCATTGACCGTTTTCTTTCAAGAACAGTAATTTTGGAGCAGACTCGTGCATGTATTGTGCATTAAAAACATAGGCTAGCAAATATTTTTTGACGTTCACGTAATTTCATTTCCTCTAGGGGTTCAAAATTGGTTGGTTATCCTATTTGGTATACATATTAACCCTAGAACGTTGCACCTGCGTTTTCCACCCTAGAACATTGCACGGGGGTACAAACGTACTCCACACGTTTGATCGCAATATTCGCAGGCAAAAATACAAACAAAAGAGATGTATAATACATCATTTTCTTCGTGTTTCAGTTGCGAAAACAGCTGTGTGGGGGTAGGCGTAGCGTAGTTGGTAAATCGATTGCCTTGTACGCAGCGCACCTGGGTTCGAGCCCCGACCCCGCACATAGGGTTAGAAATTTTCATAAGAGATTTTTCTAACCCGAAGAGGTGAATGACCTTAAGGTTAAAACCTCTATAATCGAAATAAAAAAATAAAAAAAAACAGCTGTGTAGGTGAAAGCACGGAATTTATCGAATCAATGATACATAAATTGGATTGAACAAAAGAAGTGAAAAAATCGCGCTTTTGACTTATTTCACAAAAATTACTATAACTTTGCTAATTTTCAACCGATTTGAAAAAAATCAAATGATTCTAAAATTTGAAAGATTGGTTTAGAAACGGTACAAAAGGGAATGTTGATATTTTTGAAAAAGTGCAATTATTTGGAAGAGTGAAAGTTTAAAAATCGGGTTCTGGAAAATACCACGAAATGGGGTGGAAATTGAAATGAAAAATTATTTCTGACCAGTAATACATTGGTAACACGCAACGTTACTATTACAGCAGTTACGAGCCATTGTTTCGAAAAACTATAAAAAATAAACAATAAAACAATAAAAACCAGCAAAAATGACGATTTTTTTGCTTCAAAATTAAATTAAATTAATTGAATAAATGATTAAAAAGGATTATATAATACTAATTGTTACTTACGTAGTAAAACAACCAGTATTTAAACTGGTATTGTCACGAGTGACATTTCCTCTGACAACACGAAACCTGTCGAAACGCTAACGGCAACCGTACACTGGGGTACAAAGCCACGCCAACTTTGTCATCTGCTTCCACGAAACACTGGCAAACTGGCTATACCACCTTTTCCTACTCTTACTAGGAACTCTAAATTGAATTATGGTTAGGGTGCCAGGTCGGTAAATGCCGAATTCTCGTCTTCACATGGCTCCAAAGAAGGCGTGGGGTACATTTGTACCCCAGTGCAACGTTCTAGGGTTAAAAAAACTGAACATGTTTGAAAGGAGGAACTAACCCTTATGTTTCTAGCAAACGACTGTTGATGTCGGTGCAGCGAACGGATGTTGCTCCAACGACGACGGAGCCGGTAATGTGGTCTCATGCTATGAGTTGGCAGCAACCGGAAAATCAAAGCAGACCACGATAATGATTGTGTGTCCAATACCCAGAGTCGGTGACGGAAATAATTAAGACGAAGTTATGCCCAAAACTTTTTCTGGACATCAAACTACTTTTGAGATTTAGGTGGCGGTGGTTTAAATGATGGAGATGATGATGATAATGTCGCTAATCGTTTTCTGAACACACGTGATTTCCGACCTCGCATTGATTTTATATTATGTTTGAGTGAATGCAGTATTCTGTTTAATGACATTCGGGCAAGTGGTCTATTCAAGGTTATGACATTTTGGTTAATGAGATACGGGTAAATGGCTTTCGGACAAACTTCATTCGGGTAAACGATTTTCGAATATATAATGCGAGCGAATATTATAGAACTGAGTATACCTAGCTTTTTGCATTACAATAGATTTGTCTTTCAATCGGAACCTTAGGAAAAGGAGAACAGGAATAAGGCAGAAACGGATTCAATTCGAATTTTGTTGAACATAGAAAACGATGCTCAAATGCGCTAGCAAAAGAACATTTTATATATTTGGTCAAACTAAAATCAAACAAAATTTTGTCCTCAATTCGAGAACCGGTGTTTACTTGGCAGACATTCGCCATTTTTTCTGATTTGGCTTGTCCGTAGGCTGCACTGCCTATAATCGCGGTCCAGTTTCATGTAGAAAGGGAATTCCATAGAACCTGGGATTGACTTGCAATTGTAGGTTGTGCAATCTTCTTAGCTCACTAAATGTATTGCACTATAATTAAACACCACCCCTCATCATTCGGGCGATGTTCAGTCCTGTGCAAATAACATATCCAAGTCGTTGGTGATTCAAAGCTTTACGAATCTCATTGTAATAAAGCTCATAAATCAACGATACATGCTTGTAATCTATTTACTATACAGCGAAAATGCGCTCATTTTAAATTCATACATTGCATAATTTCAACTTATTTTTCACAGGATACAACGTTGCGCAGAGAAAACGCAAAACTGGTAAAATCGGATTCATCCACCGTCTCACCAAGGAAGACGCTATGAAATGGTTCCAGCAAAAGTATGATGGTATAATTCTGAACAGCAAAGCAAAGTAAAATACTTTCCACCATTCAAAGTTTTTACTGTCTTTGTAATAAGCTTATATTAAAACAAAAATATGGAAAAAATTTACATGTGATAATTTATTGAGTATTCCGAAACTATCTGAGCAAAATTTTGAATTAGGTCGTAAGTAACTTTGAGAACCTCTGTTTATTTACTTTCTCTTGCGATTATTACTGCGTCGAGGAATGGACAATTTGCTCGCGTATTTTGAAGAATCCTACTATGCATGAAATGAAAATGAATCGGATCACAATTATTGAAGACATTCACCGAAACGTACACGCCGCACAAACTGCTTCCTAAATGCCGCTGTAAGGTTGCCAGTACGTTTTTGGTATAGCTAGTACTTGTATTTGCTACTTCCGCTTCCCGTCAATCGATAGACAACACTGCTTCTGCTCCGCTACCGTCTCTCGTCTAGCCATCAGCAACCCAGACCCTGATGACACCACGACTGTTTCTCCAGGTAATGCGAAGGACGGTATATGTTCCCCCGAAGCTACACTCGATACTGCTCCCCCTCAAAGAAATCTCCACTTCTAATTAGCCGATGGACGATACAGCTGCAGTTCCGCTACCGCCACTCGTTCAGCGATCAGCGGCTCGAACCCTGATGACATCAGGACTGTTTCGGCTGCCCGACCATCCGATAGTGACTTATCTCAACACCTAGAAATACTCAACCAGAATGTAAGAGGAATCCGCACGAAGATCAACAAACTGTTTGTGACTACACTTGATGCGAATCAGGATATTATTGTGCTAGCTCAAACAGGTAATTTTTCCGAATCGCGGCTTTTTCGCAAAGAGGGTTAATTTCTTTTGGAAATGGTTCTAAATGGCCTATTTTATAACAAGCAATGAAAAAAATTCGGGGGAAAGCTTTAAAGTAGTTTAAACTGGAAAAATAAGTTGTTCCCACTTACCTTACTAACAATGACATTGCTCATGAGAAAGTGACGTTAAGGGTGAAGGTAGTGTTATGCGGCTTTGCCGCATAGTCGAGTCCAAGGATTCGAAGCGGCGCAAAGCCGCTGAGAAACCGACGGACGAGGTGGTTTTGATCTTGCTATCGAAGGGTGCAATCAAACCTATAATCCACTCGTTTGCCCGGTATACGCAAACATAGGGGCTATTTCTAGTTTAAGTCGGACAGCACTTGAATGAAGCGATGTGGCGTAGCCACATTCGGCACTGACATTTTATTTTTGTAAATAAATACACTCAGGTTTTTTTACGCGGAGGATACAGGCCGCGTATATGAAAACCGCGTAAATTTCAAAATTCGCGTAAATGAACACCGCGTAAATTTCAAAAACCGCGTAAATTTCAAAATCCGCGTAAATGAAAACCGCGTAAATTTCAAAATCCGCGTAAATGAAGACCACTTAAATTTAAGAATCCGCGTTAAAGGGAACCTCGTTGATGGATACCGCGTAAATTTCAAAATCTGCGTAAATGAAAACCGCGTAAATTTCAAAATCCGCGTAAATTTCAAAATCCGCGTAAATTTCAAAATCCGCGTAAATGAAAACCGCGTAAATTTGAAAAACCGCGTAAAAAACTTGAGTGTACTATCCTATTGTTACTAAATAAAACATTGTTAATGCCTAATGTGGCTACGCCACATCGCTTTTTGTCATGCTGTCCGTCCTAGACTTAAACTAGGGATAGCCCCTATGTTTGAGTATACCGGGCAAACGAGTGGATTACAGGTTTGATTGCACCCTTCGATAGCAAGATCAAAACCACCTCGTCCGTCGGTTTCTCAGCGGCTTTGCGCCGCTTCGAATCCTTGGACTCGACTATGCGGCAAAGCCGCATCACACTACCTTCACCCTTAACGTCACTTTCTCATGAGAAATGCCATTGTTAGAAAGGTAAGTGGGAACAACTTATTTTTCCAGTTTAAACTACTTTAAAGCTTCCCCCGAATTCTTTTCATTGCTTGTTATAAAATAGGCCACTTAGAACCATTTCCAAAAGAAATTAACCCTCTTTTCGAAAAAGCCTCGATTCGGAATAATTACCCTCAAACATAGCTGAACGACCATATAAACTCGCTACAATTATTCGGTGGTATATACACGGTATATCGTAATGATTGACATAAAATTACTTTCAGCCAAACAAAGAGTTGTGGTGTTCTGATCGCTGTTTCAAATCGGCTGTCGTCTAATCTAATGTAAACAAATATGGCGGATGTAGGTAGTAACCCGGTCAGCGTGGCAAGCAGAAAGCTAGCAAAAGTTGAGCTAAGCGAAATTGATGCTGGCAGAGTTTCTGCGAGCATTTTGCGCGATTTGTGCGTGAATTCTGGCAACGAATTCGCTCAAATGCAACAACCGTTTCTGACAGAAGCGGTTGAACCAACCGATGCTGCTCACTTTTATCCCAAATCCAGCCAGATCCCTGCACGCTTCCTGCCACATCTTTATCAGATGTTTTGCTCGATTCGTGCTAAATTCTACCAGATAGGAATAACCAGGATCTTTGCACAGTTGATGTCTGAGTTATGCCATGGTTTTGCTCGGTTCCTGTCAAAATTTTCCAGAAAACGCGAGCGAAACCGAGTTCGTCCTAGCTCAACTAACCCGACAGAATACGCGCAGAAATCTGACAGGGTTGCCAAACCAAGACTGAGAGAAATCTAGCAGAGCGGTCTCTGCCAGAAAATTTGCTGACTGGGGAGAGTCGCAACCGCACATAGTCAGGGTGGCCAGACCTACCGATTTATCGGTAGTCCTATCGATTTTGGTCTTCCCTACCGATTCACAGACGACCAAGGTAAAACTACCATAATATTTCTTAACCTTACCGAAAACTACCGATTTTTATTGATTTTGGACACATCCTACTCAACATTCATTTTTGAGTTGAATTTGGTCTGAGATCTGTGTTTTCAGTATTTTACAATTCTATGTCAACACTACGTTTTTGGGACAATAACCTGGCCTACCGATAATTACCGATAAACTTTTAGTGACCCTACAGATATTAAGGAATTCTATCTGGCCAACCTGCATATGGTCTCTGGATGACCTAAGCGATGCGAGCAGCTGTGATGATGCCATGATGGACTAGCTGTAATTTCGCTCAGTCGGCCTATTCTACTGCACAAGGAACACTTTCGCTCTGTTTGGAAAAATGGTTTGTTGATTAATTTAAACATCGTTTCTGCTGCAATTATTTAAGCTTGTCAAATTCCAGCAAGAATCCGCATTACCGTCGACCGAGGTACGAATCGATGGGTGGGCTTTGTTAAGGAAAATATTGGCACAGAAGAACAATTAAAGCCATCCGATCTGGTGACGGGGATTTCGATTCCTGCACCGACGAATCCATATCGTACGCAATGCGGTTGAATTGTAAGGTAAGAACATTACAAATTTAAAAAAAAATTCATTCAAAACAGTATATTTTAACAGATAATCAAAACACCCGACCGGAATTCTATAGATTTCACAAAATCTCTCAAAGCGCTACAGAGCGCCAGCTACGGTAGCAAAATAGGTCGGATTCTGATGTTGTGCGAAAGTTCTGGCTCGTTCGCCTAAACCATGGCCAACATTAATACTTTGTTCCTGGCCCGTGACATTCTACCAAATGCATATGAATTCCTGCGATCCAGTAACTCTCTCAGTTGGCTACTACCAGCGGGAACCCACTCAATTAAATTCCCCCTCGGTTGGTACACGAACGTATCTGGTGTTCGCCTGTTCCTATTGGGCAACGGGCCGTATGTAGTACTAGTGGATTGCACTGGAACCTCGATAACCGGGTGATGGAGTTTGGTAAGCACTTCGAACACTTACTCTAGCCAGGAAGTTCAAATTCAATCAAGAGAGTGCCGTACTTTGGTCAATGGGAACGACCCCGAAGGATATGTTATCCAGCTTTTTACGTGCCATAATGGCGGTCTAAATTGTTCAGTTCGTAATACGTTTAATTGCCCTTTTTGACAATAACCGTTTACGCCAGCTTGACAGCAACGCCCAGTTGAAGATGTCGGGCGTTGATTATGTGCACGTATATTGTATTTAATCCCGTAAAATGTACGTCTATTATAGATAACGAAAATAATGTAATTTGTAAATGTGGTAATTATCTGCGCTGATTGGTCCGTACAATTCAAGCAAGCAGCGAGCGTTGCTAGGACTGCCTCTTTTTTATCAAATGAACTTCGCCAGGTATAAAAACGGCACATAAGAGAAAATTCGTCAGTTTGCTTTCTGATCTCGTAGTAGCTGCTACGTTTTGTGTCAGCTCAAACTCTTCGCTTGGAATATATTCAATGACTGCCGCCAGGCATCATTCCACCCAATAATGCACAGGCGTGGCGTACATACAATGATCAGCGCACATCGCAGAAAAAAGCAGATGGCTCTTTTTTCGGAGTTCAATATGCGGATTGCAAGTGTGCGCTTTCGAAGGGGTGGTTAAGTGCGAAATACCCCGCTCTCTTGCTCTTTAAATTATGCTTGGCGGGCTCAGATAAATTCATCATTTGGTTAATTTTCTTTTGGTAAGCGATAGTATGATTGACGATGACGATTTTAATAGCATTGGTTGTTGTGTTGTGTGAAGGAGATGATGTTGGCTTATTGGATACTGATACAATATGTTTCTGCCATTGATTTGATACTCGGGGCAAACTGGGATAACTTTTTACGTATCATCTATGTATATGCTGTTATAAACACAGTTTAATTGTATAACTGCTGCATGTATGACGGGATTTACAGACATGTCGGAATTCTACAGACTTTGGTAGCCTCCTACAGACGTAGCAAGAGATCTACAGACTTTTAAAAGAGTAATAGTATTTAGCAAAATTGTAGTTATTCTACTGTATTCGACTACGAGTGTATTCTAGTGTAACTATGATTTACACAACCATCTAGAGACATTTACAGGCACTTTAATTATTCTTCTGCAGACATTTCATTAAAAAACATGTGGCATCGCTGTCTGGTACTACATTTGTTGTGGGTTATTATCATACGTGGCAATTGAAGGGTTATTGCGAAAACTCCACACTAAGAAACCTGTTTGGTGAAGGTTTAAACATATTATGTACAGGGTATTCGTCTTAACTCTCTAATGCTGACATTCCATGCGCAAATGCCCTTCTGCTGGCTCTTAACTGTAAAGTAAGTACAATTTACAGTAAGTCCAAAAACTATTTGTTATCCGATTTGGCCCTTAAATTACTTTATTTGTACATGCCATACTTTAAAGTGGCCTATTTCTAAAAATATTCAGCAAGTGAATGCATTTTGATCCCACTATACATATGTGTGATGAAATATTCAATAATCAGATCTGGTGGGTAATACGGGTAGTAAAGGTAGTACTATTCAAGGTGCTTAGAGTTATAAGTTGATTCGTCTTTGGCAGTAACCAGGTGAGGAGTGAGGTAAGCGTGCAGCAAGCTGCGGAGTAGAAAATGACGGCGAACAACTTTGTTTACATACGGAGATTCAAGCAAACATGCATGGGGATGTAGTAAACAATGTTGTTAGCTGTCTTTTCTAGAACCAACATGGCTAATCGGCGATTTCGAGGATCGTATCACCTGAGAATAAAAGCTCCATGGTACTATTCACTTGAAAATAATCGAGTTGGTAATTACCCACTCGAAACTTTGGACGCCATAACTTAGCTAAAGACCATCAATTGGGACAATTTAATTAATGATATCATTTAGCCAACATGTTACTCTGAAATCACAATCGCTTTGCAAAATATTCAGGAACATGAAAAATATTCAATTTTTCAAAATCATTATAAATTGCTCTTTGAAAAATGGGCAGGCCAAAACACACCTGTGCAGGAGTAAAATGCACCACAACAACGGGGCACAATACATCATAACAAATATCGAAATAGCTGATTTTAATGCCGAAGGTAGCAAAAATTGCAGCATTCGAATTAACAGCCATACAATGATCAGCGCACATCGCAGAAAAAAGCAGATGGCTCTTTTTTCGGAGTTCAATATGCGGATTGCAAGTGTGCGCTTTCGAAGGAGTGGTTAAGTGCGAAATACCCCGCTCTCTTGCTCTTTAAATTATGCTTGGCGGGCTCAGATAAATTCATCATTTGGTTAATTTTCTTTTGGTAAGCGATAGTATGATTGATGATGACGATTTTAATAGCATTGGTTGTTGTGTTGTGTGAAGGAGATGATGTTGGCTTATTGGATACTGATACAATATGTTTCTGCCATTGATTTGATACTCGGGGCAAACTGGGATAACTTTTTACGTATCATCTATGTATATGCTGTTATAAACACAGTTTAATTGTATAACTGCTGCATGTATGACGGGATTTACAGACATGTCGGAATTCTACAGACTTTGGTAGCCTCCTACAGACGTAGCAAGAGATCTACAGACTTTTAAAAGAGTAATAGTATTTAGCAAAATTGTAGTTATTCTACTGTATTCGACTACGAGTGTATTCTAGTGTAACTATGATTTACACAACCATCTAGAGACATTTACAGGCACTTTAATTATTCTTCTGCAGACATTTCATTAAAAAACATGTGGCATCGCTGTCTGGTACTACATTTGTTGTGGGTTATTATACGTGGCAATTGCAGGGTTATTGCGAAAACTCCACACTAAGAAACCTGTTTGGTGAAGGTTTGAGCATATTATGTACAGGGTATTCGTCTTAACTCTCTAATGCTGACATTCCATGCGCAAATGCCCTTCTGCTGGCTCTTAACTGTAAAGTAAGTACAATTTACAGTAAGTCCAAAAACTATTTGTTATCCGATTTGGCCCTTAATTTACTTTATTTGTACATGCCATACTTTAAAGTGGCCTATTTCTAAAAATATTCATCAAGTGAATGCATTTTGATCCCACTATACATATGTGTGATGAAATATTCAATAATCAGATCTGGTGGGTAATACGGGTAGTAAAGGTAGTACTATTCAAGGTGCTTAGAGTTATAAGTTGATTCGTCTTTGGCAGTAACCAGGTGAGGAGTGAGGTAAGCGTGCAGCAAGCTGCGGAGTAGAAAATGACGGCGAACAACTTTGTTTACATACGGAGATTCAAGCAAACATGCATGGGGATGTAGTAAACAATGTTGTTAGCTGTCTTTTCTAGAACCAACATGGCTAATCGGCGATTTCGAGGATCGTATCACCTGAGAATAAAAGCTCCATGGTACTATTCACTTGAAAATAATCGAGTTGGTAATTACCCACTCGAAACTTTGGACGCCATAACTTAGCTAAAGACCATCAATTGGGAGAATTTAATTAATGATATCATTTAGCCAACATGTTACTCTGAAATCACAATCGCTTTGCAAAATATTCAGGAACATGAAAAATATTCAATTTTTCAAAATCATTATAAATTGCTCTTTGAAAAATGGGCAGGCCAAAACACACCTGTGCAGGAGTAAAATGCACCACAACAACGGGGCACAATACATCATAACAAATATCGAAATAGCTGATTTTAATGCCGAAGGTAGCAAAAATTGCAGCATTCGAATTAACAGCCTATGTGTATTCTACTTCACTTCGGTTATGTCTCTGACATTACCACCCATCTTTTTTGGATGCTGATGAGGCTGTACCAAAAGAAACCGGGTTGTCGTCCCAGACAGCTTTTATTGGACAGAAGGTCTGGCAGAACCAGAATACGAAGCGCAATGTTCCTGATCAGAAAACGCAGATTACTTGCTTCGAATGTGGCATTGATGGCTCAAGGTGGTGCTGGAGCAAATGATAGGATAACAGAGGTAGATCGCCTGAACGGTTTTAAAGTGAGGATTCCCCTAGAACGTATAAATATGGTTCGCGTGATGCAAATTGAGGAGGATAAGCTGAGGGACAAAAGAGTTCAGGATACGTCATTTAATGAGTTACCTGTAACATTGCCTTTTGATATTGATTCCGGCGCGAGTGCGCATATGCTTCGCGAAATGAGATATTTTAACCATTTGTGGAAAATGACAGGAAATGAGCAGTCGATTTCAATGGCTAATGGTGATACAGTGAGATGTAAACAAATGGGTAATGCAGTTGTACGTAGCGACATTGGTAATAGAAGATTCCGATTGAACCTTTACAAAGCATATTTTATTCCTGAGTTGCACTGTAACCTTATTTCTGTTTCTAAAATTGAGGAGGCAGGTAAGAAAGTTATATTCTATAACGGGAAAGTTCAAATTTTGGATGAAAACGATCAGGTGATTGCAAAAGGCAGAAAATTAAATGGACTTTACGTGCTCGATGTAAAAATGGATGAATTTTTGAGGCAAACGAATGATTGTGCGAATTTAGGTAAAGTTGCAAGGAATATGCATGTTTGGCATCAACGGTTTGCTCACTTGGGGGAAACAAATTTGAAAAAGCTAGTGCAGAATAATATGGTAAAAGGGCTCGATATTAAACTTAAAAGTGAGGTGCTTGATCCTATTGTATACGAAAGTTGCATAATAGGTAAGCAATCACGAGAAGCGTTTAATAAAGACGGGAAGGGTCGTTCAAAGAGGCCATTAGAGTTGATCCATAGCGACGTTTGTAGGCAAATGACAGAAAAGACATATGATGGGTTTAGCTATTATGTCTCTTTTATTGATGATTTCACTCATTTCGTGATAATTTACTTAATCAGAAATAAGAGTGACGTGTTTCAGAAGTTTGTAGAGTATGAAGCAATGGTTACTGCTCAATTTAATTCGAGAATTTTCATGTTAAGGTCGGATAATGGTGGCGTGTATTTTGGTAAAGAATTCATGGCCTTATACAGTGGCAAAGGGATCCAAATGATACCTACCGCACCATATACTCCTCAACAAAACGGAGTGAGCGAGCGTATGAATCGCACTCTGATGGAAAAAGCTATAACTATACTACATGAAAGTGGTATGCCTTGTGGGGAGAGGCGGTTTATGTCTCTGCTTATTTGACAAACCGAAGCCCCACAAACGCATTAGCAAAATGCAAAACGCCTTATGAAATGTGGTTTAAATGCAAGCCAGATGTTAGTAAATTGAGAGTGTTCGGTTGTATTGCCTATGCGCATATAAACAAGGTGCATCGTAGCAAGCTGGATGAAAAGAGCAAGATTTTGGCTATGGTCGGCTACAGTCCAAATGGTTTTCGTTTGTGGGATGATAATAGGAATAAAATTATCGTTTCAAGAGACGTTATTTTTGATGAAGGAAAGTTTTATTTCGATAAGAAAAATGAGTTCGAACGAAAACGTAAATGCGAATAAAAGTATAGAGAGAAGTGAGCAAGATTTAACGAAATCGCTAGAGGTGTCTGAGAATCAAAATGAAGAGGTAAATAATGATGAAGAAGATGAGGTTTTCTTAGAAGCGGAGGACGAATCTGAAGATAAATTTGAAGATAGTTTCGAAAATGATTCGGTGGATGAAATGGAATGTGAAGTGTTACCACAGATTAAAAGACATAACACTCGAAAACAATGCTTCGTCCGCTTTAACGGTCATTTTAAATATATTTGTAGTTGGGACTGTGCCCACATTTGAAATTATGGCGCCACTGACCTATGAACAAGCAGATGGGAGATAGACCACTAATGAAAAATTGTTCCCAAACTTGAGGGGTAACCCATCAGCAAATGAGTGTTTGGGACTGTGAATAAAAGGTGGAGCTAGTGTTCTGGGAAAATTACCGGATCGATGTTTTTGTGGGAATTCCCTCATAGTGTTATGTCTGTTAGTCTGTGGTGTTACGTCGAAATCAAAGATCTCGACGAGCACCTGTTTGGCATCGGGACTATGCTATTAATTTTGAAAGCAGTTTCTTTGTTGCAAATATTGAAGGAGAAATTCCACAAAATATTGAAACTTTAATGAAACGTGATGATTGGCCAAAATGAAAAGCTGCTATCGATGAAGAAATGGCTTCTTTATTGGAAAATCAGACATGGACCTTGGTGAGTGTCATTCCAAAAGGAAGGCGACCTATCAATTCCATGTGGATATTCACAATAAAGGACGAAGAGTCTAATCGGTTTAAAGCTAGGCTTGTTGCAAAGGGCTGTTCGCAACGCCCAGGATTGGACTATGGCGAAACCTTTGCTCCAGTGGCCAAAATGTGTACAATACGAACAATGCTTTCAATGGCTGTTAGAAATAATTTATTAATTCATCAAATGGATGTTAAGACGGCTTTTCTTAATGGGTCATTAACAGAAGATGTTTTTATGAGATTACCTCCTGATATGGATGGAAATATAAAGATGTGTAAATTAAACAAGAGTATCTATGGGCTTAAACAATCCAGTAGAACGTGGAATTTGAGGTTCAATGAAATTATTACTCAGTTGGGTTTTACAAGGCTTGAGTCCGATGCTTGTCTTTACATTTGTGAAAATCATGGTTTGTTTATCATAATATATGTTGATGACGTACTTATTTTTGGTAAAGATGTAAAGATGATAAAATGGTTAAAATACAATCTTTCCAAACGATTCAAAATGAATGATTTAGGGGAAGTTCATAACTTTCTTGGCCTAGATATCCGACGTAATTTTGAATCGGGCTGGATGATCTTGTCTCAAGAGAGATATATTTCGAAGATCCTAAATAAATTCGGGATGACTGATTGTAAATCGGTCTCCACTCCAGTGGATCCTAGTATGAAATGGAGGAAAACTATAGGACAACAGACCAGCGCACCTTTCAAGGTCTTGCTGGATTGTTTACAATATTTAACATTAATGAGTAGGCCCGACATTACGTTTGTGGTCAGTCTGTTTAGTCGATTTCAGAGTAACCCGGATGATTCCCACTGGAATGGACTTAAGCGGATTCTGAGATATTTACAAGGCACTCGTAGTCTATGCTTGGTCTATCGAAGGATGAAGGGCAAAGAGACACTTTGGGGATACGCTGACGCGGATTTCGCCAATGACGAGCAAGTTAGGCGCTCGATATCTGGAAGCGCATTCATGGTATTTGGAAATCTGGTGTCATGGGGAACGAAACGACAACAACTCGTCTGCTTATCATCAACGGAGGCAGAGCTGGTTTTTCTTTGTGCAGCATCGAAGGAAGGAATTTGGTTGTCAAAAATATTGTGTGAGATTCACATTCACAATATTTGAGGATAACATACCGTGCATAAAAATAGACCTTTCTCGTCAAAAAATTTTATGTGCAGAACAGCTTCCGTTTTCATCGCTGGATCAATTCTGAATACTGTCACGTTAATTTGGTGTCTCTAACTATTGAAAAAATCAAAAATTCTTCGAACTGCCCATTTCACTCTGTATTCCCCTGTCCTATTTTACCTCGATTCTCCATACTTTTACACCATTTGGATGAACTTCGAGTGGGGAATATGAAATAAAGTTACGGCGGGTAGCTTATAACAAAGTTCCAGTAGCCTACCGCTCGCCGGCATCGATTTTAATCTGGCTATTCGCCGTTTTGTTTACTGGGTATGAACTCCAAGAGTTCATTCCAATTTGTCAAAAACATTGTTTTGACGTAGATGAACCCCAAAACAGTGTTGCAGAATATACCGATTCATCGATATCTAAACCGATTTTTAATTTCAATTCCAATAAAGTTATTAAAATACCGATTTCTTTTTTCTTACCAAAAAATAACGATTTTCATATAATACGATCAATTAATATTACGTATGGGCCTTTTTAGAAGATGTCTTCACATTTCCACATCAAATCATCCGGAAATTGATTTAGCAATCTGCCAGGTTACTATCAAAATTTCAAATGAAGCTCAACAACCGATTCTGAAATCGATTGAACTCGGTAGGTTTGATTAGATAACATTAGAATGATCTATTATTTAAAACCAATAATTTGCAGGTAACTTTTAGTTAGCATACATCTTCACACCGATAAATACCTATTTTTTATTTAGAACTATACCGATATTAGATTTGTTCCAGTACCAGTAGAAAGTGGAAGTACTTCGGAGCAAACAGAGAGAAAATCGTTCCTATGTTCTCTTCTCTTTTTTCTTCTTCCGTTTGCAAGCTGGAGTAAAAAGTAAGTATTTTTTACTTCTGTTTGCTCCGGAGCAACTTCTGTGTACTAGAACAAACTTATTATACAAAACCATCTGACAACGCTGCTCTAAAGTGAAAAGTGCTCTTCAAACATCGATGACATCTTTTTTGTTTTTTTCCTGTTTTCTCCAAAGAGAATAGGGACAGAGACGAATAGTGTGAAGCCAAAAATACCTTATTGAGCAGACCAATCGTGCAATGTAAATAAACATTATTCATGCCTGAGTTAGAGGAGATAAGTATTGTACATCTATCAAAAAAGAAATTTGAGTTTTCGTCAGAATTTAGTTCAATCGTGATTGTAAGGTGCATTCTAGAGTATATGTATGTTAAAATGAAAGAAGCCCTTTGCAGCAACCGTTTATGTTTGAGAAGCTCAAAGCTATAATAGTTTTATTACTGTGATTATAAGAATTAAAATACATATTATTGTCGACTTACGTTAGTCTTCTGAGCAATTCACACTTCAGTTAATTCAGTTTCAGTTAATAATCTCCCTATATAATGGCTTATAACTTGGGGGGCAATGAAAATGGTATATATTTTCTGCTGCCTAATTCAATTCGGTAGCTTATTTTACCTGTATCTGCAGCGTACTAAACACTACCTAATTCAACGCAATACACAGCAATGAAGGCTGTAAAATAATATTCTATTCCGGAAAAATTAAATAGGCAAATATTCAGATGCTAGAGTCCGCACGTGTTCGCCAATCTTTCTCGATCTCCAGTCACCTCTTGACAGTCGGTTCGTATCGCGAAGAGACGTCAGTCGTTTGACAAGCTCGCTATCGCTAGTCCGAACATACCCCATCTGGTACAGTGCTGCCGGAACATCCCCCGCCCCGTGAATCCGGATATGGTTCCTGAAGCTTACTGGATACACCATTCCTTATCTCAATCAACGCCAACTTTACCACCGGCCGTAGCAATTCTTGGCCGCTGGATGTTCGTACAGTTGCTTGTCGAACTCTCCCGTCTGGTCCTGGATATACCTTCTCAATTTTTCCTCTGATCCAGGTTCTGCGTTTGCCTTCGGCTAAATAAACCAAATCGCCAACACGAATAGCTGGGACGTCGTCAAACCATTTCGATCTTCGGTTGAGAGTTGGAAAATACTCCTTTAACCATCGTTTCCAAAGGGCATCCGATAGATACTGGCTTCGCTTATAACTGCTTCGAAGTGTCTCCGCGAGGTCGACCGGAGTTCTCAATGGCTCATGCGCACCCGATGATGATCCACAAAAAATAAAGTGATTTGGAGTGATTGCCTCATCGCCGCTAGTCTCCAGTGGCATATACGTGAGTGGACGCGAGTTTATAAACCATTTTGTTTCCGCTAGGACGGTCAACAGTATCTCATCGTTTAGCTTACGACCGTCGTCGAGAGCACGCATGGTTTCTTTTACACTACGCACCATGCGTTCCCACACTCCACCCATGTGGGGGGCCGCGGGTGGATTGAACGACCACTGCGTTTTGGCATCAGTGAAAGTATCTGCACATTCACTATTGATCCGCTTAATCTGTTGCAGCAACTGTCGATTAGCACCGACAAAGTTAGTTCCGTTGTCCGTAAAAATTTCCACAGGGGACCCAAAGGCACGGACGAATCGCCGAATGGCCATCATACAAGAATCGGTGGATAAGCTGTGTGCTACTTCAAGGTGGACAGCTCTGACGACCAGACAAGTGAAAACTGCTACATACCGTTTCTCCTTACGTCTTCCAACCGTCACCTCAAGTGGTCCCAAATAATCAATTCCGACGTAACTGAATGGTCTGACATGGGGAGTAAGCCGCTGTTCTGGTAGTGGAGCCATTCGGGGGGCTAGTGGTTTGCTCTTTTGTAACGTACACCGTTGACACTCTTTTATAACGGTACTTAACATCGTGCGGAGTTTGAGTATGTCATATCGCTGACGGACTTCATTAACGACCGTTTCTTTATTTGCATGACCAAACATGCGATGGTAGTGATCCAAGATCAGAAAGGTAATCCTGTGCTTTTTAGGAAGAAGAACAGGAAACCGTGCATCGAAAGATGCGTATCCAGCGTTTGCAGTTCTGCCAAGAACGCGGAGAACTCCAAACTCGTCAGCGAACGGTCATCTATTGTAGGTTGGGGTAGATTTGTCAATACTCACTAGTAATTCAGCGGAAATGTCTCGATTTTTTAATAATATCGCTACTTCGTCGGAGAAGCATTCGGACTGGGCGACTCGCCACAGATGCTGCTCGGCCTTTTCGTATTCACTTCGATCCAAAGGAAAATCAATAGCTGGGACCTGTCGTAGCAAGCACTTAAGTTGATGGTCGACTGCCTTAATCGTCTGTATCGGTTGGCCATTTGCTTTCAGTTTACAGTTTCGGATGAAGCGGTATGCAAAAGCAATCGATCGAACTAACACGTTCCACTTAGATACTCGCTCCACGCCTTGTTGAGTTTCGGAGATCTGCATATGATGGAGTAAATACCGCGGTCGAAGTTCTAATTCTGTGTTCGCCGCGACTTTTCGTTGCTGTGGCCAGTTTTCCTCCGATTTCCACAGCAAAGACGGCGCATGAAACCACCTGCTGTTTATATCCGGCTCGGTATCATTTCCCCACTTTGTCAGGCAGTCCGCAACATTCTCCTTTGACGGTAACCACCGCCAGTCCTGCAGCTGGGAGTGTGTGAGAATCTCGCCTACACGATGGGCAACGTACTGCTTGTATCTTCGGCTGTCTGAGCGGATCCAAGAAAGTACGGTGCTCGAATCTGTCCAGAAGGTTGTACTGCAGATATTAAGAGAGTGACAATCGTGGACACGTACCGCCAATCTCGCTCCGAGTGTTGCCGCCTGTAATTCTCTCCTGGGAATAGATTGATACTTGATTGACGCAACTTTGCTTTTTGCCATGACCAACGTACAATAGACTCCCGCATCATTGACGACCCGAAAATATGCTGCGCAGCCTAGACCTAGTTCACTTGCATCTGTGAACACGTGCAGCTGGATAGAATGGGAATGATTTGGGTTAACACTGTTAAAATAGTATCGTGGAATTTTTAAGTGAGAAATTCCGGGTAAGAGGGATACCCATTTCTTCCACTTCTTATGTTCGTCCTCTGGAATTCGTTGGTCCCAATGAATGCCGCATCTCCAAAGGTCTTGGATCAACATTTTACCATGAATAAGATATGGTGCCAATAGCCCCATCGGGTCAAATAAACTCATAACGCAGCGGGCAGTTATGCGTTTCGTCGGCCAACCGTTTCCAGTCACATACTCAGCGAGATCACCTTGAAATTCGGTAGAGAACGTAAAGAAGTCGCCGTACGGGTTCCAAACCAACCCGAGAACTCGTTCCCAGCCATTCTGTTTATCCAGACCAATCTTCAATCGCTTTTGTTCGTTACATTCTCCCAATGCATGCAGAACTTGTTCGCTGTTGCTCATCCAGTTGCGCATTTCGAATCCAGCGCGCGCGTGGATGGTGCGAACTTCTTTAGCTCGCCCTATCACCTCTTCGGGTGAATCAGCTGAATCAAAATAGTCGTCCATATAAGTGCTTCCCATTATTGCTGCTGCAGCGCTTGGAAATTCATCGGCTGACTCGAGTGCATTTTTGTGCATCACGTGTTGGACAGAACATGGCGAGCAGGTCGCACCAAACGTCACCACATCCATGATGTAAGTATCCGGATCCTGTTGTGCATCAAATCGAAAAAGGAAACGTTGAGAGTGTTTATCCTCCGGAATGATTTGCACCTGGTGGAACATCTTTCTAATATCGCCTCCAAATGCGATTGGTCGTTCTCGAAACGTGCAAATGACAGATGGCAGCGATCGTAACAAATCTGGTCCTTTCATCAACTGCGAATTCAGCGACACGCCTTCAACTCGGGCTGCTGCGTCCCATACAAGCCGCTTCTTTTCTGGTTTCTTGGGATGTGTGACCACGTTAATCGGCAAATACCACACGCGTTTAGGGTTAGCCGCATCCAACTCCCTTTCAGTTGCTTTATGTGCGTACCCTTTCGTCAAGTATTCTCGAATTTGCTGGAATACGTTTTCGCGTAGTTCTGGATCTTTTGTCAGCTTAACTTCAAGGCCTTTTAATCTACGCACTGCCATG